>NW_024871330.1:0-600000 GCF_019054845.1 Dipodomys spectabilis
TGAAATATGGCTAGTGGAAATGTGTGTCTGAATTTTTAATTTTATGTAATTTTGCTTACTGTAAGTATTGTCACTTACAACTTTGTGGCTGGCTACTCCACTGAGTAGAACAAGTCTGGCCTCTGATGAAGTCTTAGAGCACCTCCAAAGTAATCCAGGAATACAAGCCACGGAAGTCACTCAGCTTTTTGGTAGTCACAGTAAGAAACAGTAAAATAAGAAAATAAATAAAACCTTCAATTAAAAACACCAAAGGAGCTTTAATAAAAATTCAGCAAAATTTATCTAGTATTTAAAGCTTAATCCTCAGATTTCAGCATTCTGAGTAGCTAGGATTACAAATGTGAACTACTCTCATGTGTTTGTTAGTTTTTTAAATACCAAGTCAGCCTTGTTACTTACCTGGCACTTGTTACTTACCTGGCAGGGGGAGATACTATGATCATGAAGATGGTTTTCCCAGGGCCAGGCTTATCTATTGCACTTCAGTTGTGCTGACCCCTGAGATTTCCCCAAATGTGGGAAATTCGACTGTATAATTTGTGGTAGTGGGGGACTGTGTTAGTTCTCTCCACTGGATAGATAGATAGATAGATAGATAGATAGATAGATAGATAGATAGATAGATAGATAGATAGATAGATAGATAGCATTGTATTTTATATTGGCCTCATCTGCTTTCCTGCACTCAGCAGTCACTTGGTCCTAAGGACTACTATAAAGGATGAGGTACCTCTAGGACTACTTTGTAGTTGCTAGGAACTACAAGGAGTAGGGAAATCAGCTACAACTCACCATGAGAAAATAAATGAGGAAGTTGGGTGCAGGTGGCTTACACATGTAATCCTGAGATCTGAGGATTGCAGTTCAAAGCCAGCCCATATAGGAAAGCTCATGAGATTCTTATCCTCAATTAACCACCAGAAAACCAGAAGTGGGCTCTGGCTCAAGTGGTAGAGCACTTCACTTGAGCTGAAGAGCTCAGGGACAGTACCCAGAGTTCAAGTCCTATGACTTACAAATAAAAAGAAAGAAAACAAATGAGTGACCAGAGCCAATGGCTCATACCTGTAATTCTAGCTAGTTAGAAGGCTGAGATCTGAGGATCAAGGTTCAACACCAGCCTAGGAAGGAAAATCTATGAGATTCTTATTTCCAATTAACCACTGAAAACCGTAAGTGACAATGTAACTCAAAATGGTAAAGCACTATCCTTGAGCACAAAAGATCAGGGACAGGATCCAGGACCTGAGTTCAAGCCCCACAACCGACCAAAAAACAAAAAAAAAGGAATGAGAAGCCACCTTAATGAAATAGCTAGGCAAGTACAATATACAGAATAACTTTTCCCTTCCTTCTTTTCTTCCTTCTATTCCTTCACATCCTTTCCCCCTTTCTATCCTAGAACTTAAACTCAGGGCCTCATTCATTTTAGGTAGGTACTTTACCAGATGAGCCATACACCTGCTTTTTTTGGCTTTAGTTATTTTTCTTTCTTTCTTTCTTTTTTTTGGGGGGGGAGTCCAGTCGTGGAGCCTGAACTCTGGGCCTGGGCACTGTCCCTCAACTCTTCACTTGAGCCACAGCGCCACTTCTGGCTTTTTTCTTTTTGCTTATGTGGTGCTGAGGAATCGAACCCAGGGCCTCAGGCATGCAAGGCAAGCACTCTACCACTGACCGCCTTCCCAGCCCTCATTTTTCTTTTGTTGGTTATGTAACTTGAACTCTGTGCCTGGGAGTTGTCCCTGAGTTCTTCAGCCCAAGGTGAAAGCTCTATTGTTTGAGCCACAGTACCACTTCTGGTTTTCTAGTGGTTTATTGGAGATATGAGTCTCACTGGGCTGCCTGGCCTGGCTTTGATCTGTGATCTTCAGATTTCAGCCTCCTGCGTGGCTAAGATTACAGGCATGAGCCACCTGCGCCTGGCTTGGCTTTAGCTATTTTTGTGGTAGGGTTTTATGTCTATGACCAGACCAGCATGGACCATAATCCTTCTTTTTACCCTTTCTGAGTAGATGAAATAAGAAGCACAATGCATTGGGTTCAATATTGATTGAGATCCAATATTTTGAATGTTTTTCCTGGGCTAACATCAAATCATAATCCTCTCTGTATCTGTCAAGACCCAGCAGCTAGCATTACAAGTGTGAGCTCCCATCCCTGGCTCAAATTTCTGATGACTAAAACATCTGAACAGAGTTTTAATCATTTTAAATGTTGAATTTGGGGGCAATGGGTGCTCTTACTTGCCTAGTTGCAAATTGCACCAAAAATTCCAAATATTAACTTTTGATTTCCTAGAGTACATTAAATAAGCAGATAAACTTTAAAAAGCAATTAACTAAAGAAAAAAGCTAAACAGAATACATCCTTACCATTGTAACTTTGGACTAACACCTTGTCAATCATTGCTTCCATCATAGGTTTTTGTCTGGGCAGTATATGGCATACACGGATCATGCCACCCCCAAGGTTGTGGGCTAAACAGCCTATATCCACAGGAGTGAAAGCCAGGCTCTAGGCAAACACACCAAAGGAAGGCAGGGTCCAGCAGCATTGTACGTGGCAATGTCCCAACATATGACCCAAAGTTTTAAGCCAGCTTAAATAAAGCTTTTTCCTTAGGAATAATACTGTATTAAGGCATACCTCTTCTTCTGGGTTTATCACTGCTTAATTGGAGACAAGTCTCATGGACTTTCTGCTTGGGCTGGCCTGAAATCATGTTCCTCAGATCTCAGCCTCCTAAGCAGCAAGGATTATAGGCATGAGCTACCAATGTCTAAATTGATTATTCCTTTAATACAAATCAAAATGGCTACAGTATGGTTTAACAGAGAGCTTGAATCCTTTTCTGAGCCTTATAAATTTTCTGACTATTAGCAGAATGACAAACTGACATATGGGAAACATTGTACCATATTAAACCATTTTTCAGAAGAGTATCTGGCTCATCAGTTTGGCTCTTGCCCTCCTATTCTAATGTTGACTTTTCTGCCCGGGCTGGATTCAAAACACAATCCTTACATCTCAGCCTCTTGAGTAAGATTATAGGCATGAGCCACCTGTCCCTGGCACCATCCACATTTCTGTACAAGTGAATAAAACTCAGTGATATAGTGTCTACCTCTTTAACCCAAAGCAGGTAAGAAACCAAAATTGAATTTGAAATTCAGTTGAATATGAGTCTATATTCTTAACAACAGGGTTGTAAATTATTTGGTCTTTGCACAAGTCTCTTAGTAGATACAGCGCACATGTCATGATTTTTCTATTTCAAATGGTCCATGAGAGATAGCTCGGCATGGTATGGTAAGCCTGTAATTCCATCACTTGGGAAGCTGAAGCAGAAGCAAAATAAGTTCAAGGCCATCTTGGCTATGTAGTGAGATGCCATTTCAGAAGGGCAGGAAGTAAATGGCTCCTGATTATATAAGCCTTGGCAATTACTTTCCCATCTTCTGTGTCTACAAAGAGAAGCCTAAGACTCCAAGGCCAAACAGAAAACATGACCCAAAGACTAACACAAAACAACTGGATACCAGCTGTGTCGACTCATTCTTGGGCCAATAATGTCAACCAAAGGCACTCTTGAACAGTTGAGTCTATGTCCCCTCCTCTTCTCTTCAGAAAGGGTCATTTCAAAATCATCATTCCTAGAAATTAAAAGACATCAGTGATATTAGGATTTCCATTCCAGCATATTTACAAGTCAGTGAACACTTAAGACATTGGCAACTATACAATTAAGTGACTAGCAAGTGGAACATGGTACATGAAGACACTAATAGTTCATAGTATATGGTCTGTGAATTAGAACTTATTAAATTTGCTACCATAGCTGCAGCAGGTGGAGTAACAGTTGGGGGAGGCAGCAGCAACCTTGGCTCCAGCCCCTTGACCTCCGGAGTGCATCATGGAACCTAGCAGCCCTTCACAAAGGCTGGGAGAGAAGAGAGCTGCCATGGAATGCTAGGATCATGCCTCTGGTGTGGCATGCGACCATCACCTCACTTCTGCTTCCTGGCTAGATGAATAGGGGCCACATGCCTGTGTCACCTCACTCCTGCTTCTGGTCTGGGTGGGTAGGAGCCGTGTGCCTGCACCACCTCACTCCCACTTCCAGTCTGGGTGAGTGTGGGCTGCATGCCTGTTTCACCTCACTCCTGCTTCCACTCTAGGTGAGTGGGGGCCACGTGCCTGTTTCGCCTCACTCCTGCTTCTGGTCTGCATGAGTGGGGGAGTAAGGGCCATGCTGCCTGTGTCACCTCACGACAACCTCCGGTCTGGGTGGGTAGGGGCCATGTCCCTGCATCACCTCACTACTGCTTCCTGGCTGGATAAGTCTGGGCTTGGTGCCCTTGTCACCTTACTCTGTCTTCCGGTCTTGGTGAGTGGGGGCTGCTTGCCTGTGTCACCTCACTCCTGATTCCAGTCTGGGTGAATAAGGAGTAGGGGCCATGTGCCTGTACCAACTCAATCTTGCTTCCGGTCTGGGTTGGTCTGACTGGCTGTGAGCTAATTACTATGTCCAGATGCTGTTTACCAGCCCACGCCAGACGTTAGACTTTTCCAGTTCTCATAACAAAGCATGACATTAATGGATTAGGATGGCACCTTGCTAGGTTTGAGAACCATGTATTAAATTGTGTGTGTTTGCATGTGCACTGGTCTTGGGCCTTGAACTCAGGGCCTGAGGTCTATCCCTGAGGTATTTGATCAAGGTAGAGCTCTACTTCTTGAGCCACAACTCAACATATGGCATTTTTTTTGTGGTTAATTGGGACTAAAAGTCTCCCAGATTTTCCTATCTGGGCTGGCCTTGAACCACTATCCTCATATCTCAGACTTTTCAGTAGCTAGGAGTTTACAGGTGTGAGCTACTGGTGCCTCAGTATTTGCTTGATTACCATCGAGAGAGAACTGTGCTTGGTAAGTGTTCTGGAGGAAAAAGAATTGAACTCTTCTAATGAGCAAAGGTGAAAATACTCAGGTTCTAGCCCGGCATTGGTGGATCAGGCCTCTAATTCTACCAATTCAGGAATGTGAAATCTGAGAATTGCAGTTAGAAATCAGTGTGTGGAGGACAGAGTTCTTGAGACTCTTTATCTCCAACAAACTATCACAAACCTGGAAGTGGCACTGTATCTAAGTGGTAGAGCACCAACCTTGAGGGAAAATGCACACAGACAGCACTCAGGCCGTGAGTTCAAGTCCAAAGACCACAAAAAAAAAAAACAAGAAAAAGTTGGGTTCTTCAGTAGAAGTTTATCATTATAAATATCTCTTTCCCATTACATTTAGATCTGTCATAGATGTATGAATCTTAGGGGAATAAGAAACTTGGCTAAAAAATATAGTAAGCATTGTGTGTGTGTGTGTGTGTGTGTGTGTGTGTGTGTGTGTGTGTGTGTGTGTGTGTGTGTTTGCCAGTCCTGAGGCTTGAACCTAGGACATTAATCTCTTGATTGGCTTCCTTCCATCAAGGCTGGTACTCTGCGACTTGGTACACAGTCCTACTCCCAGATTTTTAATTGTTAATTGGAGATAACAGTTTTACACACTTTTCTGCCTGTGGTGGCCAATTTTGGAATGTGATTATTTTGAATCATGCTGTAAAAAATGTGTGTGCAAATAGCTGTACTATAAGGCTGACTTACATTTCTTCAGGTGTATATGTAGGATTTCTTGTGTGGAACTTCCACACTGATTTCTGTTGGGGCTGCAATGATTCACTTAATTGCCATCATTGTGTAGGGTATCTTTCCCCACCTCCTTGCAAGTATTTCTGTTTTCTTTTTTAATAGGCATTCTGATTAGGCAGACATGAACTTCAACATAGATTTGATGTGCATTTCCTTGATTACTAACGGTGTTGAATATTTTCATGTATTCCTTAGACACCTACATCAGTTTTGGGGAACTATCTAGTCAATTCACTTGCCTATTTATTGATTAGATTATTTGTTCTTAGGGTGTTTCATTTTTTGTCTATATATTCTAGATATTAGGATTTCTTCTGTTACTCAAAAGGCAGGAGTTTAGGCTTATTTTACTTAATCTTAACAAAAGATGCCTGTGAGCTTCAAATTATTTAAATGATGATTGATTTAAAAATGAGAAGGATGTGGCTCACAGAATAGAGTGTCTGTCAACATGTACAAGTTCTGAACTCAGAGTACAGTGTCTACAAAAAAAGAGATTCTATTATTTTAGAACAATAAAAGCTAATAAGCTACATTTTCTCAAAATATGTAATTCTAAATATTTCACTATTCTTCGTGGTAAAACTATTGCAAATTTTAGCACAAAATAATAATTTTAGGTTCTATTTTTTCCTTGGTAATCATTCAAGCCAGCAAAACTGAAGAAAATACAAGTTTGGCTAGGTGCTGATGTCTCATGTCTGTATTCCTATCTACTCAGGAGGCTGGGACATGAAGATTGCAGTTCAAAGCCAGCCTGTGCAGGAAACTCCATGAAGCTTATCTACAAATAACCACCAGAAAACTAGAAGTTGTGCTGTGGCTCGAGTGCTAGAGTGCTTTCCTTGAGCTGAATAGCTAAGGGACTGCCCCTCGGCCCAGAGTTCAAGCCCCACGACTGACAAAAAACAACAAAAAAACAACTTTGTATAAAGAGTAGAATCTCCAAGTTTTTATTCAAGTTTTTTAATTCTTGTGGCAAATGTTTTCATTGGATAGAAAGTGGACAGATTATATGTCATTGTGATAAACTTGCTACTATGTGGTTGCTTTTCTCCCATTTATAGTTTCATCCATCTAACATTGTTGAAGATGAAAAATCCATCAAGGACAAGACATACTATTTGGAAAAACTGTTAAGTTGAAATGACTATTACTTTCTAGTTTGGCAAAGAAGCTGTGATTTTCCTTCCCTCCCCAGGATTTGAACAATGAAAAAAAAATTGTCTTGGTTTTTCCAAAAAGTGAGGAATACAGCTCATATTCAAATAATTAGAAGATAATGAAATGAATGTTTAGGATACATAATATGCTTAATTTTGAACCTTCCTCTCAAGAAACTTCCAAGAAACTTAGCACACATTGGTTAGATATTGATATCAAAGAGCCCACTGCAGGTACTTCATACCTATAATTGTCTACTCAGAAGGATGAGATCTGGGATTGAGATTGGTGCCAGCATGGATGAAGTCCCCTGCTGTTAGATCATATGTCTCTTCCTCCCATCCTTAATGTGAAGTTGTCTCCCCAGATTACCATCTTTCTGATTCATTGATATTATCATTGGGATTTCTGGTTTTCTCCTTCAGCATGAAATTTGCATGGAGAAGGCCATTTATAGCTGCATTCACATGTTTCTCCAGTTGCCTACGGCTTAGTAGCTTTGTGTAGAGATGAGCCTTAGTGCTTAGTACTCTTGTATAGAGGTGAGCCTGCTCTGCTCATGTAATATCAGAATTCAGTCAGGAAAACTCATCAAGCTGTGGTCTTGTAGTTAATAGTCATTTCTTCTAATTATTTTTTTCCTCCTTGTGTATCTAAGTCCACATAAGGGTGAGATCAGTGGCTGACACCTATCCGTTGTGATGGAAAAAGAGGTTGTGACATCATAGAAGTTATTGTGAAGCTGCAGGATGACCCCACCATGAAAGCACCCAAAATGGCAGGTTCCCACATTCACGAATACATTAAACAAACCGTCATTCACTCTCTGCTAGGTTTAGACTCAGCGTTTCCCTTTCCTATTTAAATTAAAGAAAAATTCAAGACATGCCTTTTTTGATTTGTCATTGAATTATTGATATGTCCCTCCAAACAAAAGAAGTAAGAATGCCATTTAATGGAATGTAAATGTAAGGCATGGAAAAAAACAACATAAAAGTTCCTAGGGAAAACATCAAAAGTGGCAGCTGCTACAAAAGTTGGTTCTTAAAACCAACTGGTGTCTCACACCAGTAATCCTAGTATAATATAAGTTAATGAAAGTTTTCTTTTTGTGCCAGTCCAAGGGTTTGAACTTGAGACCTGGGCTCTGAGTTTTTTGCTCAAGTCTAGCAATTTACTACTTCAGTAATATCTTCACTTCTAGTACATTTGGTAGTGTAGTGGAGATAAGAATTTCCAAGATTTTTCTGCCTGTGCTGGCTTCAAACTGTGATCCTCGATGTCAGCCTCCTGAGTAAGATAACAGGCATGAGCCACCAGCTAAACGTTACTTTTGTGAGATATAAAAATTTACTTATGTAAGATATAAAAAGCAATATAAACAAATGAAACATTAGAACAAAACTGGAACAAGTTATATAGAAGACATAAAAAGACCCACACCAAAGCCCCAAGTTAAAGCCTAAGGACCACCACAAAAGAAATAAAGAAGTGTAGAAGAAAAGTAATAGACAGTGACAGAGTTTTAAATTAATCAATCACAGGTGGCTTACACATGTTATATTAACTACATAGGGGATTAAAGTCAGAAAATACCATTTAAAAGGCAAGCCCAAGCAGGGAAACCCATTGGCCATTTTTCTGTGTGTGCCAGTCATGAGAGTTGAATTTGTTCTACTTTATTCAAGGCTGGAGTTCTATCAATCTCAGCTTTTTGGTGGGATCACTACCAGCTAACTGGAGATAAAGAGAATCATGGAATTTCCTTTGCAGGCTGGCTTCAAAACTGTGATCCTCAGATTTCAGCTTCCTGAGGTATTCTGTGCATTGCATGAGACTCTTATCTCCAATGAACCACCAAAAAAATAAAGAAAAGAACAAAAAAAAACAGCTGGAGGTTGAGCTGTGGCTCCAATGGCAGAAATGAGACTGATTTCTGGGACAGCACCCACATCTTGAGATAAGCTTCAGGACCAGTACAAACAAGAATAAAATAAATAAATGAAAAGAAAGGTAGAAGAAGAAAAGGGAGAGCAAATTTCAGAGGATAAAATAAAAACTGAGGTAGCTTACACTTGTTATTAAAGTTACTCAAGGGTCACACATCTGAGACTCAGTGTTCAAGGCCAGCCAAGGCAGGTGAGTCCATGGACTCATCTCTAATTAGTCAACTACAGTTTTTAAAAAAATCCACAAATTGTGCTGTGGCTCACGTATTAGCATGCTAGTATTAAAAATGTACTGGGACGGGGCTGGGAAGTTGCCTCAGTAGTAGAGTGCTGCCTTGCATGCATGAGGCCCTGGGTTCAATTCCTCAGCAAAAAATAAGAAAAAAAGCCAGAAGTGGCACTGTGGAACAAGTGGTAGGGCTCTAGCCTCAAGCTGAAGAGTTGAGAGACAGTGCCCAAGCCCAGAGTTCAGGCCCCATGACCGGCAAAAACAAAAAGTACTGGGACAATACCCAGGCTCTGATTTATAGCCCTAAGCCCAGCATACATATAGAAATAAAAAATAGAAATTAAAAAATGTATTGGAAAATCCAATTAAATTTTCCAAATGAGCCATGAGTTTTTGTTTCATGTGTGTAATCCTAGAAACTAAGATAGATGAAATCTGAGGATTATGGTGTCTCATCATCAAATCACCAACAAAACAAACAAACAAGAAAAGAGAAGTGAGGCTGTGATTGGAGTTGTAAGGCACCAGCCTTGAGTGAGAAAGCTACAAAACAGTGCCCTGAGTGCCTCAGAGATCCAGCCTCTGGATCACAAAAAAAAAGATAAGAAAAATAGAACCCAGGGCTGGTGACTCATGCCTGTAATTCTAGAACCTCAGGAGGCAGAAATATGGGGATCCAGTGTAAAGACCAAACTTAGCAAGAAAGCCCAGAAGACAGTTCTTTGTGGCACATCCTAGGGCTGGAACTGTACTACTCCCAGATTTGTGGCAGTTAATTGGAGGTAAGGATCTTAGACTTTCTGCTCAGCGTGGCTTTGAACCATGATGGTCAGACTTCAGCTTCCTGAAACAGGCCAAGCCTTGCATGAGTTCTAGCTCCAGGACCATCACCCACAAAACAATGAAATGAATAAATGTAAAGAAGGGTAGAAGAAGAACCAATAACCGAGGCTTCAATGAGCCAATCAGCCAATCATTGGTGGCTCATAACTGTAATTCTAGTTACTCAGGAGGCTAAAATATGAGGATAATATTTAAAGACCAGACCAATTAGGAAAGTCCATAAGACACGTGTGTGTGTGTGTGTGTGTGTGTGTGTGTGTGTGTGTGTGTGTGTGTCTGTATGTCTGTGTGAGAGTCCTGTTGCTTGAACTTATACTGTTTTTCTCAAGGCTCTATTATTCTCAGCTTTTTAGTTGTTATAATTGGAGATATCATGGACTTTCCTGCCCAGGCTGGTACAAACGTTGATCCTCAGATTTCAGCCTCATGAATGTGGACTGGCTCTACTCATTTCTAATTAACCACCAAAACAGAAAAAAAAAAAAAAAACCCTGGAATTGAGCTGTGGTCAACTGGCAGAACTGGGCAATAGTATCTGGTACAGCACTCAGACCCTGAGTTCAAGCTGCAGGACAAACACAGAAGAAATAAAAGAAAAGGAGGATAGAAGTACAAAACCTCTATCAGTGATAGAGGTTGAAATGAATCAAACATTGGTTGCTCACACATGTTATACGAGGTACTCAGGAGGATGAAATCTAAGGATCACAGTTCATGACCAGCCAAGGCAGGAGAGTCCATGAGACCCATGAGACTCATCTATCTAATTTGCCACCAAAAATAAGCTACAAGCTGTACTTTGGCTCATGCGGTTGAGTGGTAGTCTTAAACAGTAAGCTTGGAACAGCACCTAAGCACTAAGTTGAAATCCTAGACACATATTTCAAAAAACAAAAAAAAAAACACAAACTAAAAATGATGGGAAAAGAGAAAGCCAGTTTCAAAATGAGCATTGGTTTTGGTTCATATGTGTATTCCTAGCTATTCAAGGTTCAAAGCTAGACTGGGCAAGAAAGTACATGAGACTCTTATACCCAACTACCCAGTGTAGATATCATTGTAGTTGTAAAACATTGTATTTGTAGAAAGAGCTAAAAAAAAAAAATTGTTTATTGATCCAGGGATCAATTCCTGGTGCTAAAAAAATGTAGGAGAAGAGAAGAAAGGCCAATTGTAAATTGAAACATAAGCCTGGTGCTTGTTGATCGTGGGGGCAGAAATCTGAGGATCAACTTTCTTTTTTTCTTTTTCTTTTTTTTTTTGGGTCCAGACGTGGGGCCTGAACTCTGGGCCTGGGCACTGTCCCTTAGCTCTTCAGCTCAAGGCTAGTGCTCTACCACTTGAGCCACAGCGCCACTTCTGACTTTTTTCTTTTTGCTTATGTGGTGCTGAGGAATTGAACCCAGGGCTTCATGCATGCAAGGCAAGCGCTCTACCTCTGAGCCATCTTCCCAACCCCTGAGGATCAACTTTCAAGGCCAGGTCAAGAAGCAAAATCCAGGAAACTTTGGGTGTATGTGTGTGTGTGTGTGTGTATGTTTGTTTGTGTGTGTGTGTGTTTGTATTTGTGATGTGTGTGTTTGTGTACCATACTTTGCTAGTACCCTAGCATTATCAGATTTTGGGTGGTGAATTGGAGATAAGAGTGTCATCGATTTTCTGCCCAGGCTAGCTTTGAAACGTGGTCCTCAGATTTCAGCCACCTAATTCATCTGGAATTTGAGCTATGACTTAAGTGGCAGAACTGGGAAAATATTTTCTGGGACTCCACCTAAACCCTGAGTTGAAGCCCCAGGACATGCACAGAAGAAATAAAGAAGAGTAGAAGTAACCAAGGAAGAGTGAGTGACAAAGGCTTAAATGAATCAAGCATTGGTGGTTCATACATGTTCTACTAGCTATACAAGTGGCTAAAATCTGAGGATGATGGTTTATGTCCAGCCCTGGCAGGAGAGTTCATGAAAATCTTGTCTGTAATTAATCACCCTCCCCAAAAAAGGGACAAAAAGTTATAGTGTGTCTCATGTAATAGAGGATAGCCTTGAATAAAAACTTCTGGGACAGAATATGAGCCCCAATTTGTAGACCCAGTAACAACACACACATGCAAAAAAAGAGTAAACAACAGTAGATAGTGGAAAGCACATATTAAAGTTTTAAAATGACACAAGGGTTGTTGGTCCTGTGTATAATCCTAACTCCACAAGAGGCTGACATCTGAGGATTGTGATATCAAGTCAGCCTGGGCATAAACGTGCTTGAGATGCTTATCCAAGCTAACTAGCACAAAGCCCTGAGCTGAAGCTGAGGTGATAAAGTAGCAGCCTTTGTTTAAAAAGCTAAGAAATAGTCCCCAGAGCCAGAGGTCAAGCTGTAGGACCACTAAAAATTACAAATAAAAACAATAAATAAAAAGGACAGTGGAAGAAGAGAGACTGAAATCTGAGGATCAGAGTTCAAAGCTAACACAAGCAAGAAAATCCATGAGACTTTGTGTGTGTGCATCTCGGTGCCATCCTGCAGCTTGTGTGTGCCATCCTTGAACTTGTGCTGGTTTGTTCAAGGATAGAGTTCTACCACTCCCAACTATTCAGTGGTTAATTGGAGGTCATAGTCTCATGGACTTTCCTTCCCAGGCTAGCTTGATTTATGCTAGGCTTTGTCTCAGACTCTTATCTCCAATTAATTGTCAAAAATAAAAGAAAAAAAAACCTGGGAATTGAATTATGGCTCAAGTGGCAGAATTGGGCAATCAGTTTCTAGGACAGCAACCAAGCACTGAGTTCAAGCCCCAGGACAATCACAGAAGAATTAAAGGAGGGTAGAAGTGCAGAAGGAAGATCCAATGACAGAGTTCAATGACAGATCCAATGACATTGGTAGCTCACTGATGTTCTATCAGCTACTCAGGAGAATGAAAGCCTAGGATCACAGTTGAAGGCTAGCCCAGGTAGGAGAATCCCTGAGATTCTTATGTCTCACTTGTCACCAAAAATATGCCACTAGCTGTGCTCTAGCACATGTGGTAGAGTGCTAGTCTTAAACAGAAATCTCTGGGACAGCACACAGACCCTGGTGCTGATGCCCTAGCACAGACACTTACAAAGAAAAGAAAAAAAAGCACAAATTATAAAAGATGGGAGAATGAGAAAATTATAGTTTCAAAATGAGTCATGAGTTATTGGTTTATGTGTGTATTCCTAGCTACTCAGAAAGATGAAATATGAGGATCACCGCTAAAAGCCAGCCTGGGCAGGAAAGTGATTGAAATTCTTTTCTCCCACTACCCAGTAAAAGCTGGAAATGAAGGTGTGATAGTAGTTGTAAAGTACTGAAATTTCATGAAAAAAAAAACTGGGAAATAGTTCCCTGGTCCATAATTCAGCCCAAAGTCGACCAAAAACAAAACTGAAAGAAGAGGAGAAATGACCATTTGAGATTTGAAAATAAGCCTGGGGCTGGTGGTTCCTGCTTATTATTTTAGCTATTCATGGAGCTGAAGTCTGAAGATACATTTTAAGACCAGTCCAAACAGGAAAGTCCATGGGGCTTTTTTACTGTGTGCCTAGGGCTTGAATTTGAGTATTTAGTTGATGCAAATAGTCTCATGGACTTTCCTATCCAGGATAGCTTCAACTTCAATCCTCAGATTTCTGCCTCCTGTGTCTTGCTGGGCTTTACATGATACTCTTATCTCCAATTAACCACCAAAAGGAAGAAAAAACCTGGTGATTGAGCTGTGGCTTCAATGGCAGAAATGAGAAAATAATTTCTGGGACAGCACCCAGATCTGGATATTAACTTCAGGACCAACATACACACAAACAATAAAATAAATAATTGCAGAAAAGTTAGGAGAATAAATGACCAATTCCAGAGCTTAAAATGAGCCAAGCATAGGTGGCACACATCTGTGATGGTAGCCACACGGGAGGCTCAAATCTGAGGATCACAGTTGAAAGCCAGCCCCGGTAGGAGAATTCATTGACTCAAATCTAAGTAGCTACTTAAAACAAAACAAAAACTAATAGCCACAAGTTATGCTGTGGTTCATGTCTTAGTGTGCTAGTCTTGAATAAAAACTTCTGGGACTGCAACTGGGCTGATTTTTAGACCCAGGACCAGCATACACAAGAAAATAAAAATACAAATAGAAAGGTGTAAGAATGGCTGGGAATGTGGCTTAGTGACAGAGTGCTTGCCTACCATGTTTTAATCCCTGGATTTGTATCCTCAGTACCTCATAAATAAAAAAGGCTAGCAGTGGCACAGTGGCTCAAGTAGTAGAGTTCTTACCTTGAGTAACAGAAGTTCAAGGACAGTGCCCAAGGCCTGAGTTCAAGCCCCAGGATTAGGAAAACGAACCCCCCCCCCCCCGTGAGAAAATCCAATTAAATTTTCAAAATGATCCATGTAAGAATATTTGGTCGATATGTGTAATCCTACTGACTCATAAGAATGAAATCTGAAGGTTGTTGTTCATAGCCAGCCTGGACAGGGAAGTGCATAAGTCTCCAACTAACCAGCAAAAAACCCCAGAAATAAAGCTGTGGTTGTAGTTGTAAAGCACCAGCCTTGAAAGAATAACTTATTGAAACAGTGCCCTGGCTCAGAGATTCAGCCTCAGGATCACAATAAGAAAATTAAATGCTTGGAAGTAGAGAACCAAGAACTGTTGGCTCATGTCTGTAATTCTAGAAATGCAGGAGACTGAAATATAAGATCCTGTGTAAAGGCAAACCCAATCAAGAAATTACAGTAAACTGTTTTGTGTGTGGTGGCCACACTGGGGATAAGTTTTTGTTGATTGAAGGGAGATAAGAGCTTCATGGACTTTCCTGCTCAGGCTGCTTTCAAACCATGATGGACAGATTTCAGGCTTCTGAATTAGGCCAGGCCTTGCATGAGTTCGAGCTCCAGCACCAACACACACAAAAGGAGTGAAATAAATGAAAAGAAGGGTAGAAGAAGAAGAAAGACCAAGTAACAGAGGTTTTGATGAGACAATCATTGGTGGCTCATGTCTGTAATTCTATATACTCAGGCTGACATATGAGGGTACTCTTTAAAGCGCAGCTCAGGTATAGGTGTTCATAAGATACGTGTGTGTGTGTGTGTGTGTGTGTGTGTGTGTGTGTGTGTGTGGGTTTGCCAGTCCTGGTGCTTGAACTTGCACTATTTTGCTCAATGGTCTACAACTCTCAGACTTTAGTGGTTACTTGGAGATAGGAGTGTCATGAACTCTCCTAAATTTTCAGCCTCCTGAAATTGGCCTAGCTCTATATGATTCTTTTCTCTCCAATTAACCTCCCCTCAAAAGCCAAATGTTATGGTTGGTCCCATGTATGCCATGAGACAACATCTGAGCTTCAATTTCTACTCCCAGGACAAGCAAAAATGGAAAAAGAAAAAGAAAAAAAGGTGGAAGCAAGCACATATTAAAGTTTTAAAATGACCCAAATGTTGATGGCCATGTGTGTAATCCTTACTACACAAGAGGCTGACAACTGAGCATTGAAGAGTCAAGTCAGCTTAGGAAGGAACGTGCTTGACATTCTTATCTCTAGCCACATGGCACAAAGCCTTGAGCTGTGGATGAGGTGGTAAAGCACCAGCCTTGAGTTTAAAAGCTAACATATAGGCCTTAGAGTCAGAGGTCAAGCTACAGGACCAATAAAATTTTCAAAGGAGAGAGGATGAAGAGAGGCTGAAATCTGAGAGCATGGGTCAAAGCTGGCCCATGCAAGAAAGTCCATGAAGCTTTCTCTGTATGTGCATTTGTGTGCTATCTTGTGGCTTGAACTTATGTTGTTTTGTTCAAGGACAGAGCTCTACCACTCTCAGGTTTTCATTGATTAATTGGAGCTAAGAGTCTCATGGGCTTTCCTGCCCTGGTTGGCTTTGAACCATGATCCTCAGAATTCAGCCCACTGATTCATGCTGGGCTTTGCATAAAACTCATCTCCTATTAACTACCAAGAAGTAAAAAAAACAAAAACCTGGAGTTGAGCTGTGACCAAAGATGCAAACTGGGCAATCACTTTCTAGTACAGCACCCAGGGCTTTAGGTCAAGCACGAAGACAAAACAAGTATAGCCACAAATTATAGTTTGGCCCATGTGGTAAGCTACTAGTCTTGAAATAAATCTCTGGCATTGTATCAGGCCCTGATTTGTAGTCCCAGGACTAGAACATATACAACAATAAAAGCAAGGAAAATTTTAAAAATAAAAGTGAATAAAACATATTAATATTTTTAATTGATCAATGGGTTTGTGGTTCATATGTATAATCAGAGCACCTCAGGAAGCTGAAATCTGAGGATCATGGTTTGAAGCCAGACTACCCAGAAAAGTACATTTGAAACTTATGTCCAATAAACCAAAAAAATCTAGAAGTGGAGCTGTAGTTGAAGTTGTAAAACATCATCCTTGAGTCAGAAAGCTAAGAAACAGAAGGGCACTGCTGGTTCTAGCCTGTAATCCTACTACACAGGAGGCTGAGATATGAAGATCATGGGTCAAAGCCAGCCTGGTCAGGAAAGTTCATGAGACTCTTATCTGCAATTAAACACCAGAAAACCTGAAGTGACTCTGTGGGTAAACTGGTAGAGCATTTGCCTTAAGCTGAAGAGCACAAAGACAGCACCCAAGCTGAGAGTTCAACCCCTACCTCCCTTCAAAATAACTAAGAAACAGCAATGTGGCCCAAAGATCAAGTCTACTGGACAAAATTTAAAAAAGTATTGAGGTTGAAGGCAAGAAAGAGATGGTTAAAAATAGTAAAATAAGCTGGGTACCAGTGGCACACGCCTGTAATCCTAGCTACTCAGGAGGTTGATATTTGAGGAACAGTTCCAAGCCACCCCGGGCAGGAAAGTCCGTGAGACTCTTAACTCCAATAAACCACCAGAAAACTGGAAGTGGTTCTATGGCTCAAGCGGTAGAGTGCTTGCCTTGAGCTGAAGTGCGCTGGGACAGCACCTAAGCCCAGAGTTTAAGCCCCATGAACGACCAAAAAAAATTAATATAAGTCAGCAGTTGGTTCCTAACTACCCAGGAGGCTGAAATCTAAGGGCTGTAGTTCAAAGCCAGCCCAAGCAAGAAAGTCCATGAGACTTGTTTGTGTAATTACCAGTATTAGGGCTTGAACTTGCCCTGTTTTACTCAAGGCTAGAGTTCTACTACCCACCGCTTTTTGGTGATTAATTGGAGATAAGAATCTCAGACTTTGCTGCTCAGACTGACTTCAAACCAAGATCCTCAGATTTCATCCTCCTTAGTTGTGCTGGGCTTTGCATGAGACTTTTCAAAAGAATGAATCTGGAAGTTGATCTGTGGTTCAATTGGCAGAACTGAGAAAAATCTCTGAGAGAGTGGCCACTCTCTATATGCAGAAAAAAAAATGCTAAAAGCTTTCAAAAATAAATAAAAGTAGTTGTAATATAGAAAAAATTAAAAAAAGTTTAATATGATATAAAGAAAAGCTATGTTTTTTTTAATGTGGCAAATGAGAACATAGTACAAAGTTTCAAAATGACACTGAGAGTAAGGGAAAAAGGAAAATTTTTAAAAATCATGTAAATATTAAATACAAGCTGACATGACCAAAATATAATGTGATCAAAAGCTTATCTCTCTCTTATCTCTCACTTGTAATTGCTTACAAATAATTATCCCTCCAGTTTCAGCAGATACCACAGTGATTTAGACATGACCTCTCTATGAAGCCTTAACTGTGTAAGGATCTTCCTGCTTTAGCCTCTTGAGTTAATACTGCAAGCATTGCTCTCATTTTAATATATGAGGTTTCCTTTAAAACTCAGAATTAATATTCAAATAATGGATTTTCTGTAATGAATGACTAAACATCAGAGATCCACCAGAGATCCTCTGAGGAATACAATCAAAACAGTAGAAAAGCACCTACCACTCAAGGTAGGTAACAGAAGGAAGATTTAGCGTTTTTTTTGGATGTGCTGGGGGTTGAACGTAGGGCTTCATGCTTGCTAGGCAGGTATAAAATTCAGTGACATTAATTATATCCACACTGCTTTGTAACCATTACCTCTATTTGTGAACTATCTTTTCGATACTGATGGAATCCACACAATCATTGAGTAATAATCACCCCAATGACCTGCCCCAGAAATTGTAATCTTCCAGTTTCTCTTATGAAATGGTTTAGTCAATATGTTTCACATAAATAGTAGATTATTTTTGGTGTCCATCCATGACAGACATATATTAAATTGCAGCTTTTCTGTGGATGTCATAATCCATTTATGCATACCTCATATTTTATAAACCTGTTCATCTGATAGACACTCTAGGTATTTCCAACTTCTGACTATTGTAAATGTTGCTGTTATCATTGGCATATGAGCTATTAGTTTTTTCTTTTCAGTTCTTTTGGTTATGCAATGAGCAATGGGATTGCTGGGTAATGTGGTCATGCTATGTTTTGTTAGAAGAATGTGTCAAATTCTACCATAATTGTTATATCACTTTTCATTACCACAGAAATGTAAAAATGGTCAATACAATACACAAGAGTATTTCAAATCTTCCACAGCTGTGCCCTAAAGGATCATTTTTCTTACTTTTTACTTGTTTTTATTTAGGTCATGCAGGCCTGGAACTGTGAAGCATTGTCTAGAGCTGAAGTGAGAACAATACCAAATGCCACTTACCTAGCCTCCAAAAAAATTTAATCTGGTAGTCATTTTTTTCTAGAGATAAATTTTAGTGATTATTTGCATTTTTTACTCTTTTAAAATAAGATTTTGAATTTTAAAATGACTTATATAAATGTAACATCTCTGTGTACCTTCTTTTTAATAAGAAGAAAAATTATATTTACAAAAAATATAAAAGGACAAAATAAGCTTCCCAGCAGGAAAATACATTACAATCACAGTCTGATTCTGACCCAAGCAAAATAATACAATAAGAACTCATCTAAAGTAAAATGAAGTACAGGGGCTGGGGACAGGGGTCAAAGGGTAGAGCACTTGCTTGCCCAGCACCAGCCTCTGAATCAAAACCACAGTACTGCCAAGGGATAAAATAAAGTATTGAACTTAAGGAAACATGCAAATAATAGTATGAGGGATAACATAGATGTACACACCTGTAATCCCAACACTTGGGATACTAGGCAGGAGAATTATGAAGTTAAGATCAGACTTGGCTATATAATGAGACTGCAAAGAATAAAATAAATCAAACTATATTTTTAAAGACTAGGGTGTATTTCAAGTGTAATTCAAGTAGTTTTGAATGTGCAAGGAACTGATACAATGCACAAAAATTACATGCTTTGATAACTACAACGTTCAGTTACACTGCAGTATAAGGTGCCCCTTGGCTGGAATCTCTCCTGAGGTAACCTAAGGCAGTTGATGCATCTGTCTTCTTGGCTGGACTGAGGGTGTTGCTGGGCAAAATGTTTTGATCTCCATTCTTGAATCCCACTTACAACTCTTTTTTAGTAGACCACCTACAAATCTCTCCCATCTCAATAACAGGGTCTTCTGTGTTTCAAGTGAAGTTATCTTTGATATCTCTTAGGGCTCTCCTCCCCTTTGTCTGGAACTGCTCTGTTCTTAGGCCCACATTCAATAGCTTGTTCTGAGAAGAGTGGTAGTTATTTTGCTAGCCTCCTCTATCCACTGCCATTTCCTCCTCAAATTAGTCTTTGGTATCAGTATGAGTCTGCTCAGAGGGTAGAGCCAGTCTGGGCTGGCTTTGAACCGTGATCCTCAGATCTCAGCCTCCTGAATAGCTAGGTGTGAGCCACTGGCACCCAGCCATCATTTCTTTTTTCCAGGAAAATTTAGGGGGATTGAATAGCACAGCAGCACATATATTTGATAGCAACTGCCCCAGGGTGAACCAGATGCTCAGACCAAACCGCTGACCTTGTTATTACCTTTGGTATCCAACAAGATGTTGTTGGACTTAAGGTCTTGGTGTGTGATTCTATTCTAGTGTGGGTAGTGAACAGCACTTATAATTTGTGTGAAGAGCCTCTTGGTTTCATCCTCATATAGGTTGCAGAATTTTCAGATCCAACCCAGGTGGTATCCTCTACTGACCAGTTCCATGATGAAATACACATACTCTTCCTTCTCCATCACCTGGTACAACCTCATGATGTGTTTGTGCCATACCGTCTTAAAAATGTCCACCTCATTCTTTAACTGATGACTGGAGAACTCTCCTTTCAGGAGTATTTTAACTGCCACTGCCATGTGTGTGAGGTGAGGATGGGCCAGCTTCACTTGTCCATTAGTACCATGGTCAATGAGCTCTTTCATCTGGTATTGTTTGATGATCTCCTCCTTCAAAGATCTGGAGGATGATTCTTTGTATTCTTCCATGCTTCTGCTATGGTGGCAGGCAGCAAGTCTACCTAAAATTAACTGAATAAAATAATGAAAAACCCAGAAAAAGTAAAAATAAATACTAAAATCCAAATAACAACTCACCCCCCCAGCCAAAAATATCATGGATTTAGCTTTGAGACAGTCCAGTGGGTCACCAATCAAGAGCTCCTAAAGGTGTTAACTGACATAGGTTGGAGTATAGTGGCTTCCTATATATCCTGCATGACCTCTCAAAATGGAGCTATCACAGCCCAGCATAGTGACATCATAGAGGAAATGGACCAATCAGAGTCTGGGCCAGTGAGGTCAGAGAAAAAGTGGACCAATCATAGCTTGCCAGCATTGCTACTGTAGCTCATAGGCTTCAAAGACTGTGGCTAAGGACTCCATGTGGGCTTGAGGTTGCTCTGGTCATATTATGCCATTCCTGAAACCACTAGGACAGTACTCAAAGTCCTCTGACCTTATAGAAGACTCCTGAATCTCATAAATTGCTTCTGTGGAGACTAACCAATAGCCTCCATTCTTGATGCCACCTTATCCTATATCTTGTTCCACCAATGAAATGGCAAAAAGGCCTCTGCCTTCTCAAGGACAGCTGTCCTACAACTTGCTCCTGAGGGGACAAGGTCCAGAATATCTGAGCCACAATCCTCACAATTCACCTTCCTGAGTAGTTAGGATTATATGCCTGAGCCATCGTTAGGTACTTAGCTCATCGCTCACATTTGGAGGAAGTATATATATTTGTTAGAAAGGTTGGTATTAGATATGTCCTTTAGCACCTTAAATTTGTTGCCCTTGCTGTCTAATAGTTAATCTAGTGTTGGATGAGAAATTTGTCATAATATCATTGAAGATCACTTGTGTGTGATGAGTTGTGTCTCTGTGCTTTGGGAGATATTCTGTCTTTGACTGTTTAATTAGAATGGGTCTTAGTGTGGACCTGTGTAATTATGTTAATTGACTTCTTTAAGCTGCTAGATTCCTGCATAGAAGGGTTCATGCTTTCAATCAAATTTGGGATGGTTTTGGTAATTATTCCTTCAAATACTATGTATTTTTTTCTCCCTGTATGTTATATACACACACACACACACACACACACACACACACACACACACACACACACACACATTATACATACAATACATATTCACATTGCGTATGTGAATACACATGTATATGCCTACATATTTATATTATATATACATTTATATACATTTTTTTTTCACATGACATCCTCTTTTGTGATTGTTTATGGAGGAAGTCTAGATTGATCCCAGCTACTCCATCAGAGTTAGAGTTAGAAGTTTTCCATTTTATTTCTTGGTGAAAATTTTCTCAGCAAGGATATTTAAACTGGTACAAATCAGAGCTAGCCTCTCTCTCTCTTTCTCTCTCTCTCTGATTTCCTGCCTGTCAGGTCTCTGAGCACAGGACCATGGCTTACCAAGTTCTTCTAGTGTGTGCTGTGATCTTCTAGTGTGTCCACTGTCATGTTGTGCTTCAAAGGCCACCATGCCTGCACCTGGAAGAGGAGCTGTTCCAAAGTCAGCCTACACAGGTGTGCCTGCCTCTTTCTTTATGTCAAAGCCCCCATAGCTACTGGGGTGGACATAGTAGATGCCAATGTGCCAGGACTGCTGACTGCTGACTGTGGGCGACTCAAGCACAGCCTTTTTTACCCAAGTCAGAGGTCTGCGTTGGATCCTGGGGGCATTGCCCTGTTAGTGACTGTGCTAGGAGCAAGGCTGTGCACTGCAGAAGCCTCATTGTGGCCTGACTTCTGGGGAACAACATATGTCAAAGGCTTCTCTGGGCTCTTTTCAGAATACATGGGCATGTTCAGGAAGCAGAAGCTGACTCAAGGGGCCCCTAAACACAGGGTGGGCAATGGACCTTGGAGGAACAGGGCTATCCAGTTTGGCAGGGGGACAGGTGATGAGCCTGTATTAGTAGACTGCCGGCTTCCTAATGAAAAGTTAGACTTTCTTGCTACCCAGAAATATCCCCCTAAAACTGGATGCACCAGAGAGTCCCATGCTGGTGAGGGGCAAAATCCCAAAGACCAAAGTAGACAGACCAGGAGTACATGGTGCTCTTGGTGGGCAATTCAACGCTGGCACTGGCAGGAGGAGCTGCGGGTTCCCTAACACTGCATGTCCAGGGAAGCCAGAGCTCAAGCAGACACCAGGATTGGCTAGCTGTACACTAGACAGGCTGGAAGGTGAAACCTTGCTGGATAGCTTTGCAGAGTCTGCAACTTGAGGCACCTGAAGGCACAAGAAGCTGCCTAGCATCTACTCAGACAAAGAACTTGGGGACAGCAGCTTTCCCAACTTGGAAATGAGTGTTCAGCTCACTAGAGGATGCTTGGTCAGTTTGGGTCTGGGAGGAATGGCAGGCCTGCTGCTGGATGGAGCAGATGCCCCTTCCAAGGCTTCTGGGGAAAGGGGAGCTCCTCAAAATGGGCTCATGGGAAGGCTGGTGTGTCTTTCCCAAAGAGAGCACCTCCAGCTTGTTTGGCTGTTTGCTTGGGTAGGGAGTTGCCCCTAGGGGACAGTGATATTAGGAGACAGTGTTTGTGAGATTATCCCCAAATGAAACAAACCCCTGAGGGAGCAAAAGAGTAAGGATTGCTGAACTGCCCACAGAAGGTGGAGTTGAGGTCATGGCTGCTTCTGTCTTGAAGGACCCTGAGGCTTTGTCACCAGAGGACAAATGAGTGGACACTGGCATGGAGCCTGATAATTTTAGGAAAATTATCAGAGAGCCCTACTTAGCTTGCATGTCACAGCAGGACTAATACTGGGTGGGGAGTTTGGGCTGTTGTCGGGAGCCCTAAAGGGAGTCTTTCTGCATGATAGGCTTGACTATCTCACTGGAACATCTCGAGGCTGTTTACAGAATCTGGTCTTTTCATCCTGCCCCAAACACCAGGTAGCTGCTAAGGACCACCTTTTCACACTGCCCTAAGCAAACATCCTGCAGCTGCTACCGCCAATGAAAAAGCTTTCTTATTCTAAGCATATAAATACCCCTGTGTGAAAAATAAAAATTTGCATCTTGATCAGAATCCTTGTCTTGCTGTCATTCTTCGTGTCTCTTGTCCCTTCATTCCTTCTTGCTTAGGTTCATTGCCCTCCTTGAAGTCCTGCGGGTGGGGATAGGCTGTAAAACTGGGTATTACAGCTTGTTCTTTTTGAAAGGCTGAGGACTCCTTCTGGCAGCGGTTAGAACTTTATGAGGTCTGAGAACATTATGTGTTTAGGTGTGGTCCTCTGAGCTTCATCTTTGGGCTGTTATAGGGCTGAGCCCTCCCTCCCTGCTCTCCTGGTGCTCTCAGGATGTGGGCTGGTGTCTGGCGGGTAGAAAAGGGCAGTGTGTTTACCCCCTGACACTCACTGTGAAGAACTATAGTTGGCAGGGAGGATTGTGCCATTGGGAGGTCTGTATGTTCTTTGAGTAAGGGAATCTACACACCTCAGAGCACATCTTGACTTTCTCTCTGAACATTTGTTTTGTTTTTTTTTTGGAATAGTAGTCTCTGAAATGCTTAAGAGTTCTAAGGCTCCAGAAGCTTTCTTGATTTCCAGACATGTCCCGGGCTTGTTCTTTTTCATCTTACACAGCTCTAACTTCCTCCTTTATTCGTGGTCTACTGAGCCCTTTGGCTCTGGCATAAATGAGAAAAGACAGGCAGGGCTGTCTTGTTGCTAAGGAAAAACAGACAGGGCTGTCTTGTTACATAGTTTCATTTTATTCTCCAATGTTGGTAAATAAAGCCATCAGATTGGACTTCAGGAGCTGCCCAAGATCATTGCTCCATCCTTTTTCCCTGCTCTTACCATACTGCCTTTCCATTTAAATTTATTTTCATTTTCAATTTTTGTATTGGTGATTGAATTTAGGGCTTCAATAAGCCAAGCATAGTGATGTGAACCTAAAAGCTTAGCTTTTGGGGAGGCTGAGACTGCAAAAGTTGTGTTTTCAGATCAACCCAGGCAGAATTCTTTGAGACCTCATCTGAACAGAAGAAGTTGTGTACAGGGGTGTGCACCTCTCATCCCAGCAGTGATGGGAGAGGAAAGTGGGAGGACTGAAATCCAGTTGCACACCTGAGCAGGTAATGAGACCCTGTCTCAAAAACAGCAAAAATTATACAAGTGTGGCTCAATACTACAGTGTGTATCTGGAAAACATGAGGCCCTGAGTTCAAACCTCAGTACCATAAAAGGAAGACAACCAGTTATGTTTGGAAAGCTTATTAAAAGTAGTCTTTTTAAAAAAATGTATTTTGATATTGGGTTTGAACTCTGGGCATTGACATTTTACCTTAGTGAAAATTTTCACATAAGTCTGAACTTTGTTTTTTTTGGGATACAGTTGACCCAGTGTAACAATAAGATGTACAAAACACTAAGTTGAAAATGAACTTTACAACTTTGGTGGGGGTGGGATGGGAAGGGTATTTTGTGGAGGTGGGAGGGAAGGTAGGGTAGGGAGAAAACAAAGGAGGAGGTAACAATGATCAATAGGAAATGTACTCAGTACCTTGCTCATGTAAATGTAACCCCTCTGTCCAGCATTTTTTTTTTTTTTTTTTTTTTGGGATCTATTTTCTTTTTTTTTTTTTTTTAATTTAATTTTATTTTATTTGAAAACATACTGTACAGAGGGGTTACAATTACATGGGCAGGAAAATGCATACATTTCTTAGCAAGCATTGCAGCCTCCTCCTTTGTTTACCCTTCACATCCCTTCCCAGCCTCCCCCCTCCCCCCCACCCAATCATACCCCCCCTCCCTCCCCCCCACCGACATTGTAAAGCTGGTTTTGACATGACATTTTGTACTTCTCATTGTTGCAACAGGTCCACCTGAATCATTAAACGACTTGTTTGTCCCCGTCTCCTCCACATGTTATACTGACATCAAATATAGTGAAAGCGGGGGTTACACTGTGGGGGAGGGACATACAAAGCAACAAAGAAATAATCTTATAAATGCGTTAGAAACACATGCATGAATGAAACAAAAACATTAAAATACATATTTGAGGGTTCGTTTTCCTAACATCACATTCTCTCACTTTTTCCGCTTGACTCATACCTATACTAGATATTGCAAATAAGGGAAACCATGGGACCTATGTTTCTTTGGGCCTGGCTTACTTCACTTAATATAATTTTTTCCAAGCCTTTCCATTTCCTAACAAATGGGGCAATGTCATTCTTTCTGATGGAGGCATAGAATTCCATTGTGTATATATACCACATCTTCTTGATCCATTCATCTACTGAGGGGCATCTGGGTTGGTTCCATATCTTAGCTATGGTAAATAATGCTGCAATAAACATAGTTGTGCTGGTAGCTTTAGTGTGGCCTTGTTTGTGGTCATTTGGGTAAATGCCCAAAAGTGGGATTGCTGGGTCATTGGGGAGCTCTATATGGAGTCTTTTGAGGAACCTCCATACTGCTTTCCAAAGTGGTTGAACAAGTTTACATTCCCACCAACAATGAAGTAAGGTTCCTTTCTGTCCACATCCCCTCCAGCATCTGTTGTTGTTAGAGTTCTTGATTTTTGCTGTTCTAACTGGAGTGAGGTGATATCTCAATGTTGTTTTGATTTGCATTTCTTTTATGGCTAGGGATGTTGAACATTTCTTCATGTGTCTATTGGCCATCCTTCTTTCTTCTTCAGAGAAGCTTCTCTTTAGGTCTTTCGCCCACTTACTTATTGGGCAGTTGTTTCTTTGAGGATTTGTTGTTGGGTGGTTTAATTTTTTGAGTTCCAAGTATATTTTAGATATGAGACCCTTGTCCGTTGTATGGCTAGTAAAGATCTTCTCCCAGTCTGTGGGCTTTCTATTGATCTTGCTAGCTATGTCATTTGCCCTGCAGAAGCTCTGCAACCTTATACAATCCCATTTGTCCAACCTTTCTTTGATTTGTTGTGTTTCCAGGTCTCTATTCAGAAAATTTCGGCCTGAGCCGAGGAGACCCAGGGTTTCTCCTATTCCATCCTGTAATGTTTTCAGAGTGTCTGCTTTGAGTTCAAGGTCTTTGATCCATTTGGAGTTGATTCTGGTGCAGGGTGATATATAAGGATCTAGCTTTAGTTTTCTACATGTAGTTAACCAGTTTTGCCAGCACCATTTACTGAAGAGGCTGTCTGTCTTCCATTCTATTGTTTTAGCTCCCTTATCGAAGATTAGATGGCTATAGGTCTGTAGGTTCATTTCTGGGTTTTCAATTCTATTCCATTGGTCCTGAGGTCTGTTCTTATGCCAATACCAAGCTGTTTTGATTACTATGGCTTTATAGTAGAGTTTGAAATTTGGTATTGATATTCCTCCAGCAGTGTTCTTTCCGTTGAGGAGCGTTTTTGCTATTCGCGGTCTTTTATTGTTCCATATGAATTTTTGGATTGCCTCTTCTATTTCCTTGAAGAATGAGGGTGGAATTTTGATAGGTATTGCGTTGAATTTGTAGATAGCCTTGGGAAGTATTGCCATTTTCACGATGTTGATCTTTCCAATCCAGGAGCATGGGAGGTTTTGCCATTTTTTAAGTTCTGTGTTGATTTCCTTTTTCAATATTTTAAAGTTTTCATCATAGAGGTCCTTCACTTCTTTAGTTAAGTTAATTCCTAGGTATTTTATTTTTTGTGGGGCTATTACAAATGGAGTTGCTTTCCTAATTTCAGCCACACTTTTCTCATTGTTGGCATACAGAAAAGCCATGGATTTTTGGGGGTTAATTTTATAACCTGCTACTTTGCCAAAGTTTTGAATCAGCTTAAGTAATTTGGGAGTGGAGTCTATGGGATTCTTTAAATACAAGATCATGTCATCTGCAAAGAGGGAGAGTTTTATTTCTTCTTTCCCTATTTGGATCCCCTTTATGTCTGCATCTTGTCTTATTGCTGTAGCTAGGCATTCTAACACTAGATTGAAGAGAAGTGGAGAGAGTGGGCATCCTTGTCTTGTTCCTGAGTAAAGAGGAAATGGCTTTAGTTTTTCACCATTGAGTATAATGCTGGCTGTAGGTTTGTCATATACAGCCTTTATTGTACTGAGGAATGTTCCATGGATTCCTAATTTTTCCAAAACCTTCATCATAAAGGGGTGTTGGATCTTGTCGAATGCTTTTTCTGCGTCTATTGAGATAACCATGTGGTTCTTATTCTTGCTCCTGTTGATGTGATGAATAATATTAATTGATTTGCGTATATTGAACCAGCTTTGCATCCCTGAAATGAATCCTGTTTGATCGTGGTGTATGATTTTTTGGATGAATTGTTGAAGTCGGTTGGCCAAAATTTTGTTGAGAAGTTTTGCATCAATGTTCATCAAAGAAATGGGTCTATAGTTCTCTTTCTTTGATGAGTCCCTGCCTGGTTTTGGGATGAGGGTTATGATGGCTTCATAGAATGTGTTCGGTAGTGAGCTTTCTCTTTCAATTTCATTGCAAAGTTGGAGGAGAATTGGTGTGAGCTCTGCTTTGAAGGCCTTGTAAAATTCCGCTGTAAAACCATCTGGTCCTGGACTTTTCTTAGCTGGGAGGTCTCTTATTGCTGTTTCTATTTCAATGCTTGATATGGGCCTGTTAAGATAGTTTAACTCATCTTGGTTTAGTTTTGGCATGTCAATATTTGCTAGGAAGAGGTCCATTTCTGTCAAGTTCTCAAACTTATTAGCATAAAGTTTTGAGAAGTATTCCCTTATAATGTTCTGAATCTTGGTTGTTTCCGTGGTGATGTTTCCATTCTCATCTCTGAGTTTATTAATTTGGGTGTGTTCTCTTCTTTTTCTGATAAGATTTGCTAAGGGTCTGTCAATTTTGTTAAGTTTTTCGAAGAACCAACTCTTTGTTTTGTTGATTCTTTCTATAGTTTTTTTGGATTCTAATTCATTTAATTCTGATTTAATTTTGATTATTTCTTTCTGTCTACTGGATTGGGGTTTATCTTGCTGCTCTTTTTCAAGGAGGTTTAGATGCGTCATTAAATTGCTAGTTTCAGATCTCTCCAATTTGTTGATGTAGGAGCTCAGAGCTATAAACTTGCCTCTGAGTATTGCCTTTGCTGTGTCCCAGAGGAGCTGGTAATTTGTGTGTTCATTTTTGTTCAATAGCATGAACATTTGAATTTCCTTTCTAATCTCTTCGATGACCCACTCATGATTCAGCAGTGTGTTGTTCAGCCTCCATGTGATACCGGACTTTCTTTGGTGGCTTTTGGTGTTGAGTTCTAATTTTATTCCCTTGTGGTCAGAGAGAATGCAAGGTATAACTTCAATGTTTCTGAATTTAGACAAGTTTGCTTTGTGGCCTAAAATGTGGTCTATTTTAGAAAACGTTCCATGTGCTGCTGAGAAAAACGTGTATTCTGATGCTGCTGGGTGAAATGTTCGGTAAATGTCTGTTAAGTCTAGTTGATCTATGCAGCTGTTTAGATCTGTGGTTTCTCTGTTGAGTTTTTGCCGAGTTGATCTATCTAGTGGGGAGAGTGGTGTGTTAAAATCCCCAACTATTAATGTCTTTGGTTCTATATGGGATTTGAGGGAAAGTAGTGTTTCTTTGATAAATTTGGGTGCTCCATTGTTTGGTGAATAGATATTTAGAATTGTAATATCCTCCTGAAGGAGAGATCCTTTAATTAGTATGTAGTGACCTTCTTTATCTCTTTTCACGAATTTTAATTTGAAGTCTATTTTATCTGATATTAGGATTGCAACTCCCGCCTGTTTATGCGGTCCGTTTGCTTGGTAGATTTTTTTCCAGCCTTTAACATTGAAAATGTGTTTGTTTTTACGGGCAAGATGTGACTCCTGCAGGCAGCAGATAGAAGGGTCTTGTTTTTTAATCCAACTAGACAGTCTATGTCGCTTAATTGGAGAGTTCAGTCCGTTAACATTAAGAGATAGGACTGAGAGGTATTTGGGAGTTCCTGCCATGTTATCTACCTTTTTGGGGGCTGCGAAAACTGGGTTCTTCCTATGGTTCTTGGATTCTCAGTTTGGGTGCAGTTTTTTGGCCTTTATTGCGGTCTTGTTGGTTTTCTATGTGTAGGACATCTTTAAGAATCTTTTGTAGGGCTGGTTTGGTGGAGATGTATTGTTTCAATTTTTCTTTGCTATGGAAGGTTTTTATTTGGCCTTCGGTTATGAAGGAGAGTTTAGCTGGGTACAGTATTCTTGGTTGATAGTTGTTTGTTTTTAGGGCATGGCATACATCGTTCCAGGCTCTTCTTGCTTTGATTGTCTCTGCTGAGAAATCTGAGGTGATTCTAATTGGTTTCCCTTTATAAGTGATTACCCTTTTCTCTCTGACAGCTTTAAGGATCTTTTCCTTGTTCTGAGTTGATCCTGTGTGGATTATAATGTGGCGGTGGGATGTCCTATTCTGGTCTGGTCTGTTTGGGGTTCTAAAGGCTTCTTGTATCTGGACAGGCCTATCTTTTTGCATGTTTGGGAAGTTCTCTGCTAGGATCCTGTTAAACAAATTTCCTAGACCATTAACTTCTGTTTCTAGGTGCTCCTCTACACCCATTATCCTTAGATTAGGCCTTCTGATGGTGTCTTCCAGGTGTTGGATAGATCTATCATATTTCTTGGACTTGTCTTGGATGGTTGTATGTTCTTTCTCTATAATATCTAGGCTGTCTTCAATCCCTGAGATTCGATCTTCTGCATGGTCTAACCTGCTGTCAAGACTCTCTACTTTGTTTTTTATCTCTTTTCCTTCTAGTTGGTCAGCTTTGATGGCTTCAAGTTCTTTGTTGAAGCTCTGTTTTAGGTCTTGTATGAATTTCTTTACTTCCTTAATTTGGTGTTCAGTGTTTGTCCTCAAATCACTTAGTTGGTTGGTTATGGTTTCTTTGGGCTCCCATTCCTTCTGTTGGGTTCCATTCAGCATTCCCTTTGTGGTCTCCCTGACTTCCTTCAGCTCTTTGTTAATGGATTCCATGAATGCCTTTAGTGATCTTTGTGTGTTCTCTACCTGGTCTCTCAATTCCTGTATTACTCTTTGATTAGCTTCCTCCCGTTCGTGGGATTCCTGCAGATCTCTTTGAGTGTTCTCAGCCTGCTCACGCCATTCCTCCCTTTCTCTTTGAGTATTCTCAAGTTGTTCACGCAAATCCTGTATCAGTTTTTGAGTAGCTTCCTCACGCTTATGATATTCCTGTATAAACTTCTGGGATGCCTCCTCTCTCTCCCTGTCACGCTCATACAGAGTCCTTTGTACATTGTCAAACTTTTCATTTATCATGTTTGCCAGCAGTGTTTGTAGAGCTGTTTGGGAACTCTCCTCTGGATTATTCATTATCTGTTCTAACCCCTGATTATCAAGATTGGGAATTGAGATACCCGAATTTGCCATTTTTCTTGTGTTTTTCTGGCTTACTCTGCCCATTTGAGATGAAGATAGCACCAGTTTTGTGCTAGAACACTATCTTAAGCCAACCATCAACCAAAGTTTGCATTTGTACAGTCAATAGTCTACAGATACAATCTAGTTCAACAGATACATCTATTCGACATCAAACAACTATATGTTAAAGGACTTCGAACCGCAGAGAAGAATTTGGAAAACCAGAAATTATTAGGGTTAGGGAGAGATGTGGGTAAAAAATAGGAATAGATTGGTGTGGGGAGGCACAGGGAGAGTTAACTATGTCCTAATCACAGTGCAGGAAATAGGTTGGGTAGGATGCAAGTAGAGAGAGAGAGAGAGAGAAGAAAGGGAAAGGGGAATGAAAAGAGACCAGAAAAAAAAATAGAAACGTAAAAATTAATGTTATTTTAGAGATTAAAAAACCATCTATTTATAGAGGAATATGAATATGTTGAGAGAAAGGGAGGGACATAGAGGAGATGTGGAAAACTTTAAAAAAATGCTTAAAATATTATATAGGTATAAAGAGGTAGTACTGCTATTAATGAATTTAAGTCTCAGAGGTTTTGAATTGAGTAATAAGTTTGTGGGTTAAGTGTGTACACAATGGGGGGTAGGGTCTACTGGTTAACTATCGGTTTATCTGAGGATGTGCAGGACAAGAGTTAAGTCACATAAAGAAGAACAAAGAGGAAAAGATGGAAAGGATAGGAAAGTGAGAAGAAAAGATCAGAAGTTCAGTAGAGCTAGACAAAAAACAAAAAGATAATTAAGAATGAAAGAAAAAGAGAAAGAAGACAAGAAAAGAAAGGAAAACACACATTCACGTATTCCTAAAATAAAAATTATAAGAGGAGAAAAGAAAAAAAAAAAAAAGTTAATGGAAAACAATTATTTTTTCAGAAGAGGCAAAAATTAAAGATTAATAAAAGTTTTAGAAAAGCAAAAAAAATTTTTTTATATATATAAGGTAACAAAAAACGAAGAAAAAAAAACAAAACAAAAAAAAAAGAAAAAAAGAAAAGAAGAAGAAAAAAAAAAAAAAGGTCCTTGATTTTTTTTTTTTGGGGGGGGGGGGAGGGGTGGGAAGAGTCCTGTATCTCCCTTTTGTCTGTAACCAGAGTGTGGTTGGAGTCTCTGGTCAGCTTGAGGTCCTGTGGCTTGATTGGTTTCTTAAGTCAGTTTGTTGGAACAGGCAGAAAAATGCTCTGCTTTACCCAAGATTTTGAGATCCCCCTCCCAGGTTAGTTTACTGGGAGGGTGATCTGCTTTGAGAATCACAAAAGAGGGGGATGCAGTGATGAGGCTAGGTTCTGGGTAGAGTTGAGGCCTTTCAACAAACAGTAGCTTTTCCCTGGGGCTATTTTGTGAAAAAAACTCACAGCACCCAGCCTGGAGCCATTCTCAGGGTTTCTGTTTTTCAATTGATTGTGGTGGCTGCTAGAGGGAGGGGCAGCCTCTGGCTCTGGTTACCCGGTGAGGAGAGCCACTCCAATGGCTGGCGCCTGAGCTGGGTGACTTTTCCCTGGATGGAGCTGAGTCTGGCAGGTCACTTCGCCGTTAAGTTCTTGTGACCTGCTAAATGACTCGTTTTATTCCAAGGCCTGAGCTGGAGCTAGCCGCTCCTCCGAGCTTTGTCGGTATCCAAGATGGAGATCACCGGTGCTGGGGCGGGGGAGGGGTGGCCTTCCCTCCTCTGCTCCCTGAGAAGGAGTGAGGAAGTGGGGCTACTCACGCCGAGTCTTGGATCCTGGGTCATCTCTGGTCTGCAAAGTGCAGGATGAAGTTGTCCGCTCCTTGTCGGTTCTTGCTGGTGTTGAGTAGAATCTTCTCGCCCGCTGCGTCTGGCTCCTTCGTCCCGGACTCTCTGTGTGAGCGCTCAGGTATGGCCGCGGCTGCGGTCGCCGCTGCGACCCTGCCGTCGCAGCAGCAGCTGCTGGCAGACGCTCAGATGTGTCTGCTTGGCTTCCCCTCTCTTGGCTAACTCTCTGTCCTGTGATGGCACACTTGGTGTGATTCTCTGGCTTGGGACTGTTCACTGGAACTCTGAAACTGTTTTCTATGCAAGAGCTTGTTCAGATTCCAGCTTCTCCGCCGCCATCTTCCCGGAACCCTTGTCCAGCATTTTTACAATAAAAATGTACAAAAAGAGACTAATCTTATACCATTGAGCCACAGCTCCACTTCTAGCTTTTCGTGTGTGTGTGTGTGTGTGTGTGTGTGTGTGTGTGTGTGTGTCTGTGTCTGTGTGTCTGTGTCTGTGTGTCTGTGTGCCAGTATTAGGCTTGAACTCCAGGACTGGGCACTGTCCTTGAGCGCTTTTGTTCAAGGGTATTACTGTACCACTTGGCCCACAACTCTCCTACTGGCTTTTTGTGGTGAAGGTGATAAAAAGTTTTGTGGACTGTTCTTGCCCCGGCAAGCTTTGAACGGAGATCCTCTGCTCTCAAACTCCTGAATGGCTAGGGTTATAGGTGTGAATCAGCAGTATATGGTAGGAGAAGTGTTCTTAAGCAGAAATAATGTGGATGTGCTGACCTTGTGCAATTTGGTGGCATGTTTTTTTACTTAGAAAGGAATTCCTTTACTGGGAGGCCAGAGGTTACCCTGGAAGCTAGGAAGGCAGAGGAAATGCAATCTCCTATCTCCAGAGGGACCTTTGGTATGATGGTTGTAAGACCATCATCTTCCTTTATCAGAGCAGATATCTATGCTAACCTGAAGGTAACATTGTTTTCTTCATCAGCTTTGTCTTGGTTGCATTAAGTAAGAAAATTACTTGATAACTCTCACCAAAGTTCACCAGAGAGAGGGGGGAATGAAGCTTTAAAGTGAGGCATTAGATACTACACGAATATACCAGAGGGGGCAAGGAGAAATGAGAGTTCATAAATACAGATTTTTATTTAAACAAAATAGGGAGACGACATGAATATATGTCAGTACTGGACAAGTGTGCTCAAAGCTTTCTAATAAACTAGCATTTAAAGGAAGTATTTTTGTGATGCAGGACTGCTCATATTACCTATGTAGATTGTCTAATCCCTTCACTGTCTTCCCAAAGGAAGATACTGTCCCTCCAGCTCAGAGCAGAGCATCTAAGATAACATCTAGCAGTGGAAGATCATTCAAACAGCTGGTGAAGTGTGGACAAGCTGCTCTAATCCTGTTTCCACCCAATTCTAGCCTTTGCTGTATAGAGTTCACAGATCAGGGGAGATGCTTGAGAATACTGATGGATCCACAAGTGTGTGTGTGTGTGTGTGTGTGTGTGTGTGTGTGTGTGTGTGTGTGTGTGTGACAGTACTCATATGCCAGCATGGGGCTTCTTTTGGTCTCACAGGTGTTTACTCCTTCTTCCCCAAGTCTACTGAAAAGATTTGTCTTTCACTGCCTGAAATGCAGCAGAGGAGGAAATGATACCCGAATTCTCAACTGGTAGATCAGATGGGTCCTTCTATGTGCTCTGATTTATACTAATGCTAGTGTTAATACTAACCCATGCCTGGGAATATTAGCTGACACTTTTTGTGTATTTTGGCACTAGTTTTTTTTGCATGGATTAAGCAAAAAATTCTCATAAGAATATCAGGACATAGTGTTAAGTATAACATTCTGTAAACATACAAACACACATACTTGGCAGCAGTCTTCATTATGTAAAGTGGACCACGAACTGTAGAGAAGTTCAATGAATGCCTCTCAGGGACCAGATCCTACAGTCAGCACTTTGGAGCAGGGACTCACAGGAGTTTGACCAACAAGTTGGAGAAAAGATGATGTGGATCACATGCCATTGTTGGCTACTGGCCTGATCTGGAGGGATGCAGGTTTTGCTATCCTAGCACTGTCCCCCATGGCCTGGCCTGGCCTGGCCTCACCCCAACCCCACCTAATCTTTGGCACAGGAAGGACAGTTTTGTCCTTTTGGCCATACGTTCATCTGACACATAAGGTTGGCTCCATAGAATTTCCAGAGGACAGCAGGAAGATATTTAGAAGATACATTAACTGAGGTCAAAAGGGCAAAGACTTACTGTAGGTCTCACATTTGGTTAATAGTGGGGGTTTTTGACTCCTTGATTCTCACAATGCTCCCTTAGAAAAATAATCTTGTAGATTGGAAAACAAAGAGGCAATTTAAAAAATCTATATGTAATGTTAATTTTTATTCTTGAATTACTAAAATGCATGCAGAACCTGTCAATTCAAGAAGCACAAAATGGCAGATAGTGTGAGCTTTACCCCTGTCCCTCTACTGTGGCTCTCTTGTTCCAACCTGGGGTGACCACTGCTACTAGTTAGTTAGGAATTCCTACATCTAAAGTAAATGTTCACAAAAGGAGACTTATTGTCCACAGCTACCAGAGGTCCACCAAACTGCTAGCTTAAAACAAGGCCAAATTTCCTTTCACACTATAGAGATTGAAACTTCTACACTCAGGTTCATAGCCCTGAGCCAAGTCTGTGCTGGAACCACATGACTGAAGGTGATAGCTCTTAATTCACCAAGGAAGAAATCTTCAATAGCTGGAAGTCCGCTCTCTGCCTTTCCCAATAGGTCACAGTATCAGCTATGAGGACTAAGGAGTTACACAGGATTTTCAGAGATTACTAGACATTGGGGCTTAACTTTTGTAATGGCAAGTTTTGCTTCAGATCAAATACTGGGCCTGCACAACAGCAGCAGCTCAAGTGGAAGTGATGTCCAGAACTTGTGTAAATGTCTCAGAACATTTGAATTTTTTTTTTTTTTACAGAATTGTCTTTTTTCCTACAATCCACAACTGTGGCCAACTGGGGGCTTTCTTACAGATAGCTGACAGAAGATACAACACTGGATCTAGTTTATACCTCTTTCTACAGACTTGTTCTGGAACATGACTGTTGCAGTCTTAGATTTACAAGTCCACTTTCTATCCCTCTCTCTTTCCCCACACTCTCTGTCCTTCAGTGGACAATTCAAATGTAACTTGTTGAAAAAGAATCTTGGAAAATTGTCTTAATGTTAAACAGTAGTGTCCACCTTTCAAGTCTGCCAATATTGTTAACCCAGCTGGAGAATAAGCAAGATAAAAAGTAAATGCACAAACAGATGCATACACCGACACACACACCTACAGCAGATAGTCACATACATACACAGAGACACAAAAATACCCCACAGGACATATAAACCTTGTTCTCTTAATAATTTAAATAGACAAAAATATGTGATTCAGGTAGGAAATCACTAGGGTGGGTGTACACCTGTGTGCACGCGCGAGCACACACTCTCTCATACACACACATACCCCCCTCACACACACTGGAGCTTGAACACAGGATATGTGTAATGTCCCTGAGATTTTGTAATGAAAGCTGCCACTTTACCCATTTGAATCACAGCTCTACTTTGGCTTTTTGATGGCCAATTGGATATAAGAAACACACTGACTTTTCTGCACAAGTTGGCTTCAAACCACAATACTCACATCTCAGCCTCCAGACTGGTTGAACAATTTATATTCTCACTAACGGTGATAGAGCTCCCTTTGGCCACATCCATGACATCATTTGTTGCTAATCACTTTAAAAAACATTTTTATTGGCCTTCCTTACTGGGGTGAGGTGGAATTACAGTGTTGTTTTGGTTTACATTACTTATATGTTCAGATTTGTTGAACATTTCTTCATGTATCAATTGGCCATTCTTACTTCTTCTGAGAAGTCTCTCTTTAGGGCATTACTTCATTTAGTAATGGGGTGTAATTGGGGTGTTATTTGAGGGTTTCTTGGGGGCTAATTTTTTGTGCTCTATGTATATTTTTTCTATTAGGCCTTTGTCTGATGCAAAGCTCATAAAATTCTTCTCCCATTCAGTGGGTTTTCTATTTAGCTTGTTATGTCCTTTACCAGGCAGAAACGTTTAAGTTTCATCCAATACTATTTATGTAGTCTTTCTTTGATTTGTTGTAATTCTGGATCTTTACTTAGAAAGTTTGGACCTGTGTTCTAGGAGCCATGGTGTTTCCCCTGCCACTTCTTGTAATTGTTTCATGGTGTCTGGCCTTATATTGATGGCTTGGGATATATGGACAGCATTAATTTGATCTTCTTACAATTCCTTGGTTCACAGAGACTGTAAAGTGGTACCCTTTCTAAGTAAGATGAGGTGGTTCCTGGTGGTTTGGAAGGAGGATGGCTTCCCAGAAGTGTGAATATGGAAATCATAAGTGGGAAGCTCAGGCATTATTATAGTAATTACATATTTATTTATAAGTACATTGAATCCCGATCAATGACACTTTTCTCATCATCTCCCCCATCCCTGAAACTCAATTCCTTCTCTTCAATTTTCCTAGTTTCATTGGATATGCATTGAAAAATATGACTTCATTCACCTGCTCCCCACTTTTGAATTTTCAGTTTCTTCATACTCATTTTATTGTACTGTTAGTTTTTCCAATTAATTACAACATTTAAAGTCTTTCTTACATTTACTGTACTTTGTGCAATATGTTTATGTATATGTGCACAAAACCTTTATGTGTTTACTTGTATATTTAAAAAGTGGACTTATCTTCCACATGTGAGAGAAAACATGCATCCTGACTTCACAAAAATTTTTCCAGGTCTATCCACTACTTTACAAATGATGTAAAAATCTAATCTAAGAGTAAAAATCCTCTGTGTATATATACCATATTTTCTTGATCCATTCATTTATTGAAGTTGAAGGCATTTGTGCTATATCTATACCTTGACAATAAACTGTTATATGGGTGGCCTTCCTTTATCCTGATTTGTAGTCCTTTGGGTAAATGCCCCAAACTGGTATTCTGGACCACAGGGTAGTCCTAGTTTGTTTGTTTGATTTTTAGTGTGGTTCAACAAGTTCACATTCCCACCAGCCCTGTTTTATGTTCCTTTGCCTGCACATCTGTGACAAACACTTAAGCCACGGCATTACTTCCAGCTTTTTCTGTTTAAGTGGCACTGTGGAATCAAACTCAAGCCTTCATAAATGTTAGGCAAGCACACTACCTCTAAGCCACATTCCAAGCCCTTGGGTTATCTTTTAAATGCCATTTTTTATCATGAGTTTTCCACTGTCTTGCTCATTCTGGCTTTGTACAGTGATCCTCAGATCTCAGCTTCCTAAATACCTATGATTACAAACAATGAGCCACTGGTGCCTGGCAAGTGGTGATTTTTAACCTACTTTTAATTTTCCTCATTAATGGAAGAGCTGATTAGGTAACATGAAGAAAGGAGAAAGCCAGAGGCAAAAGCAAAGTAGTGGATACTAGAAAAGGACAAAAAAGTGTTACAAAAATTGGCAAAATGAAGTAAAGGTTGCAATTTATTTAACAATAGAAGACCAATGTTGCTTTTTTATTTTACAAACATCCAGTGGTTACATACTGCTGGTACATTCCATTAACATTAGGAGAATGAGGGGACATACAAAATGTTTACTACATTTGAACTTTTCTGTATACTAAACTTATGCCAACACAATTTATTGTAAAAAATGCCAAAAAGGCCAGGTGTGATAACATATGCATGTAATCTCAACTCTTAGGAGGCTAAATTAGAGGATTGAAAGTTGTTATATAGGTTATACGAAAAGTACGTCTCAAAGATAAAAGAAAGGGAAAGGAAAAAGATGAAAGGGAGAATAAACAACTCCAACCAAATATTTCATGGGCAATTGTGTCAAAGAAAATACCTTCTATTTTCCTTATTGTTAGGTGTCAAACCCGAAAAATGGCCCATTGTAAACAAGTTTTTTACTACTTGAGTATGCCTCGAGCCTTTTTATTCATATGGTGTTTTTTAATTTGTTTGGTTGGTAGTTTTCATTTCTTTTTTGTTTTTTTTTTCTTTTTATTTATTTTTTGTGAGGATAGGCCATGCTTAGCTCAGGTTAGTCTTCTACTTGTGATCCTCCTGTTTTTACCTCCTGAATAGCTGGAATAATTGGTATATGCCACCTCTCCCAATATATCTCTTATTTGACTACTGCAGAAATTTTTATTTTTTATTTTTTTTAATTTTATTTTATTTTATTTGAGAACATACTGTACAGAGGGGTTACAATTACATGGGCAGCGTAAAAACAAACACATTTTCAATGTTAAAGGCTGGAAAAAAATCTACCAAGCAAACGGCCCCCATAAACAGGCGGGAGTTGCAATCCTAATATCAGATAAAATAGACTTCAAAATAAAATTCGTGAGAAGAGATAAAGAAGGTCACTACATACTAATTAAAGGATCTCTCCTTCAGGAGGATATTACAATTCTAAATATCTATTCGCCAAACAATGGAGCACCCAAATTTATCCAAGAAACACTACTTTCCCTCAAATCCCATATAGATCCAAAGACATTAATTGTTGGGGATTTTTTTTTTTTAAATTTTATTTTATTTTATTTGAGAACATACTGTACAGAGGGGTTACAATTACATGGGCAGGATAATGCATACATTTCTTACCAAGCATTGCAGCCTCCTCCTTTGTTTACCCTTCACCTCCCTTCCCAGCCTCCCCCCTCCCTCCCACCCAATCATACCCCCCAACCCCCACCCCCCCACCGACATTGTAAAGCTGGTTTTGACATGACATTTTGTACTTCTCATTGTTGCAACAGGTCCACCTGAATCCTTAAACGACTTGTTTGTCCCCATCTCCTCCACATGTTATACTGACATCAAATATAGTGAAAGCGGGGGTTACACTGTGGGGGAGGGACATACAAAGCAACAAAGAAATAATCTTATAAATGCGTTAGAAACACATGCATGAAAGAAACAAAAACATTAAAATACATATTTGAGGGTTCGTTTTCCTAACATCACATTATCTGACTTTTTCCGCTTGACTCATACCTATACTAGATATTGCAAATAAGGGAAACCATGGGACCTATGTTTCTTTGGGCCTGGCTTACTTCACTTAATATAATTTTTTCCAAGCCTTTCCATTTCCTAACAAATGGGGCAATGTCATTCTTTCTGATGGAGGCATAGAATTCCATTGTGTATATATACCACATCTTCTTGATCCATTCATCTACTGAGGGGCATCTGGGTTGGTTCCATGTCTTAGCTATGGTAAATATTGCTGCAATAAACATAGTTGTGCGGGTAGCTTTAGTGTGGCCTTGTTTGTGATCATTTGGGTAAATGCCCAAAAGTGGGATTGCTGGGTCATTGGGGAGCTCTATGTGGAGTCTTTTGAGGAACCTCCATACTGCTTTGCCAAAGTGGTTGAACAAGTTTACATTCCCCACCAACAATGAAGTAAGGTTCCTTTCTGTCCACATCCCCTCCAGCATCTGTTGTTGTTAGAGTTCTTGATTTTTGCTGTTCTAACTGGAGTGAGGTGATATCTCAATGTTGTTTTGATTTGCATTTCTTTTATGGCTAGGGATGTTGAACATTTCTTCATGTGTCTATTGGCCATCCTTCTTTCTTCTTCAGAGAAGCTTTCTCTTTAAGTCTTTCGCCCACTTACTTATTGGGCAGTTGTTTCTTTGAGGATTTGTTGTTGGGTGGTTTAATTTTTTGAGTTCCAAGTATATTTTAGATATGAGACCCTTGTCCGTTGTATGGCTAGTAAAGATCTTCTCCCAGTCTGTGGGCTTTCTATTGATCTTGCTCAGCTATGTCATTTGCCCTGCAGAAGCTCTGCAACCTTATACAATCCCATTTGTCCAGCCTTTCTTTGATTTGTTGTGTTTCCGGGTCTCTATTCAGAAAAATTTCGGCCTGAGACCGAGGAGACCCAGGGTTTCTCCTATTCCATCCTGTAATGTTTTCAGAGTGTCTGCTTTGAGTTCAAGGTCTTTGATCCATTTGGAGTTGATTCTGGTGCAGGGTGATATATAAGGATCTAGCTTTAGTTTTCTACATGTAGTTAACCAGTTTTGCCAGCACCATTTACTGAAGAGGCTGTCTGTCTTCCATTCTATTGTTTTAGCTCCCTTATCGAAGATTAGATGGCTATAGGTCTGTAGGTTCATTTCTGGGTTTTCAATTCTATTCCATTGGTCCTGAGGTCTGTTCTTATGCCAATACCAAGCTGTTTTGATTACTATGGCTTTATAGTAGAGTTTGAAATTTGGTATTGATATTCCTCCAGCAGTGTTCTTTCCGTTGAGGAGCGTTTTTGCTATTCGCGGTCTTTTATTGTTCCATATGAATTTTTGGATTGCCTCTTCTATTTCCTTGAAGAATGAGGGTGGAATTTTGATAGGTATTGCGTTTGAATTTGTAGATAGCCTTGGGAAGTATTGCCATTTTCACGATGTTAATCTTTCCAATCCAGGAGCGTGGGAGGTTTTGCCATTTTTTAAGTTCTGTGTTGAATTCCTTTTTCAAGATTTTAAAGTTTTCATCATAGAGGTCCTTCACTTCTTTAGTTAAGTTAATTCCTAGGTATTTTATTTTTTGTGGGGCTATTACAAATGGAGTTGCTTTCCTAATTTCAGCCACACTTTTCTCATTGTTGGCATACAGAAAAGCCATTGATTTTTGGGGGTTAATTTTATAACCTGCTACTTTGCCAAAGTTTTGAATCAGCTTGAGTAATTTGGGGAGTGGAGTCTATGGGATTCTTTAAATACAAGATCATGTCATCTGCAAAGAGGGAGAGTTTTATTTCTTCTTTCCTATTTAAACCACCCAACAACAAATCCTCAAAGAAACAACTGCCCAATAAGTAAGTGGGCGAAAGACTTAAAGAGAAGCTTCTCTGAAGAAGAAAAGAAGGATGGCCAATAGTCAAGAAGAAATGAGCAATCAGCAAGAAGAAGAAGATCAAGAATAAGAGAGAAGAAGAAGAAGAAGAAGAAGAGAAGAAGAAGAAGAAGAAGAAGAAGAAGAAGAAGAAGAAAGAAGAAGAAGAAGAAGAAGAAGAAGAAGAGAGAAGAAGAAGAAGAAGAAGAAGAAGAAGAAGAGAAGAAGAAGAAGAAGAAGAAGAAGAAGAAGAAGAAGAAGAAGAAGAAGAAGAAGAAGAAGAAGAAGAAGAAGAAGAAGAAGATCACAATGGAAAGAAAACACTGTAATTTGTGAGAAGATGACATGGTAGTCTACATAAAAAATTCAAACATGTTTACAGGTATACACCAAGAACTATTCAGTAAGTTGGTTTAACATGAAGTCAACCAATGAAGAAATAAAATCTATGCAAGGAATTTGTAGCTGAGTGGTAGAATATTTGCCTATTATCTGTGAAGGGTCCTTGATAAATCTCCTGCAAAATTGGAAACAGACCAAAAATTTAAAAACATAATACACGAAGGACAATAAAGCACAGGGTTTGGGGCAGGTAAGTGGTTTACTTCCAAAATGGAAGTAGCAGCAGATGATTTTGGTGGTACGTACTTGAAATCCAAACTTCCATTTCTTTGGTGGTTCAAATGTTCAAGACCAGTCAGCTAAAAAAAGCACAACAAATAAACAGGAGGAGGAGGAGGACCATGAGAGAAGAAAAAAAATAGAGATCTGAAACAAATTAAACTTCATCTGGATGGTGGAAAGAAGTCTGTCAACTATATTGTTTTCTTTAAAATAAGTTCTAGCCTTTCTACCATATGAGGACGCAGCAAAAAGTGAGCACATTAAACCTGGTGAAGCTGACCTCTCTGTATCTTGAATTTTCTAGGTTCTAGATCTTGTCCTTCAGAATGTCTGTTTACTACAAATACCTTGCTTTAAGCTATTGGGACCTGGAGTTTTGTTATAGCATCACAATGGCATTGAAACACCCAGATATATCTCTTTCTCTAAAGGATGTACTCTTTCTCTAGCTGTAGGAAAGACTGATGGATTTGGCAGTCGGAGAATTCAAGCTGAGGACCTCCAATTTGCTAGGAAGGGGTTCAACCACATAAGCCCCTAATCCATCCCTTGTCCTTCACTTTGAACATATCAACACAATAACTTATGGATTTCAAGGTTTCTGCTGTAAACTATCTGATAAGAAACTATCATGGGGTATGATGATGCTCTCTTTTCTCTCACTCCTATAGATGTTAGTAACCCACTCCATGGTGCTGTATGGAATAGGGAATTTTGCTACATTATCAGAAGATTCTGAAACGATACTACTATTTTTTTTTTATATCAGGCACTCCAGGTATAAAAAAAAGTCCTTGGATATCTTGAGTAAATTGAAGAGGTTTTTAAAAGCCAAAAGTTAGAGCAGCTTTTCAGATTATGAATGCCATGTAGCATCCTACTGGATTTAATTTATAAGTAAGAAAACAGCAGCTTCCATGACCCACCTAAGCCAAAAACGTTCTTGGTCTTAGTTTCTTTGCATTTTAATGTAAATGAAAAAAGTGCCAGTTTATTGATGTATAAGAGGACTCTTAGCATTACATATTTAAATAGTTGTCAAAATTCACTGAGTTGAATAGAAAACATGCTTAATTTATATTAAAGTTGTAATGTGTTGTCATTAATACATGGATGTATTGTATTAGTAAATACTGAAAAGGAAAAACTTATTTCTACAGAGGATTCATCTTGGCAATAGTCATTTTATAGGAGACTAATACTACTTACCTTCAAAAATATCTGGATCCACTTTAGTGAGAGTTTCCCAGTTGGACACTGTCATGCACCCCTTTCTCCTAGAAATACATAGGAATCTACTTTGTTATTTGAGTGTTGGAGCAAGCTCCAAAACCTACACATGTGGTGAATGGAAGCCACTGGTGGGTATATGTTTGGTTCTTGCATATGGCCAGGGATCTAGCAGGATCAGGCCTAAGGAAATGGGTTGTACTCAAGGACAAAGTCTACTGGCTGATGTCCCCCTGGGAGCAAACACTAGGACCTGGCAGCCACCAAGGACAGAAGGCATTGGCTGATTCCCTTGTACTTCTTGCAACACTGCCATGGCAGCAGCAGTGGCATCCTATTCTACCCTCGCATCCCTGTGGAAACCTTGGCAGTAGTCCTCCAGGCTCAAGACCAAAAGAGCCAGTTGGCTCATGCCAAGCTGTGATTGATCTATTGCAGCCATTGTGAACAGTCTCTGCAATCTATTACAGTGCTGGAAGTTCCTTGTGACCTGCTTGACTCAGTGCTACGTTGACAATTGTGTGTGTTTGTGTGTGTGTGTGTGTGTGTGTGTGCGCGCGCGCGCGCGCGCGTACTTTTTGGGGGCAGTGGGAACTTTGTGTTGTTTGGGTTTGGGTATTTCCTTTTGGTTATTGCTCTGGGGTTTTTATTTTCTTAGCCAAGTTTAGGTAGATTTACTCTTTGCCATCCTAGCAGAAAGATGGGAGAACACAGTGAATTATCCTCAAACTCTTTAGAGGAGGAGACCTTAATTGAGCAATACATTATGAAGAAGATCATTGGCTATGGCAGGATGAGATTTTCATTGAATAATACAGTGTGAATGCAATCATTGGCTATGGACGGAAGAGGTTTTCACTGAACAATACAGTATGAAGGAGATCATTTGCTATGGTAGCTATCCAAATGTAAATTTGACCTAGCACCACCTCATAAACCTCAAGATGGTAGTGAAGGGAGAGTTCAACAATTGTCAGATCAAAATTGAGATGGATATTATTAAGACTTTCCATCACAGACACATGATCAGGTCGTACCAGGTGAGGGAGAAGGATGAGCACCAATACTTGGTAATGGAACTGGCCACCCAGAGACCTCCTGAGATAAATGTGAAAATCATACCGCCTATTCAATAATTAGGTTGTTCAAACAGACTGTGTGTACTGTGCATTACTTTAACAAAAATAGAAATGCACACTGAGACCTTAAACCCAATAGCATCCTGTTGTATGACAAATGCAATGTGAAGGTCAATGACTTTGGCATAAGCACAAGGATTACCCAAGGGTGGTTGCTTAAGGACATATTTGGTACCTTGATTTTGTCCCTATAAAATATTCCTGCAGGGCTGGGAAGGTGGCTCAGTGGTAGAGCGCTTGCTTTGCATGCATGAGGCCCTGGGTTCAATTCCTCATCACCACATAAGCAGAAAAAAAAGCCGAAAGTGGCACTGTGACTCAAGTGGTAGAGTGCTAGCCTTTAGCTGAAGAGCTGAGGAACAGAGCCCAGGTCCAGAGTTCAGACCCCACGATTGGACCCCCCCCAAAATATTCCTGCATGAAAACCACAATGGCTGCAAAGTAGACATCTGGTGCTTGGGAGTCATCTTTTGTATTTTATGGAGATGGCAAATTTCCCATTTGAATATATGAATTTTAGCCAGATACAGATAATTGTCTTGGAGGTCACGTATATTGCTCCATTCACCTGTCTCCAAAAGGACAAAATATCATCTTGAAACTGTAAACTGCAGACTCAAAGCATAGGCAGAGTATAGAACAAATAATGGAGTCTAGCTCAACCAAGTCGAGGAATATTTCTTATATCCTGATGAACCACTATGTAATGAGCTGAACCCTATTATTCTTGCACTCATGTGTGACATGAGTTACAGCCTGCTTGATACCCACAAATCAATATTGGACAGGACATTCAATGAAATCATGGCCATCTATTTTTTTTTTTATTAAAAATGACTTAAACTAGAATGCCAGCAGCAAAATTAAGTCAATGCCTACAATTGTTCCAGTACGCCCATCTCATGTAGAAATTTACACCTTTCCTGTTCCTCTACAATGGAAAACCTGACTTCCTGCCTGTCATTGGAATTTCAATTGTCCTATGATGACAAACCAACAATACTGAAGAGAAGTGCCACTCTTCCTTCCATTCTCCTCTGCTTCCTGCAGAAGAACTCCTGTTCCAGTATGATCACACACCATGAATCTATGGTTTAGTTTAGTTCCTCTTTCTTCCTGAGGAACAATGGGAGATGCTGGTAAGAGGACAAAGTCCTTCCCTTTGGATAATAAGATCACAAATTCTATCTCAAATAAGAGACAGGATTGGAGGAGAGTTGCTAGCAGTATACCTACCACTATTTGCAGAATATGATGCTGTGTGCAGGCCTAAAAATAACATTCACAGATTACAAAGAAAGTTTTTTCAAGAGAAAGGGTTCAGAGCCCTTCCATAATAAGACAACAGTACCCAGGTCTTCAATTCAATTTCACACTGGGGAATTCCAGCTTGAATCCTTATCTACAGACTTGGACAGTTCATCTAACAATCATTCATCATTTTGGATGACATGGACAATACCCATTGTCCAGGTAGGTGTTTTAGTACTTTAAATATTGGAGAAAAAAGGCCTAGGATGTATCAAAAATAAGGTTTTCCTTTTTGGTGGAAGATTTACCTTTTTAGACTACAACCCACATAATATTTAAAGAAAGGATGGATATGGGAGGAAATCTTTCAGTTCTTCGTTTTTTTTAAGTTTACTTATTGAATCTTTCAGTTACTGAACCTGGCTTAATTTGTGAGGTATACACACACATACACACAAACACACACACATGCACATATATATATGTCGGGTCTTCATCTGTCCCGCGAAAGAGGGACGGAGTCTGAGGAAAGGTAAGTGCGGCCTCTCACCCGTTCCTCATTCTCCCTCAGCCCTGGAGACAATCAGATGCAGCAGGGAGTTGTCAAGCAGGAAAACTCATTTATTAACACAGAGCAAGCCATTTTAAAGCAGAAAAAGAGTGGGTGGCATGGCAGGGGAGGAAGAGGAACAAGTCACTGTCAAGGTCACACCCTATCATGCACCTAAGCTTCCACGGGCTGTTTACACACTGAACATAAAGCAAATTGGACTCTGCCCACTCAACTCCCTCTCAGCGCCATCTTTGCTGCCCATGTGCTCTACAGATTCCCCCTTTTTTGTTTTAATGCAGACCCACCTCCCAGTTAGTTATCCTTTCCCCTCCACTGTAAAGGTTATTTTAACAGGATTACATTGGTAAGGATAGCATTGGCTATGCAGGGGGTTCAAGCCAAGTCTGGGGGGCGAGATTTGCCAGATAAGGATAGGGAGGGCCCTTGTGCATGATCTAAGGGCCCATCCCAGTTACCTCACATCCCCACCTAGCACAGTAATAAACAGTCCCACCACAGAAATGTCTGAAGCAGTTCAATTAATTCCTGGGCATATATAAAAGTCAGTATCTCGTAAGGTCATCCTCTTCAGAATATGGGAGCAGCTTGGGTATTGGGAGTTCCACACATGCGGCATGGTGCATCCTCGTGGGACCCCACACTCAGGCCATTCTACTATAGTCCAGAAAAACAAGGAAAATTTAAAACAAATTCTGCAGACATAGCAAAGGAATCCTGGGCAACTGGTGTCTTTTAAGTAAGACAGTTCCTTGTACGTACCTTTAAGCAAGCACAGGGGTCAAAATGACCTTTGAGCTTTACTGTCAGCTCCCAAAGGCTCCCAACATCTCCCCAGTCTTTGTTTAAAGAAGCGAACCCACCTGTCTTAGGTTGGGTGGACCACCTTGTCTGCCTTACCCATCATTGGGAACTTCTTCAAAGCGAAGCTGAAGGCCCTGTCTTAGGTTGGTCAGACTGACACCCCCTCTTATCCATCTCTGGCTGCGATTCCTCTCGGGGAATTTTATTCACTTGGAGCTTGATCTTATGTAACTGGCTGGCTAAGCTCATAAGAGTTTTGCAAGGAAGTCATAGAAAAACCATCAGCAAAAGCATTACCAGGCCAAAAAATGTCATTAGCAGTCCTTTTACATTAGTCAAGGATGGGATAGCAGTCTTTGCCACTTCAGAGTCCAGAGGGGGGGCTTGTTCTAATCCAGCTATTTGCCTGTGGGGTTGAAAAAGACCTAAACTGGAAGCATAACAAAAAGTGGTTGTTTAGCAATAAGTATGGATTCAATAATGCTGCTATACGAGCAATTAGTAAAAGAATAATTACAGCAGGTAACATTAAAATAATTGGCTCCTACAGAAATATTAAACAGTCGATACATAATGACATAGGTCATTATGTATCAAAATGAAGGTCAGGCCACCAGGTCGAAGGGACAGCTTCTCTTGTGGTGCTATTGATGATTTCTGCATTGCCAGTGCTGATCATTGCCCAGGTCACCCATTGAGGTTGATGCAGATTCCATAGGGCCACTGCCAAGACTGGGAGGGCCAGGACAGCCAACAGCTGGAGTATCAACAACTGCAATTGTTAGAGAACACAAGAGCTTCTCAAGGGCTGGTTGCCCTTGGGGATGGTTAGTAGTTATCTTTCTGGCTTTTCTCTTTTAAACACAAGCCTCGGCCACCATAACCATTTTTCTTTCCTTGTTGGTTAGCTTATCCTTAGGCATCCTACTGTATAGAGGAAATTGGTAAAAACTTAAGGTTCCTGGCAGGGATCCAAATGGGGGCTGTCTCCCCTATGGGAGAAAAGAATCCAAATCCCCTGCCCATAGTAACTAGGGGGTCAGGTTTTCTCCATTTTTGTGTCAGGGGGTCCTTCCACCTGACTTTCACTTGGGGCTTAGAGTTTAGTTGCCCCCATTGCTTCCGTAATCTGGATTCAGTTGCCCCTTTTGAAAAATTTAAAATGTTAACTGTAAGCAAAACTATCTGTAACTGTATATGGGGGCTAACTCCCCCTTTTTGTTTTAATAATTGCTCCTTAAGACATTGGTGATTTCTTTCTATAATTTCTTGGCCTTGGGGATTATAAGGAATTCCTGTAATATTTAATGTGCCATTTGTCAAAAAACTCTGACATTGCTTTACTAACAAAACAGGGTCCATTATGGGTTTTAACTTGTGCTGGTAGACCCAAGGTGGCAAAGCATTGAAGAAAATGTGCTTATGAATGTTTAGTTCTTTCTCCTGTATATGATGTGGCCCACCATGCTCCTGAGTAGAATCTATAGAGACAAAGATATATTTAAACTTGCCTAAAGCTTGGAGATGAGTAACATCCATTTGCCAGAGGATGTTAGGTTTAAGGCCTCTGGGATTTACCCCTGGTGGTTGTAATGGGGGTACTTTTAAGAAGGGCTGGCATGTTTTACAGGTATGTAATATCCTTTTGAGGTCCTTTACAGGAATCTGAGGAGATCTATGCTGAACACCTCTCCAATTAATGTGGGTTAAATCATGCAAACAGGTAGCCTCTTGTAACATTAATACTTGCATGCAAGTCGCTAACTGGTCTGCCCAATTATTGCCTAGGGATAAAAACCCAGGAAGTTTTGAATGCCCTCTCAAGTGCTGAATATGAATAGGGGCTCCTGCCCTTCTAATAGGCCTTTAAGGATAACCATAAGAGGGGAAATATTGTTTTCATCCAGCTTACTATGTGCCTGGGGAATATGAGGAAGCAAGTTAATCATATATAGGCTATCAAAATACAAATTAAAGGGTTTTTGAATGTCCTGAAGAGCCATAATTACGGCCTGCATTTCTTTATATTGTGCTGACCCTTGACAAGGTTGAAATCTTTGTTGGCTCGGGGTCTTTTGTTGCTCCTCAAATGCTGCATATGCAGAGCCTGCTTTACCTCCATCAGTAAAAACATGGAGGGCTACAAGTTTAGGTTTGGTCAATGGCCACTGCTCCACCCAGATAGGGCTTCTGGGCTTCTGGGGACAGTGGCCTTTAGGATTGGGGGTGCACCGAGCGGGTCCCCTATGTTCTTCTCTGTAATTATGAAAGTTAAAAAAATCCTTTTCCTTAACTCCCTCTAGATCCTGTTTAAGCCTTTGTGCTTCTTCTCCATCCAGGATATCATCATAGGCTGCTCAATGGTCTGTAGTGACCACGACTTCCATTTGTCTTAGCGTGTCTTGCCCTAGTAAATTGGCAGTGAGGTTTTTTGCCACTAAAGGGCATATCTTTCCCTGTTCTCCATCTGGGCTAGTCCATTTCATAAGGGCGACTGTCTCTTTGGACTAGGAGTTGCCCCCTACCCCCCAATATCGGGGGCCCATGTGCAAGCTTAAAGTCCAAGGGTACTTCCTCCTCCCTGAGTATGGTTTGATCTGCCCCCGTGTCAATTAAACAGTGAAACCTCTTTCTGCCTATGAGAATACTCATTTTAGGGTGGATTCCTTCTACCAGGGGGACGGTCCAATGGACCTCGGTCACCCAGCCACGAGGCTGCCTGGGCCTCACAGCAGAGGGGGTTCCTCCTTGAGTTAACGGGGCTGGAGGATGCCCCTCCCCTAGTTTAAACGCTTCCCATTTACAAAAAATTTGTATTGATAATCCTTTTTCCAATGGTACCCCTTCCTGCACCTGGGGGAGGGTGTAGGGAGCGGTTTGGACCACCCAGGCCTGTTGTCGGAGGGATTGTTGTGAATAGTCCCTCTTAAAGTGCCTCTCCTGCCCACATTTAAAACAAGTCCCTCTCCCCATTGGTCCTGGAGTTCCTCGGCCCTGGGCTTCCAGTGCCTGGGTAATAGCCTCAGTCATAGCAGATGTCTGAACCTGTAAAGCTAAAGCTAATGATTGGGACTGGTCCTGTTGCATTACCACATCCTGTGAGGCCACCACCCACCTGCTCGGGGAACTCTCTCTCAATCCCTTGCAGGCCATGTGGTGGTCTGCATTCATCCCTTCCCAGACTAGCAGCTTTATAAACTGATCTCGGAGGTTTCCTGCTGGCAGCTTGTGGTTAATACTCTTTTAGAGTTGGTCTACAAACTCAGCTAGAGGCTTACCCGGTTTTTGTCTCACTCCTGCTATGGGGGACTCAGTAGTCCAATCATCCAGTTTGTACCAAGCAGCAAGTCCTACCTGCCTCACCTGGTCAGAGTATGGGCCAGGTATTGTGGCCTGTTGGAGAACCAGTGTAGTACCCTTCCCCCGTCTCTGTTAACATGGCATAAATAATAGGTATCACGGGTTATTCTCTGCTTTCACTCTGCATTCCCCCTTAAAGAAAGCACACCGTTTAATAAACTGAGAACTAGTAAGGACAGCTTTGGCCACATCCAGCCTAGGGACACATGGGTGAAAAGCAATGTCCTGTAATAGGGTTTGAGCCCAAGGAGAATTTGGGCAGTACTCCGCCACCGCCTTACAGAGCTCTTTAAGATCCTTAGCTTCCCATGGATACCATTCCAAGGACCTATAAGCTCCTGGTGCCAGAGTGACCGGATACGCTTAGAGAAGTGAATTCTGTGGCCTAGGGTCCAGGCTTTCCGGTGGCCCTTTACTTCCAGGGTCGGCCTCCGAGTAGGTTACTTCCCCAGCCCTCGGCCCCTCCATGGAAGGTCGGTAGGGGTCCGAGTCTTGCAGGTCCCTCTCGCAGGTCACGTACCTCCTCTCCAATCAGGGGAATAGGGAGGGGGCCTAGGACCATCAGGGGCACCTGAATCAGAGGGGGTAACCTTCACCCTTGTTTTGACTTCCACTGTGTATGTTTCAGTGCGTTCTCCGTCGAATTTGACCCATTCCTTTTCTTTCTCACTTCCCAAGTCCTAATCCTCCTTTACTCCTTCTAAGCCTAATGTTGCCTCCTCCTCCTTCTTCTGTGAGATAGTATTACCCATACTAAGGGTTTCACTTACCCTGAGAGACCACTTAGCCTTGGCCGGTATCTTTTCCTTTCGTGCCCCACGTTGGGCACCAGATGTCAGGTCTTCGTCCATCTATCCCACGAAAGATGGACAGGGTCCGAGGAAAGGTAAGTGCGGCCGGCCACAGACCCATTCCCCAGCCTCCCTCAGCCCGGGAGACAATCAGACGCAGCGGGGAGTCGTCAAGCCGGAAAACTCGTTTATTAACACAGAGCAAGCCATTTTTAAAGCAAAAAAGAGTGGGTGGCATGGCAGGAAAGGAAGAGAAACCAGTCATTGTCAAGGCCACACCTTATCATGCACCTAAGCTTCCATGGTCTGTTTACACACTGAACATAAAGCAAATTGGGCTCTGCCTATTCACCTCCCTCTCAGCACCATCTTTGCTGCCCATGTGCTCTACAGTAAATCGGGCTCTGCCCACTCTCCTCCCTCTCAGCGCCATCTTTGCTGCCCACGTGCTCTACACACACACACACACACACACACACACACACAGTATATATATACATACATAGTATGTATATATTTCACAAATATATTACATATTAAATATATCATATAATATTATATATGTAAAAAATACACAATTTTGGAGATGATATGTCATGGAATTCTCTGCCTTTGCTTTAAGGCAACATTCTTCTCATCTCAGCTTCCTAACAATCTAAGATTATAGACCGGGACTAGGCAAAAAAGATTTCCTTTTAAATGCTACCGAGAGCCTGTCTTTAATTTCCAAGAAACACTAGAAACTTGAAGATAATAGAATGACGAAGTGAAATAGAACACTTCACTCACTGGAAAACTTTCAAAATTTATTTTAGACAAAAATTAGGGTCAGTGTTTAGATCTATCCTTGAAAAAATTAATAAAATATTAAAGACAGGTATAGATCCCAGTTGGAAGTGTGGAAGTAAGAAGAAGGCCCATAAGTTCAAGACCTAGTACTGGTCCATAACCATATATTTAATGAAAATTAATTTTGTAGGCCAGAACTTGTTTTTTTTTTTTTATCTTTTGTGTTCAGAGGAATGTCTGCATTATGTGTAAACAGACTGCTCTACAAGGTATCTTTCTGGGTTATACAGTAGTTATTACATGGCTCTATGTAGACATTCAGCTTTCTAATGATTTTTTTCTACATAAATCAATAATGTTAATTAAGTGTCACGAAGAACGCCAAACCTCCATTTTCATGCCCACCTCCATCCTTGTCCTCCCTATTGTCCAGCAGTTTGTGTCAGTCAGCATAACTGAAGCTGGCACATGGAACAGACATGGACTCGATGGATCCTGGCTGTGATATGGTCCCAAATATAGCAAATACCAGAATCAATGAGATCCAAGCAGCAGTCCAGGGTTCCTAGTTGTATGAATGCCCTCGGCTTCCAATGGTCTCACCTGTCTCTACCAGAAGCCTGTTAATGGCCTGTCACCATCAAAGCTCACACTGAAGTTTAACTTCTCAATGTAGCAGTGTCAGGAGGTGGAACCTTTAATAGAGGATTCTGTCATAAATGGATTAATGCCATCTCATTAACTCTCAAGGGACTAACATGATCACTGTTAGCAGTTGTAAAAAAACACCCTAAGAAATGGAAAAACTTGGAAAAAATTATATTAAGTGAAGTGAGCCAAGCCCAACCTTTCTTTGATTTGTTGTGTTTCCGGGTCTCTATTATTTACCATAGCTAAGATATGGAACCAACCCAGATTCCCCTCAGTAGATGAATGGATCAAGAAAATGTGGTATACATACACAATGGAATTCTATGCCTCCATCAGAACGAATGACATTGCCCCATTTGTTAGGAAATGGAAAAACTTGGAAAAAATTATATTAAGTGAAGTAAGCCAGGCCCAAAGAAACATAGGTCCCATGGTTTCCCTTATTTGCAATATCTAGTATGTGTATGAGTCAAGCGGAAAAGGTCAGACAATGTGATGTTAGGAAAATGAACCCTTAGATATATATTTTAATGTTTTTTTCTTTAATGCATGTGTTTCTAATGCATTTATAAGATTATTTCTTTGTTGCTTTGTATGTCCCTCCCCCACAGTATAACCCCTGCTTTCACTATATTTGATGTCACTATAACTTGTGGAGGAGATGGGGAAAAACAAGTCATTTAAGGATACAGGTGGACCTGTTGCAACAATGAGAAGTACAAGTTGTCATGTTGAAAACGAGCTTTACAAGGTCGGTGGGGGGGTGGGGGGGGTGGGGGGGGGAGGATTAGGTGAGGGGGAGGCTGGGAAGGGATGTGAAGGGTAAACAAAGGAGGAGGCTGCAATGCTTGGTAAGAAATGTATGCATTATCCTGCCCATGTAATTGTAACCCCTCTGTACAGTATGTTCACAAATAAAATAAAATAAAATTAAAATTTAAAAAAAAACACCCTAAGCCCTTACTCACTCTCATTCTAGAACATGCCATGATTCCAAAATCGTATATGATGTGATGCACCTAGAGGCCTTGTCCCATGCACTACTATGCTATTTAGAATTTCCAGCCACCACTATTGTGAGTGAAATAGACCTCTTTTTCCGTATGAAGTATACAGCTTCGGGATTTTGTTAAATCATGACAAAATGGACTGAGATGCTATACTTTATTGTCTTTTCCATAGAACTGAGGATAAAACTGAGGGCCGTTCACTTACTAAGCCGATATTTTACCACTGGAGCCCTCTAAGGCTCCAACCTTTTTTTCTTTTACAGTTTGCTTTTCATATAGAGTCTTGTGCTAGTTTCACTCAAGCCAGCCTCAGAACCCAATCCTCCTATACCTCTGCCTCTCAGTAGCTGGGATTATGGGCCTGTGACACCATACTTTGCCACTTAAGAAGGCACTATTCTTTTGGGGAAAGATGATACAGACCACTGAGTTCCGTGTGTGTGTGTGTGTGTGTGTGTGTGTGTGTGTGTGTGTGTGTGTGTGTGAGTGTGTGTGTGTGTGTGTGCGTGTGTGTGTGGTGTATGTGTGTGTATTCATGGAAATTGGTCATGATGATTTATTTAGTACTGAGAGTGAATCTTCCTGGATGATCTGTATTCTTAATTCCGTTCACTCAAAAAAATTGCTTCTCTGGGTCTAGTGAGTCACAGTTGTAATCCTAGCTCCTCAGAATGCTGATATTTGAGGATCATATTTTGAAGCCAGGTGAACCAGGAAAAGTCCATGACACTCTTATCTTCATTTAAACACCAAAAAGTCACAAGTGGAACCTTGGCTTAAGTAATAGAGTAGTAGCCTTGAGGAAGAAAAATAGGAATAACAACTGAGTTCTGATCAAGTTTCAGGACCAGTACCCAAACAAAATCTCTAGATAACAATGGGCTATTACAATGAGCTCTTGTGCTATTGCAAGACACAATGAGATGTATAAGTCGTTATGTAGAAAAATGAATTTTACAACTTTGGTGGGGAAGAGGGGGGTGGAGGAACCGGTGGAGGGGGCAGGGGGGAGGATGGGAAGGGATAGAAAGGGAAAGGAGGAGGCTACAATGCTTGATAAGAAATGTACTCATTATCTTTACCATGTAATTGTAACCCCTCTGTACAGTATTTTCACAATAAAAAAAAGAAAAAATGACACAATTATACTTAATGAATTATCTCTACAGGACAGTTGCACTAAAAAATTCTAGTATTACTTCATAAGGTATGTTCTTTCTGGATCATCTTTTTGCCCCATTGTTTCTCTGAGAATGATGTCTTGATTTTGAAATAGAGGAGAAAAATTCAGTGATGAATTTGGCCTCTGGATCCCTCCCTCATCTATTATTGACATGTTCTCTCTTTTTATTTTTTGGCAGTCCTGGGGCATAAACTAAGGGCCTGGGCACTATCACTGAGCTTCTTTTTTCTCAAGGCTAGCACCCTCCCATTTAAGCCACAACACCACTTCCGGCTTTTTCTCTTTATATGGTACTGAGTAATCGAACCCTGGGCTTCATGCATGCTAAGCAAGCACTGTACCACTAAGCTACATTCCCACATGTTCTCTTTAAAAAATATGTCTAACCTGTTTATTTCTGTCCCATCTCTGAAGCCACTGCCAAAGCTCTTGAATCTATTTGTTTCACTCCTAACTGCCTTTCATTCACTGTAGCGCAAATTATTTTCTACTCCATCGAAAGAATTATCTTTCATTTTCTTAAACTGCACACTTGATAAGCTAAAATCAAACAACAACTCAATATTTCCAGTGTTTGAAATTGAGGACACTTAGATTAATAAATAGTTAATAATGAATAGCTAATAATCTACCGAAGTCAATGCACAAAAACCCAGATGCTTGGGAAGTCTTTTATTTTCTGCTAACCCCACAATATGCTCTGGTAGATAACAAATTTAAAGTCTACAGATGTAATTAGTTCCCACAAGAGGTGCTTATGAGTTACTTCCAAGGAGTGAGTGCAAATTAAGGCCTTTCTAGAAGTCAGTAACACAGAGTGAATGAAACAGTAATGAGGGTATGTTTGTCAAGGAAGTATGGGGGTACCTGGCAGCTGACAACAGTGGCTGTATGATAGGTGTCCAGACAGCAGAAACCATAATCTTACAGCTAGAGGATCTAAAACCTACCAGGCATCCTTTAAGTTTGGAAGAGGTCCACACATTTCATGAGAGATTATAGCCTGGTGGCCTCCTGCTAGAAACTGAGCAACTGCTACAAAAAAGCCACACCCAAACTACTAGCTCAAACTTGTAGCCTACAATAGTTGGTATTCAGTGAGCAAACATTAAATTTCTGGTAACTTGCCACACAACATGACAAAAACATCACTCAGAATGCTGGTGGCTCACACTTGTAATCCCAGCTACATAGGAGTCTGAGATCTGAGGCTCTAGATTCAAAGGGATTTCAAGCAGCAATGTCTATGATACTCATATAGAAAAAAACCCTGGATATTGGTATGGCACAATACCCTAAGTTGAAGACCAAGTACCAACACACACACACACACACACACACACACACACACACACACACACACAAATTGAAAAATGAAAACATTTGTTGAAAACAACCTGGTATTTTCTTTGCTGTGTGTAAAACTCTAACATGTCTTAAACTTTTCCTTGTGCTTGAAGAAATTTATTAAAATTCTATAACTACACAATGACACAAATGTGTTGACCACACACTTTTTATATATCATATTGCAAGTTTTACTGCAAACAGAGGAGTTTTCCTACTAATTTAATCTAATTATTGGCAGAAAGTGAATCTCATATCTTGGTATTTCTCACAATACCTTAGTTGAAATTAAACATAATGTTCTTAATTAATCAAAAGGAAAAACTTACACTATATCTAAGGGACATTCCTTTTTGTCATTTTTCCTACAAATGAAATTAATTGATTGCAGCACTTAAAAATATTTTATGCCAAATTAGTACAAGATTCTGATTAAAACTGAAAAATTTGAAGTGCTCTCAATTTCTGCCTCATTTAGATAAAGTACTTAAAGATGTCTTTGGTTTTCCATAAAGATATCGTATCCAAAAATTCATCCATACTGTAGAAATAAGTTAACTATAGGGTACCTATAAATTCATATAGATGTTTCTCAATTCACTAGAGCAAAAACACAATAAATTCCGACCTAATTCTATAAATATCCCATGAAAATATCTAGAACATTCCATTTTTCTCAGAACAATGAAAGCTGCCAACAAACTCACTAATAGTAAGAGAAGAAAAAAGAGCAAGGTTGTGATGGCTGACATTTTACAAAACCCTTATTCGCATATGGGTATACACACAAAGCCATACAATGTTCAGGTTTACCTGGTAAGAAAAAGAACTCACCCCACAGAGAGAGAAAGACAATTGGGAGGAAGAAGATAGACTTAAGAATTACCTGAATGCATATCTTCCCATCCATTTGCTTCGTAGAGTTTTCCTGGTGCCCCATTGCTCACTAAGTCAGACCTCAGTCATCCAGCGGAATCACTGGCACCCAGGACTTAGGTAACACCAATAATCTGCTCTCCCTGTGCAAAAATCACCAACTAAATGAAAAAGAAAACAAAGTGTATTTCAGGGTCACATAAAAAAGAACCCCCCCCACACACAAAGAACCACATGCTTTGGGGAGAAAGAAAATTGTGTGTGTGTGTGTGTGTGTGTGTGTGTGTGTGTGTGTGTGGTTTGTGTGTTGGTAGAGGTACTTAAACCCAGGACTTGGGAACTATCCTTTAGGTGCTACCCTTTAGCTTCTTTGCTCAAGGCCAGTGCTCTGACACTTGAACAACACTTCACCTTTTAGTCATGAAGACAAGAGTATCATAATGTTTCCTACCCAGGCTGGCTTTGAACCTTGATCCTTAGATCTCAGCCTCCCAGTAGCCAGAATTACAGGCATGATCCATTAATGACTGGCATTTGTGACAGACCAATGTATTGACTTCAAACCCCAATACCAGCACAAAAACCAAAAGCAAAACCAAACTTTATAGCACATAAATATACTGATAGCATATTAAACAAATATAATGAAATGTAGAGATCTTGGTGAAGGATCTCAGAGAATGACATCATTATTAGCTTTTCTGGCTTTAGAAAACCTAAAATTACTTTCATAAAAGTAAAATAACTACAGAAACACCTAGTACCAAGGTGTATGTTTCAAATAAACCACCTGTTGAGAACAAACTGAAAATGCAGAGGAAAACTAAGAATTTTAGAATTAAGTGATTGCTACGCAGAAAATATACCTGATCATCTGTACCTTCCAACTCTTTCAAATAGGCTACAGTAATGACACAAAAACTATTCTCCTTCTCATTACTCCTTATTTAAAAAAACAGGTCTACTTTATTCTCTTTAGGAATACTTTGAATATTTGATTCACTTTTCCCAAAATGTGACTAAAGAAACTCAGTCTTTCAACAACTCCAAATTTTTTATCTTAGCATTTAAATAATTATATCATGTATCTTCTTTGGGTTGGGGGTATCAGAACAACTTTTAACTTGTTCTTTTACCTTTGCTGTTGGGTAGGTGTATTTTCACAAAAGAGAACAGGGAAACACTCAGTAGATCACCTGATTTAAATGTAAGTGGCTAAAGCTACCAGCACAACTATGCTTATTGCAGCATTATTCACCATAGCTAAGATATGGAACCAACCCAGTTTCCCCTCAGTAGATGAATCGATTAAGACAATGTGATATACATGCATATATAAATCTACATATAATGGAATTCTATGCCTCCATCAGAAATACTGATATTGCCCCATTTGTTAGGAAATAGAAAGACTTGGAAAAAATATATTAAGTGAAGTAAGCCAGGCGCTAAGGAACATAGGTCCTATGTTTTCTGTTATTTGCAATAGCTGGTATATATCTAGGACAAGCAGAAGAAGTCCGAAGCTATGTACATATGACCATATAAGATGATGTTAAGCAAAATGAACCCCGAGAGTACACACGTGGTGTTTTCTTTCTTGCCATGGTTTTAAACATATTTATAATGTACTTTATGATTTTTTTAATTTCTTTTGTATGTTCTTCCCTCATGGTATAACCCCTGTTTTCACTCTATTGATTCTGGTGTCCTGCATCTTATATATACATTTTTCTAATTTGGGTAGGGGAAGGGAAAAAAACAAAATGCTTAAATAAGGATACAGGTTAACCCATTGTAACAATGAGATGTACAAGACACTATGTTGAAAACGAACTTTACATCTTTGGAGGTGGGGGAGGGGATGGAAGAGTTAGGAAGGTCTGAGGGAAGGGATGATAGGGGAAAAACAATGGAAGGGGTAAAAATGCTCCATAGGAAATGCAGTCATTACCTTACTCATGTATCTGTAATCCCTCTGTACTGTATCTTTACAATAAAAATATATGTTAATAAAAGGAAAACAATAAATTTAAGTGGTAACTTACTCAAGCGGCTGAGATCTGAGGATCATGGTTTAAAACCAGCTCAGTCAGGAAAGAGAGAGACTCTTATCTCCAACTGAAAACCAAAAAGCTGGAAGATGTAACTCAAGTGGGAAGGTGCTAACCTTGAAAAGCAAAAATTGGGGATGGGGACAGAGGACACCACCCAGGGCCAAACTTCAAACCCAATGACCACCACACATATACACAAAATTCTAACTAACAAAATTTCATATCTACATCATCTGAACTGCCTAATTGGAAATGTGCATAAGAACTTAAAAATATTTCTATTTTTAAGAAATACATTTTAATACATTTCTACTGTAAAAATACTGTATATAGGTGTTACAGATACATAAGCAAAGTAATGAGTACATTTCTTATCAAGCATTGTTGCCTTCTCCTTTGTTTTTCCCCTACCATGCATTCCCTCCCACCTCTACAACTACACTCCTCCTCCCTCCCCCCCTAAATTGTTAAGTTCGTTTTTCTACATAGTGTCTTGTACATCTCATTGTTACAATGGGTCAGCCTGAATCACTATTTAAGCATTTTGCTTTTTCCCTTCCCCTCCCCAAATTAGAGAAGTGTATATACAAGATACAGGGCACTGACATCAAATACAGTGAAAATAGGGGTAATACCATAGGAAAGGAACATACAAAGAAACAAAAAAATCACATGGTACATTATAAATATGTTAGAAACAATAGTAAGGGGGAAAATAATCTGTGTCCCTATCTTGGGGTTCATTTCACTTAACACGTCTTACCTGTTCATAAGAAATACATTTTAAAAAAGAAATATATCAACACAATTTTTTATATGTGCAAAATCCATTATTATTTGGGACCATGACATTGTTTGAAAACTAAGAAAATAAAGGTTGATCTAAATATACATATACCTCTTTCATTTGCACACTTGTAATTTTCCCTTGGATTTTAAGAATAATATAGTGTTTTCATCCTAATGCAAACCAGATGACCCAACTAGTCACAAACACATCAAGATAACAAACAATGAATGTGTAAGAACTAATTTTTTTGGAATCCTTGCAAAATGATCTAATTTTCGATTTAATTGTAATTTCCCTTTCAGTACAATATGTAATTGGGAATTACAGAGTTCCATCCTGTATATTTAATGTTCGGGATTTTGTGTTTCTCTCTCTGTATGTAATTTCCATGAGTGCATGAGAAAATGGAAGGAAATCCACTATGTGTTCTCTTCTTCTCCCTCTCCCTCTCCCTCTCCCTCTCCCTCTCCCTCTCCCTCTCCCTCTCCCTCCCTCCCTCCCTCCCTCCCTCCTCCCTCCCTCCCTCCCTCCCTCTCTCTCTCTCTCTCTCTCTTTCTGCTTGCCTCTCTCCTTGTGCCCTTGAGAGGTGAAGTGCAGACGGGGTCTCAGGGAACCTCCTCTAGATTCCTTCTCAAAGCAAGCCATCCTGGCTTAAATTCTCTTTTTTTTTTTTTTAATTTTATTTTATTTTATTTGAGAACATACTGTACAGAGGGGTTACAATTACATGGGCAGGATAATGCATACATTTCTTACCAAGCATTGCAGCCTCCTCCTTTGTTTACCCTTCACCTCCCTTCCCAGCCTCCCCCCTCCCTCCCACCCAATCATACCCCCCCTCCCCCCCCCCCCCGACATTGTAAAGCTGGTTTTGACATGACATTTTGTACTTCTCATTGTTGCAACAGGTCCACCTGAATCCTTAAACGACTTGTTTGTCCCCATCTCCTCCACATGTTATACTGATATCAAATATAGTGAAAGCAGGGGTTACACTGTCGGGGAGGGACATACAAAGCAACCAAGAAATAATCTTATAAATGCGTTAGAAACACATGCATGAAAGAAACAAAAACATTAAAATACATATTTGAGGGTTCGTTTTCCTAACATCACATTCTCTCACTTTTTCCGCTTGACTCATACCTATACTAGATATTGCAAATAAGGGAAACCATGGGACCTATGTTTCTTTGGGCCTGGCTTACTTCACTTAATATAATTTTTTCCAAGCCTTTCCATTTCCTAACAAATGGGGAAATGTCATTCTTTCTGATGGAGGCATAGAATTCCATGGTGTATATATACCACATTTTCTTGATCCATTCATCTACTGAGGGGCATCTGGGTTGGTTCCATATCTTAGCTATGGTAAATAATGCTGCAATAAACATAGTTGTGCTGGTAGCTTTAGTGTGGTCTTGTTTGTAAACATTAGGGTAAATGCCCAAAAGTGGGATTGCTGGGTCATAGGGGAGCACTATGTGAAGTCTTTTGAGGAACCTCCATACTGCTTTCCAAAGTGGTTGAACAAGTTTACATTCCCACCAACAAAGAAGTAAGGTTCCTTTCTGTCCACATCCCCTCCAGCATCTGTTGTTGTTAGAGTTCTTGATTTTTGCTGTTCTAACTGGAGTGAGGTGATATCTCAATGTTGTTTTGATTTGCATTTCTTTTATGGCTAGGGATGTTGAACATTTCTTCATGTGTCTATTGGCCATCCTTCTTTCTTCTTCAGAGAAGCTTCTCTTTAAGTCTTTCTCCCACTTACTTATTGGGCTGTTGTTTCTTTGAGGATTTGTTGTTGGGTGGTTTAATTTTTTGAGTTCCAAGTATATTTTAGATATGAGACCCTTGTCCGTTGTATGGCTAGTAAAGATCTTCTCCCAGTCCGTGGGCTTTCTATTGATCTTGCTAGCTATGTCATTTGCCCTGCAGAAGCTCTGCAACCTTATACAATCCCATTTGTCCAACCTTTCTTTGATTTGTTGTGTTTCCGGGTCTCTATTCAGAAAATTTCGGCCTGAGCCAAGGAGACCCAGGGTTTCTCCTATTCCATCCTGTAATGTTTTCAGAGTGTCTGCTTTGAGTTCAAGGTCTTTGATCCATTTGGAGTTGATTCTGGTGCAGGGTGATATATAAGGATCTAGCTTTAGTTTTCTACATGTAGTTAACCAGTTTTGCCAGCACCATTTACTGAAGAGGCTGTCTGTCTTCCATTTATTGTTTTAGCTCCCTTATCGAAGATTAGATGGCTATAGGTCTGTAGGTTCATTTCTGGGTTTTCAATTCTATTCCATTGGTCCTGAGGTCTGTTCTTATGCCAATACCAAGCTGTTTTGATTACTATGGCTTTATAGTAGAGTTTGAAATTCGGTATTGATATTCCTCCAGCAGTGTTCTTTCCGTTGAGGAGCGTTTTTGCTATTCGGGGTCTTTTATTGTTCCATATGAATTTTTGGATTGCCTCTTCTATTTCCTTGAAGAATGAGGGTGGAATTTGGGATACACTTTTAAGCAAGATTTTTAGACAGTAAAATTATGGTTGATATTTTGATGAAAGCTGTAAGACAATTGTTTCATAGATTTTTATAGAAGCTATTCAACAATTTTTGGATAAATTTCAACAATGCAAATGTGTGTTCTGTTTCATCTGATGGTGTTACATATCTAATCATCTAGGGTTAGGAGGAAGTTGTCTTCATTTTCAAAATACAGAAATGGAGGCAAGAGGAGACTTAGTGTGTATCTGAAGGCTGATGTGTAAATGACAACTGAGACTGAGCAGAAACCACAATCCATGGCTCAAATTCAATTCATGATTTGCAAACCCCGTGTCTATACTAAAACTTAAAATTTTTGTTCTAGGTGGGTGACATTGGACATGTTTCTTAGAGTTGTCATGTGTTGTTTTATTCCTGTAAACAGGTAAAAATATTGGTGTTTTCACTTTTGTAAAGGGTTATTCACAGAACATGAAATAAAAATTCCATGAAATCTGAAGTTCTTTATGCATTTTTGAAAATTATTATTGGAAGAATCAAGATAGTGAAATTATTTACATTCCTTACATTCCAGAAAACATTATCTGAACACATTTCAGAAGAATTTCTATAACATTTTTGTAATATATGGGATTTGGATGTGCTTATTTGCCTTCTCTCTGTATCTTCTTATTTGGGTTATTTATTGTCTTATTCGTGTGTTTAAGAGTCCTTTATATATATAAAAATAAAAGCTATTTGTGAAGAACTTTATATTTTTCTTCATTATATTACCAAAAATGCCTGCTAGGTGTTTGAATACAAATGGAAGACATCATTGCCTGACTTCAGAACAACTGGGAATATTTTCATTCTAATGCAGTACTCTTTATCAGGTCAAGAAAGTTCCCATATAATAATTTTGACAAAATGCACCATTCTGGTATTTTGAAAAGTGCAGATTTATTTTAGGGTCACAGCAGGGAATTGCCCTGTGACCTGTCTCCTCTACAGGCATGGAATCCTTATTTGCAAACTGTTGATCATACTAGAAGTAATTTTTGCTTATAGGACTATTAAATTTTTGGCCTATGTACTCAGGATGTTTTGCCAGGAAACAAATCCACACATAGAAATTAGATCATCACAACTCTTTAAATTGGCATTAGCAATACATATTTGTATTCTTGATGTGCAATATCACAAACTGTGTTTGTGACAGAATAAATATAAGTGGATCACCTAGAATCTGGTTAGTAAATTTTTGAGAATTTTCTCATACTTTCAGACCTTTCATAAACATAAATAAGACAAACCAAATGAGGTGGTTTATACCTATAATTCTACCTACTCTGAAAATGGAAATATGGATAGTCACTGTTCAAGGTCAAGCTGGAAGACATACAAGAGACCTTCTTCTCAAACAATAAAAGCTGGGTGTGTCAATGTGTGGCTGTCATCCTACCTATGTTGGACATACAACTAGGAAGTTCACTACCCAAGTATCCTAGGAATAAACAAATGCAAGGTTCTATCTCAAAAATAATTGAAGCAAAAATTGCTGGATGTGGCATGAATCAAGTGGTATGCTGCCTGCTTGGCAAATGCCAGGCTTTGAATTTGAATCCAAGTATTTACCAAAAAAATTAAAAGTAAACAATATGAATTAATTCTCTGAACTTCTCACTTAGTGTAATTATCATATGTATTCTCCAAATAAACTTGTAATGAAGGCAGAGAATTAAATAATCCAGATCAATATAAAACTCCAGAATCATAGAATGGCAAAGATTCAGCTTTGAGATCATTCAATGTCTGGATCTTACTGTTCTTAGATCCACAATCTTATAGGAAAAGAAAAGAATGTATATGTACAATACATTTATATACTCCCTTCAACCAGTTTCACATATCGAAATTCTATCTCAAATGTAATGTTATAGAAGTGGGCCTTTGTGTGTACATGGATGGTAATTAAGTCATGCAAGCAAAACTTCATGAATTGGATTTAAATAAACAAAACCAAATAGATTTCACTCCTGAACTTTAAAACAGGGCCTCACTCAGAAATAAAAAAATCCTGACTATGCTGGCATTGTAATCTTGGACCTACAGGCTCCAGAATGGAGAAATAAATTTGTTGTTTATAAGCAATTCAGTGTCTGGTAATTTGTCATCATACGTCAAAAGGACTGACAGTAAGCCAGCTGAAAAGGACTGTTGTCCTTTTCTTTCTGTTTTCTTTCTTCCTTTCTTTCTTCCTTTCTTTCTTCCTTTCTTTCTTTTGGTTGTGGGGCCTCAAATCTGGCCCAGGGCACTGTCCCCCAGTTCTTCAGCTGTAGACCAACGCTCTATCACTTCAGCCTAGGCCCCAAATCCGGCTTTTTCTGAATATGTGGTGCTGAGGAATTGAACCCAGGGCCTCATGCTTGCAAGGCAAGCACTCTACCTCTGAGCCACCTTCCCAGCGCCAGTTTCTCTATTTTATTTTTCCATCTTTCCAGAGTCCTTCTGATATTGAAAAATGCTAAAGCTGCATAGAGAAACGTTTTAAAAGTGCCCTTTTGTCCAATTCTGACTTCACAAATTTTGGAGTGTAAGGAATGACATCAAGTACCCGAGAGACCTAAGACAGGACACTTCATCGTCTTCCACTTTGCTCATCAGCACCTAGTGCAAATTTACACTATATAAACAAATCAACTAATGGTAGTTGTAATAAATTTTAAAATGCATAGCCAGAAAACACTTTATGAACACTCTTGCACTGTAGTCTCATGGGATTCCACATCCAAAATAGGAAACTGAGGTTTAAAGAGAGGTTGCAAAACTGGTATATTGGTTCATTTAAACTCAGATTGATCTATAATCCTACTTAGGCTAACATACTATGTGCACTTATTTTTCTACTCACAGAAATTTTTTCAAGTTCTACACTCTTATATGCTACCATGGTATCTTTATCCTGGGTGCTTTACTGGTGCCCCCATGTCATATCAGCTGAAGTTGATACATCTGTTCCCACTCAGATAAAACAGCTGAGAATTGGGCAACGGTACTTTTAAAATCTCTCATGCAGTAATAATGTGTAATTAACAGTATGAAACCCTGAGCTAGAGAATAAAACTTGTAGACAGGCACCAGAGGCTCAAGCATGTAATCCTAGCTCGTCAGGAAGCTGAGATCTGAGGATCATCGTTCAAAGCCAGCCCAAGCAGGAAAGTTCATGAGATTCTTATCTCCAATAAACCACTAGAAAACGGAAGTGGCATTGTGGCTGAAGTCGTAGAGCCCTCGCCTTGAGCTGAAGAGCACAGGGAAAGCCCCCAAGCCCAGAGTTCAACCCCGTGACCAACCAAAAAAAAAAAAAAAAAAAAAGAGGAAGAGAATAAAACTTCTATGATGATGCTAGGCCTACCTCACAAATCTTTCTTAGTCTCTTCCTTCCTTCATTTTTATTGCTGGGGATTGAACCCAGGGCCCTGTGCATATTAAGAAAGTGCCATAACACCAAGCTATATGGCCATTTCCATCTCTCCAATTTCACTCTCCAACTCACCTTGCTCCTGGTACCTTACATTCCTTGGTCATAATATTTGGAGAATACTGAACTTCCTAAGTTTTTCATCATTTTACAGAATATTTGTTTTCTCCCTTCCTATGTATCAAGACACTGTGCAGGAAGGATTTTTTTCAACTCCCCAGGCAGATTTCATATATCATTACATTTATAATAACAACTCACTTAAATAATTGTTTGTCTTCTTCAGACTATTAGTAGATCCATGTTGAATCCTTGCTTATATATAAACAGGAATAGAATTCTTCTTGTGTTATTTTACTCTTTTTGACTAGGTCAAATTTTCCTGCATTTGTAGGAAAGGTTTTTCTGCATGAATAATTTTCAGGACATTTCTGCATATTGTTTATAATAAAATTAAGAGATTTCTAGCCAAAGCAAACAACTCAGAATTCTAGAGCTTAATGACTGTACTCTGGGTAGCTGTGCACTTGGCACTGCATTTGGCATCTTGGTATTACAAAAATAGACAATCTATATTGAAAGTTGCTGTCTTTTTGGTTTCCCCCTTTTCAGCCATATGAAGCATTTAAGGTGTATAGCACGTAAAATGTGGGAGTATGAGCTGGTAATTTTTTAAAATATTTTTATTGTAAAATATTGTATAGAGGGGTTACAGTTACATGAGTAAGGTAATGAGTACATTTCCCGTTGAGCATTGTTACTCCATCCTTTGTTTTCCTCCTACATTCCTCTCTGTCCTTACTTCCCTAACTCTTCCTTCTCCTTATCCTGAAGTTGTAAAGTTCATTTTCAACATAGTGTATTGTACATCTCATTGTTAGAATTGGTCAACCACTATCCTTGTTTCAGCATTTTGTTATCCTTCCCCTCCCCAAATTAGAAAAATGTATATACAAGATGCAGGGAACGGGAATCAAATACAGTGACAACAGAGGATATATGAGTTGGTAGCCTTTAGCCTTCAAATTCCAAAACAAAAATAAGCAATGAAAGATCAAATTTGTTCATAAGGGTAATCTCTGCCTTCCAAATGATGCTCTGATTCTTCCATTAAAATAAAATCCTGTTCCAGGCTGAAATGCAGATACCCGTGGAAATGATGACATTAAGTTGCTATTATTTAAATACGCCTTCCTATTAGTGAAATACCATGGAAAAGGTTTTTACAAAAACTGGATGATAGCAAGAGTCATTTCAGACAAAGTTTATAGTGGGTAAGGTGGGTAAAAGTTACAAAATTGGAACCATATGTTGGGAAAAAGAGTAACTTCACAGGGAGGAGTAACTTACTGTCTTAGATGAGCCAAGTTAAGATGGATCATTATGTAAGAAGAAAGTTTGTATTTGGTTCTTTCTAACTAGCAGATACTTGTCTATAAAAAATGAATACTAGAGTGAAAAATCCAAAAGAACTTTGATGATACATATAATATTTTGGAGACAACAAAGATTTTCATTAATAAAAACAGTTCAATTAATTATGGAATTTATAAACACTGGACTCCCATGTAATCATTATAAGTGATGCTCTTAGAACAGTATGAAATTTCTAAGGATGTTATTGGGTAGGAAATATACGCATGATACAATGAGATGAAAAGTCAAAGTATAAAGTAGGTTCACACCTGTAATCCTACCTACTCACAAGGGTGAGATTTGAGGATCATGGTTCAAAGCCAGCTCCCGGAGAAAGTCCATTCAACAACCAAAATGCCAGAAGTGGAACTGGGGCTAGTACTGAGGTGGAAAAAACGCAGAGAACAATGTGTAGGCCCTGAATTCAAACTGCAGTTTTTGTAATAAACAAATGAATAAGCAAACATATATGAACCCAAATTGTAGGCATATATATATATATATATATTTATATATATATATATCTGTAAGGCAGAGGAGTATAACCATGATGTTCCAGTGTTCACATTCTGGAGATCCAGAATGGGAACAGCACAAAAATTTACTTAATGGAAATCAAAAGTGACAATACGTTGGAAATGATCTGTACAACTTGGGCGGTGGGATTGAGAGAGCCAGCGAAAGAGGAAGGAAATGAGGGAGGGTGTAACAAGTTACACAAGAAATGTTATAACTGCTTTACTTATGTAAGTGTAATCCATCTGTACATAACCTTGACAATAATATTAAAATTACAAAAAACAAAACAAAGATTTTATTTATGATATTATATTTAAAAGTATATTTTAAAAGAATTATATGCATGTTTTAAATTTCTAATGCATTGTCCCACTCTATGGGATTATACTGGAATATTGGAAGAATTACTTACACATGAGTCCATGAATAAGGACCCCAATAAAAATTCCACAAAGAAATGTAAACACGGACCAAAGGGTCCTAATCATAATACCTTACTTCTATAGCAAATCACACAATCTCCCAAATCCTCATAATTTAATCATGATGATGAACCAATGTCTCCATTTGTAGAAATACATACTTGCAACAAGGATGGAAAAGGCACCAAGAGCCAAAGTAATGATACACAATTTTAAGAAAGATTACATAATAAAGGAATATGTCCCACAAATTTCCAAATCTAAATCTGGGAAAGTCAGTTATCTTTGTCATACTAATAAAAAGGCACAAATAAATGCTAACTGTGGGAATCAAAAAGATTGTCTGAGAACAGGTGTTCATTGTGACAGCAAAGTAACTCCAGTGTGAATTACTATGTCTCTCTTTCCTTGTCTTATTCCCACCTCATTCTTTAATTCTGAAGGTCAGATTCTGGGGAGCCAGTTCTCTTAGCTCCAGTAATTAACAAAAGGGTGGTTGGAGATACAATTTGTTCACATAGTTCATGGATTCTCTTTCTTTATTAAGCTTACTGAGTAATAATGGGACTATAAAACACAAGAAAGTCTTAAGTTTCCCACTAATTTTTAAAATGCCTTCTGTAAGAAGAATCAAAATGAATGAAAAAAAAACAACTCAGACCAACGGTATCTCCTATTCCGTCCTGTAATGTTTTCAGGGTTTCTGCTTTGACTCCGTGGTCTTCGATAAATTTGGAGTTGATTGAATGACATTATCCCATTTGTTAGAAAATGGAAAGACTTGGAAAAAATTATATTAAGTGAAGTAAGCCAGGCCCAAAGAAACATAGGTCCCATGGTTTCCCTTATTTGCAATAACTAGTACATGTCTCAGACAAGCAGAAACGGTCAGATAAGTTGATGTTAGGTGAAATGAACCCAAGATAAGTACTCAAATGCTTTTTCTTTCTTGTTATTGTTTCTAACATAATTAAGATGATTCCTTTGTTGATTTGTATGTCCCTTCCCCTGGTACAATACCTGTTTTCACTGTATTTGATGTTGGTATAGTATGTGGAGGGGAAGGGAAAAATTGTTTATTAGGGTTACAAGTGGACTCATTGCAACAATGAGTACAAGACGTTATGTCGAAAAACGACCTTTACAACTTTGGTGCAAGGGGAGGCATGGGGGTGGGGAAGGGGGAGATGAGAAGGGATCATAAGGGGAAACGAAGGAGGAGGCAACAGTGCTTGATAAGAAATGAACTCATTACCTCGCTCATGTAATTGTAAAACCTCTGTACGGTATTTTCACAATAAAAAATGTAAAAAAAAAAAACCCTCAGAAACCATATAAAGATATTTGTGGTGTACTGATACCAGGCAAAATTAAAATGTCATGTGTAAATACCAAATGACATTTACAAGCACAGATCCTAATTCTTCTGTGAGCTACTGTGATAATTACACATTTATACTTTCCAACAAAATCACCATTGAGAATACCATAGCCAATTCCAATCACAGAAGCAATGCTGCAAAAAATTGCTAAATTTTTCATCTATTCATTCCTAGAGTTGACAGAGTTGATTCTGCTGACGTTGACTGTTTGATCCTCTTCCTCCTCACAAATAAATGTGCCTATGTAGAACAATTTATATCTATATCTTAACTTGATGGGTTTCTAGAATTTCTGGTCTGATCTTCAATCTGAGTACCAGCTATGGAGCATATGTAGTTTAGGAAGATGGACTGTTTCTTAACAAACAGAAACACACTCTAAAACAGTTTTAACAGAAACATCTTTGATAATGGAAATATTCTATATATGCGTTGTCTAACAGACTAGCCACTGGCTATATGTGGCTACAGAATCTCAAACATTAATAGTGTCTGAGAAATTAATCCTTCCAATTTCAGTTAAATGAAGTTTTAAATAATGAGATTCATCTACTCTGTTAACTGGACAGTGCAGTTTTCAAATAAGGCAGCTGAAGTTCTCACAAAGATGGTGATAATATATATCCAAGTGAAGAAGATTCTATTGGATACTAACTGCATGCCTCTGAATTATCTGAGCTTTTATGTCTTATAGAATTCAGTCATCACTCACCTAGTCTGACAGCTGGGAAGAAAGGGGTAGGAGATATACAGAAGCTACTTGGGTTACTGAAAATTGTTCCTTGAAGATGAGGATTGTGCATGAATCTTTTCTATATTTAGCAGACAGCAAAGTGTGTAGAATCCTGTAGGAGGTAGAAATATAATGTTTGTTTTTCATTATGTCAAAGTGGTGCTCTGTTTATGAAAATGGGAGAGAAGTGAGACAGGTGAATTCTATAAATATACAAACAATACAAAATTTGCTACATTCTATTCCATGATAGGCCCTGGAATGAACTTTGGTTCTTTGCACATACTATAGATATTTGCACACTAAAAAACAGAAATGTAATCCTTTAATACTGTTAAAATACTTAGACTTTCTTCTTAAAATATATTCGTGGACCTATTTTTTCCTTAATTTCTTCCACACCTGCATTAAGAAATGTCTCTAAAAGAAAAACTTCTAGATGTGTAAAATTTGAACTCCATCTAATTCTTTTGTTGAATTGTACTCTAGATAGGATTGAAATCCTTATTTCATCTTAAGGCTTAGAGCTAGACAAAGAATAAGTATTCTCAACAAAGTGTCAAGCCTCATTTTTAAGGAGAGCTATGTACTTATTAGGAGAAATATGTATCTGTCTTGGTAGCTAGGAACCTTCAAGAAACAAAAGAAAAAGAATAATTTCATGGCAGTCTCAAGTATTTTCATATACCTTCAAGTGAACACTAGCTGCTCTATATTCTATAGTATATTTGCAAGAATAGTTTCATAAGCTATTTCTAAGCTATTGTCATCCTCCAGAGTAAAGTTCAGGTATGCCTAGGTCTCATTATATAGATTGTGGTTGCTCAAAGTCAGAACCTATTGTTTGTATAGGTTTCACATGGCTATCTTTACTTCACTCCGTGGCACTGAGGGCTGGGAGATTCACTTCAAATATATAAATACACACACATACCCACACATATCTCACTGGCTTTCACTATTGTTGTACAAATTAACTCCTTTTTGCCTCTAACCCAAGAGTATCATAAATCTTCTAGCATACACGAAAATGTGACAAGTTCATTATTAACTTGCAAGTAGGTTATATCTCTAGCTTCACACAATTCTAAATACTCATATGAAGAAAAATATATATCTAGAGTTTTGGTGTGCTTTTATATTACAAAGCTCTCAATTTTCATCTTATTTGCCTGGAAGAGGCAAGAGTGCTCGATAGGTAATGTACTCATCACCTTACTCATGTAACTGTAACACCTGTACAGTATTTTTACAATCCAAAAAGTACAAAAAGGAAAAAAGGGAAATTGGATGTCACATATTTCCTTTAGAACTAACTAAATATAGGGGCTTTAAGGTTCTACAGGTTTTATGGACCTAGTAAGTTTTGGATATGCCCCAAGACCATTACTAAAAGCTGAGGGAGAGAGATCCAAAAGTGGAAGTAGATAGGTGACCAGAGCATAATTTTGTATCTTTAGTTCACTGTTACAATAACAGGAGTACAAATCAATATGATGGTTTGTAGATACAAGACCAGAAGACATACTGGAAAATGACATCAGAGTAGGGTCATTCATTGTGGGAAAACACAAATCGGGAGGCAACAAAGGATGCAATCAACAGTGTCCACAATGGAATAGAATTGAAAACCCAGAAATGAACCTACAGACCTATAGCCATCTAATCTTCGATAAGGGAGCTAAAACAATAGAATGGAACAAAGACAACCTCTTCAGTATGGTGCTGGCAAAATTGGTTAACTACATGTAGAAAACTTAAGCTAGATCCTTATATATCACCCTGCACCAGAATCAACTCCAAATGGATCAAAGACCTTGAACTCAAAGCAGACACTCTGAAAACATTACAGGATGGAATAGGAGAAACCCTAGGTCTCCTTGGCTCAGGCCGAAATTTTCTGAATAGAGACCCGGAAACACAACAAATCAAAGAAAGGTTGGACAAATGGGATTGCATAAAGTTGCAGAGCTTCTTCAGGGCAAATGACATAGCTAGCAAGATCAATAGAAAGCCCACGGATTGGGAGAAGATCTTTACTAGCCATACAACGGACAAGGGTCTCATATCTAAAATATACTTGGAACTCAAAAAATTAAACCACCCAACAACAAATCCTCAAAGAAACAACTGCCCAATAAATAAGTGGGCGAAAGACTTAAAGAGAAACTTCTCTGAAGAAGAAAGAAGGATGGCCAATAGACACATGAAGAAATGTTCAACATCCCTAGCCATAAAAGAAATGCAAATCAAAACAACATTGAGATATCACCTCACTCCAGTTATCTATAACTTTCTCTCTCTCCTCAAGTACATCCACATTGTGTTACTGTGTGATCTGTCTGCCTTTTTGTTTATATATTTGTCTGATTCCTATTTGTCTGCTTCCTGTTTGCCTGCTTCCTCTTTGCTTACTTACTTAATGTTCCACCAAGTTTTCTTACCATCCTGACATGTTTTTTGCCATCTTGGCCATGTGGTTGGTTTTTATACAACCCCACACTTTTAACAAGTACTTAAAGGTCAATTAATATGATAGTGTGTCTTATTATTAAAATTGTTTTAAAGGTTTGACTTTTACTTTGTTTGGTGTTGCCTGTTTTTCTAGCATTGAGCCCATGGTTTGATCATAAAATGGGCAAAATGTATTTTGCCACTAGAATTCTGAAGAACTTATGCCCGATTTTCATTTTTTAAAAAAAAATCATGCCTTAAAATTTTTGTGCAAAAGTGTGTGTGTGTATGTAAACATGTTTAAAGTACTTTCATTGTAATGGATAAAAATTGTTATCATGGTCTAAAATTATTTGCTTTTTCATTTAATGTAACTAATGTAAACCTGTGTTAAAGGACATAATTATTAATTTTGCTGTTTGTTAAAAGGAAAAACTTTTATCAACAGTAGTGGTGATGTGAGCCTAAAATCTACCAAACTGATCTGACCCTACTGCCTGACTAGGAAGGTCCAAAGTAAATTGTTTTGAGGCAGTTCTGAGATAACTGGCTCTACAGGCCAAAGTTAAAAAAAGGAAATGGTTTTAAATTCAAACCACAGAGAAGCTCATCAATTTTGGTGTAAACAAATGTGTCTACGAGTTATGACATTATATTTATTTTAAAAAAAGAAGAGAAAAAGAAAGAAATTAACATTAACCACAAAACAGTTGAGTAGCATGATATGAGTACATCTTGAATTTTACAAGATAGGAAAAAGAGTGAAGCCTTGCTAAAGTCACACAGGGGGTGGACATTGAGAGGAGTGAAGCCCTGGTAAAAACGAAGCATTCTGGAAGGAAGGGAACAGAGCCTCATTAAAGTGGCTCCTGTTGGCTAGGCAAGTCAGAGAGGGACAGGGCTAAGGAAAGTAGCAGGAGTTGGCTAGGTGGGGCTATTAGGGGCAGAGCACTGTTCTCACAGTTGAAGGGTTTCCATTCACTGCAGCTTGCTGAGCAGGTGAGCTGGAGACTGAGGCTCTCGTGACTTTTGTAGTGGATTTAAATTCACAGGTAGTGATTTCAGATGCTGTGTAGAGAGAGGTCTTATTACCTCACCAGATCACAAACCCTCTGAATCTGGCCACCACCTGTCCACATTTAGCTGACTCATGAGACACTTCCCTCATTTGAGAGATGATTTCTCAACTTTTCCATTGAGTAAAAGAAAAAAAAAAAACTCTGATGGCAGCACTTCCTATCTGCAATGGGCTGGTTCTTCATTCGCCTTCTCTGAAAATATCAGCACACATGAACATATAACAGCTCCTGTCATCTCTCATCTTCCAACCCCTGGTCTTTCTGAGCCCACTTGGTCCTTTCTGAAACCCGGAAGCTATTCAGGATGCCAAGAACAATATAAATCATGTAGAGTCTCAGCTCTAAAGAACACTTACCTGAAATTTCTGAGAAAATACAAAGAACATAAAGGAATGGAATGAATATCTTTTGATAACCAAAGGAACTGAAAGATGTGTGTGTGTGTGTGTGTGTGTGTGTGTGTGTGTGTGTGTGTGTGTGTGTGCAATATAATAGATAATGACAAACACTCCACTCTAACACCCTTTCTATTATCAGAGTTATGTAATACATAACACATGAACCAAAAGGTGTTAGAAATTTGCAACTCCAAAGACTTCAAACCCTGTTCTCATACCAAAAGGATGAAATTCTCATGCCATCTTTTGAGGCAGTACTCAATACCCTGGTGGTATTTATTTATCAAGATTCATTATAATGTCACCTTCTTTTGGATTTTTTTTTACTTTTTCTGTGACTGGAATCATGAATCCTTAGAATTGTATGAATAAATGTCCCCAAACAATATCACAGGAGGCTTCTCTAGTCTGGATAGGTTTGTTCTGGGAGAAGCCATTCTGACAGCAGGCTAGGAACACATGAGAGAAATGGTCTTATGTCAGAATTGTGGCCTTAATAGGTTAGCTTCAAACTTAAATGGGATGGAGGAAGAAGTTCCATTAGAGGTCATCTCTCTCAAGGGTTTGGAAACCAAGAAAAGTGATGGTGGACTCAGTTGTTAATTGTTATTTGAGACCTCACTATGGGTAACATAAAAACAGTAGCAACAGCCAGGCACTGGTAGCTTATGCCTCTAATCCTAGCTACTTAGGCTATACGGACTACAGTTGGAAACCAGCCTATGCAGTAATGTCCACCACACTCCTATCTCAAATTAACCACCAGAATTCTGGATGTGGAGCTGTGACTTAAGAGATAGGCTGTAATCCCTGAACAAAAAAAAAAAGCTCAGGAGCATTCAGGGCCTGAGTTTAATCCCTAGCTCAGGCACAAAAATGTTAGCAGCAAAAACATGTCTACTATGGAGATTTCAGGACAATTTAGGATGTGGATGTTCCAAACTACCCTTGGAGACTGTGTTTTGATAGCGACTCTTACTTTGCCTATAAATGAAGTGTGCCTAACTTCAGCAATGAGAGCGGACATGGGTAGAATCCTTTCTGAATGTGGGAAGAGGAGAGGCTAGCTGGATGATGGAAGAAGTCTAAGTTTGCAGCCCTTAAACACTGTTCTTACATGGTGGCAATCACCTGATAGTCCCCAGGGTTACCTGGGAAGCATGGAGAATAATATGGAAGAAAGTACTTCTTCTTTTTTTTTTTTTTACTAGAGAGTTATAAGATGAATTGTTTTTCTTACAGCATAAAGGGAAAAGTTGTGTCCAGAAAAAGGAACCAATACCTCACCTTCCTGTGTTGATATTGTGACATCCTGAACCAGATTGTCCTCTAATTCAAGCTGCTTGTGAATGATTACCTGCTACGCAGCCCTGTGCTGGTTGCTAGGTGGGTACCCCCTTGGCCACCATAGAAAACTGTCACTTTCCACTTAGCAGGTAGTCCTACTGGAATCTGTGGCTGCTTGGATATGATCCCATGCCCTCAGGACTAGACTAGAGGCTGGACTACCAGGCTCTAACTGTGCAACCCTACACACCTATACATGCTGAAGTGGAAGCACTGGGACTGGAATGACATCCTTGGGCTGGAAGGAAGACCAACAGGGGAGGGAGAAATGGAAGAAATCTTTGGAGCCAAGATGAAGAAAACAAAGGATTCATTTTGTCTAAGAAAGGGAAGATCCAGCCTAAAGGCTCTCCTTGCATATATGAATGTATGAGGACTTGTTGGGACTATAGCTAGCAAGTGCAAAGTCAAGATGTACCCTATGCTGGTGGCAGAGCCATACCTGGGAGTATCCAACATCTTTGGGCCATTGAGTGGACCTTTATGTCCTCTAGACATGGTAGCAATGGCTTATCATATCTAAGTGGAAGCTAGGCCTTAGACTCACCCCTCACTCCACCAGCTTCACCAATGTACTCTCCTCAGCATCCACGCCTGACAACGCAGAAGGTCAATGTATACTCTCTTGTGGCATCTGGGCTGGTCCACACTATGAGCACTTAGACTATGCAGATTCTCTCTGTTCTAAATCAGAGGATCTTTTCCAGATATGACCTCCCTATGGCACATGCTCATGTCAGTGAAAGCTGATTTCTGTGATAGTGTGTTAATAATTGTCTAAAGGGAACTGGGGAAAGTAGTATCATCCATTGGATCCATGTGGATTTAGATTATGGTTTGGTAACTAGCAACAAGCACAACAAATTTGGTCAATAAGTCAATATCAAGGACTACTAAAGCTCCACACTGGTTACACATACCTATAATCCTACCTCCTCAGGAGGTTGAGATGTTAGGCTCAGAGTATGAAACCAGACTGTCCAGAAAATTCCTGTAAAAGTCATAAGTACAACTAACCATGAAAAATCTGCAATTGGTAGATCTCTGGCTTTGAGCTTAGGGATAGTACACAGAGCCTCCATTTCAGCATCAGTACTAGCATGCGCGCACGCACACCACACACACACACACACACACACACACACACACACACACACACACACACACGTGTGTTTACATGCCCAGACACACATATGTTAACTAGTTAGGCATGGAAGATTGAAATGTAAATTCAGTCTCTAGGCATATGCTATATTTTCCTATCAGACATTAATTACCAGGCAAGATTTGAAATTTACTGTAGCAAGCATTTTAATTTTTATTGCCCAGCTTCTGCCACTGCTGGGATCACATTTCTTTCAATCTCATATATCACCTCAATCTACCTTGCTCCTTTTAAAATATGTACATTGAGTATAATGATTGTATTTATCCACTCTTCCTTTCTCCATGCCTTTGCTCCTTTCCCTTGACTTCATCCTGCCACCACTCCTCACCAACAACACATGTTCCATCTTCCTGATATTTATTTTCTTAAATTGTAAAAATTACTCAAAAGAGTTACACCACTGCAATCCTCCCGTGTATATGCTATACTGTAATTATTCAGCTTGTATAGAAATGCCTATGACCCTGTATGTGTTTTCACAAATGTGTATACTTTAAATCTAACGTCCATATGTGAAAGAAAACATGTTCCTTGTATCTCTGGTCTAGACCTACTTCTCTTAACATGATTTTGTCCGTCCATTTCCTTAAAATGATACAATAATATTCTTCCTGATGGATGAGTTAAATTCCATTGTGGATCTATACCACATTTTCTTGATCCATTTGAAGGCATCTAGGCTGATTCCTAACTTGGCTACAGTGAATAATGCAACAATGAACATGGGTGTGCAAATATCTTTACCATATCATGACTTGTAAACATTTGAATAGATTCCCAAGAATGGTATGGCTGGATAATCCTATGTTGGTTATTTTAAGAATCCCTAAACTGGGGCTGGGAAGGTGGCTCAGTGGTAGAGCACTTGCCTTACAAGCCTGAGGCCCTGGGTTCGATTCCTCAGCACCACATAAGCAAAAAGAAAAAAGCCAGAAGTGGCGCTGTGGCTCAAGTGGTAGAGCATTAGCCTTGAGCTGAAGAGCTGAGGGATAGCATCCAGGCCCAGAGTTCAGGCCCCACTACTGGATCCCCCAAAAAAACAAAATCCCTAAACTGCCTTCCATAATTTCTACACCAGTTTATATTCTCACAAATAATGCATCCTCACCAGCATTTGTTGTTTGTAATTTTGATGATGACCATTCTCACTGGGGTGAAATGGAGTCTCACTTTTTCTGATTTGCATTTACTTCATGACCAGAGATGTTGAGCATTTCCTGATGTGTTTATTGACCTTTTTTACTTCTCTTCTTAAGAAATCTGTATTTAGTTCTTTTGCCCATTTATTTATTGGGTTATTAATTCTTTGACTTATAATTTCATAAACCCTTCATTTCTGGATATTAGACCCTTATTGAATGTTCAGCTGGTTCTCCCATTCTCCTATTTTCTGATGCTATTTATTTCATTTGTCTGAAATATATATATATATACTTGCTGTACATTAGTTTCAAATGGAAAGCACAAGTTTAATTAAAATAATTGATTTTAGCTAGGTGCAGGTGGTTCACACCTATAATTCTAACTAGGAGGCTGAAATCTAAGAATTGTAGTTCATATATAGCTTAGGCGGGAAAAGTCCAGGAGACTCATCTCTAATTAATCAACAAAAAGCCAGAAATGGAGTTCAGGCTCAAGTGATGGTGCAGTAGACTTAAGATGGGGTGGAAAGCTCAAGGACAGCACCTAGACTTCTGAGGTTCAAGCCCCAGGCATGCACGCACGCGTGTGCGCACCCACCCACCCCCTACACCCCCACACACATATACACACACACACACAGTTGATCTTTATTATATTCATTTTGCTTCTTACAATATATTATCTTTTTTAAATTGGTTATTTTAAACAATTTGAGAAAATTGATAGAAATGATGCAGACGTTTTAATTTTCCTGAGTCCATTTGAGAGCTTATTGCTAATAAGCTCTGATCACCCTAAGTGTTTTATTTGATACCTCTCTAAATAAATATGTGCTTCTATATAGGGCCAAAACAAACAATCCAGGTCCAGAAATATATTCACATTAATACATCACAAGAAACTAAACTTGAAACTCCATTGTTTTACTAGCAAACATAACCCTAATATTATTCAGTCTTGGCATTCTCACTTGCCAAAAGGATGGTTGGTATTCCTTTCTTATTGTTTTATTTTCATCTTATTTAATCTTTAGGTAGTTTTGCACAGGGTATCCATCCAATTTGTCAGTTTCTAAGGTCTCTTTCATCTGTGATCACTTACCACTTTACTTTCCTACCCAAGGCATTTCCAGCCAGGCCCAGTGTTGTGGTGTATACTTAAGGAACCCACTCTCATTGCAGTATGATTTTCTCTCCTTTATACCATTCAACCTTGTTAATTGCATGTAAGATAACTTCTTGTGACACACAGTAGATTATGTCAGTGGTGTAGATCTTTAAAACACAAACTGGTTAAGACACAGAAAAGTAAACAATTTCTACTTAGAATAGTGCTCCCATCTTTACATGGTTATTAACTATTTAAACACCTTCATAACATATTCAACTGGAAAAGATTATAATTATATTATTATAGTTGACCTCTTTCTTTCTTTCTTTCTTTCTTCCTTTCGCTTTCTTTCTTTCTTTTTCTTTCTTTCTTTCTTTCTTCCTTTCTTTCTTTTTGTCATTCATGTGGCTTGAACTCAGGGCCTAACACTGTCCAGGCTTTGAACTGCCATCCTGAGCTCAGCCTCCTAAGTAGCTAGGATTACAGGTATAAACCACCAGCTTCTGGCTAAAGTTGACCCTCTCATTGTAAGAAAATTCTCCTTCTTTATTGGTTTTTTTCATTGATTGCCATGTCATAGCTCCATTTCTGACTTTTATGGTACTTAAGATAAGTTTTACGGAGCCAAGTACATGGTAGGTACTCAGGAGGCTAAGCTTTGAGGCTCATGGTTCAAAACCAGCCCCAGGCAGCAAAGTCTGTGAGACCCTTAGTTCCAATTAATCACAGAAAAAAAATGTGAAGTGACTAGAGTTTAAGCCCCAGGACTAGGCAGAAAAAAAGCAAACAATCAGAAAAAAAAGTTTCATGGACTTTTCTTCCCAGACTGGCTTCACACACATCCTCAGACCTCAGCCTCTTGAGTTGGTAGGATTATAGGCATAAGGTCCCAATAAAAGAGCTTGGTCAGTTTTTTAGTCATATATAAACATCACTACATCATCAGCCCTTGTTTTGTTCAAAGTTAAATTTCTGAGATCACCTATATTGCTGTGTGTTCTGGTGGTTTATATAATCTGATTGCAGTGTACTATTCATTTATGTAATTGTTCTACTCATCCATTGTAATGTAATTGATATTTGGGTGGTACTTAATTCCTAGCTGTTCTGAATAGTGCTCTATAAACATTCTTGTAGATATTTTTAGTGAACATCTTACACGCATTTTCCCTTTGGCCAATAGTGAGAACCATGTTTCTAGAACTTAATGATGTTGCAACTTCCATTCCTAAGAACAATGTAAAGCATTCCACTGACTCCCAATTCTCACCTCACCAGGTTTTCATTACAAAATTAAATATTATTATTATTACTATATGCCTGTAGTTAAAGAAGCACATGATTTTTCTTTTTTTTGGGGTCCGGTAATGGGCCTGAACTCTGGGCCTGGGCGCTGTCCCTCAGCTCTTCAGTTCAAGGCTAGCGCTCTACCACTTGAGCCACAGCACCACTTCTGGTTTTTTTTCTTTTTGCTTATGTGGTACTGAAGAATCGAACCTAGGGCCTCAGGCAAGCAAGGCAAGCACTCTACCACTGAGCCACCTTCCCAGCCCCAAGAAACACATGATTTTTTGAAACACTGAAGCTTTAAATAACAAAAAGTATTATCTTTGCAAAAAAGCTCTCTCATGTTATATATTATATATATTTTAGTATATACTATGTATACACAATTATACTATAATATATCATAGATATAATCTATGATAATCTATAATATATTAAATATCATAGATAAAATCTATATTATTTTATGCCATATATAAGCTATGATATAAATTATATATTATAGATATAATCTGATATAGATTATATAGTGTTATTTATCATGTATAATATATAGTATATGTTACATACTATTATATATCACAGATATAACCTATGACATATATAGATATAATATTGATATTATAGATACAATCCATAATGTAATTAATAATATAATATAGATACATAAGAATATAATTACTACAGATATAATATTTAATATAATATAGATATAATCTATGATAAATATACTGCAAAATAAACTATAAATATTTTGTAATTATAAAGAAATATAATAATCTATTATATATATATATATATATAGAAATAAATCAGTCTTAACTGAAAGATACTTTTGTTCCAGTACTGGGGCTTGAAATCAGGGCTTCATGTTCTTAGATTTGTGCTCAAGTCTGGCACTCTATCACTTAAGTTACACATCTATTTTCACCATTTTGGTGGCTTGTTGGATATGAGTCTCATGGATTTTTCCCACCAGGGCTGGCATTGGAAACTTAATCCTTAGATCTCAGCTTCCTGAGTAGTAAGATTACAGGGTTGAACCGTGGATGCTTGGCTAAAATAAATCTTTTAGAAAGATGCAGTCTGTGGTTCACTGTAAATATGCTGCTTGTATGAGAAGGCACTAGGTGGTCATGTTGTTTTACTGTGGAGATCAGAGTCAGGGAGAGGAGGGAAAGGAAGAAGGGAAAAGAAAGGAGGGGAAATGAAGAGAAAATAAAGAAGGGAAGGGAAGGGAAGTGTCACGGTCGCACTATTATCATATAGATATAACCTTATGATTGGTTCTTCATAATTAATTAATGGTTTAAATTCTTTATGTTAGCTGGGTACTTATGGCTCATGCTTGTAATCCTTGCTACTCAGAAGGCTGAGATCTGAGGATCACAGGTCCACCTAGGCAGACAAGTCAGAGAAACTTATGTCCAATTAACCACTAAATATCCAGAAGTGGAGCTGGTGCTTAAGTGGTAGAGTGCTCGCTTAGCCTGCAGGAAGCTCTGGGTTTGATTCCTCAGCACCACATACACAGAAAAAGCTGGAAGTGGCGCTGTGGCTCAAGTGGTGGAGCACTATCCTTGAGCAAAAGAAGCTCAGGGATAGTGTCCAGCATTAAGCCCCAGGACTGGCAAGGAAGAAAGAAACAAAAAGAAAGAGAGAGCAGGGGGAGAGGAGAGGAGAGAAATAAGAAGAAGGAAAAATGCTCAGGGACCGCACACCAGGACTGGCAGGCAGCAGGACAGAGTGGGGGTAGAAAAGACATGCATTCTCTTCCCTTTCCTTTAGATAAAATGATTCCTGTCAATATGACATTAGAGCCGATCATGAAAAATTGAACAATAGTAAGCCTCTGATTATATGTAAAGCAAAATATAAATGTCTATAATATAAAACAGAAGCAATAAATAAAATATAAAAATATAGTGATAATGGCTAAGCTTTCTTTAACACCTTCATTAAGGCAAGCACTGAAACTGCAATTTTACTTTTTTTTTTTGTCCGTCGTGGGGCTTGAACTTTGGGCTTGGGTGCTGTCCTTCAGCTCTTCAGCTCAAGGTGAGCACTCTACCACTTGAGCTACAGCGCCACTTCTGGTTTTCTGGTGGTTTATTGGAGATAAGAGTCCTACAGTCTTTCCTGCCCGGGCTGGCTTTGAACCGTGATCTTCAGATCTCAGCCTCCTGAGTAGTTAGGATTACAGGCATGAGCCACCAGAGCCCAGCTTGCAATTTTACTTTTAATGAAACCCCTAAAATCCTTGTTCCCTAATTCAGCTTGCCCCAGGCCGTTTGGCCTCAGTTTTGTTTAGAACTTTCATCACCAAGCTTTCTCAAAGAAAGTGGCTTTGAAGTGTGCAAGCTATCACAGTGGTTCACAAAAGATGTTCTCCTATTTATATCTCAGCCACAGGAAGTGCCTCCATGAATTGCATGTCCAGTTTCAGTAGACTTTCCTTTGCAATGTCATATTCTGCAAATTAAATAATTGAGGACAAAAGAATACAGTACTAGATGATGGTGATCTAGATGCATTGAACTAATGAACAGCCATGTTGAATTGAAACTTTTTTGTAACTTTTTAAAAAAAAGGTCCCCTCATAATAAAAATAAATAATAAGGCCAGGCCTCGGTGACTCATGCCTGTAATCCTAGCTACTCAAGAGACTGAAATCCAAGGATCCCACTTCAAAGCCATCCCTGTTAGGAAAGTCCATGAGACTCTTATCTCTAATTCCCTACCAAAATATTTGGAAGTAAAGATGTGCCTCAAGTGATAGAGTGCTAGGCTTGAGTGATAAAACTCTGAGTTCGTGCTACAGTACCAGCACAAAAAATAAAACAATAAATGGAAAAAGATACAGTATTAACTATTCTTGATTAAAATTATATTTATATAAAATTCTAAAGCCTAAACTAGAGATGGTAGCCTGGATTCTGAGACAGAGCCTGAAGACCGAGATCTTAGAACTATAGGAACGACCATCTTAGCATTCAAGACATCAAATATTCAAAATGCATAATACAGACATAAATTCTGTGGATATAAGGGGAGAAAGCACTGCCTCAGACCCAATTTACCACAATCCTAATATTTGAGTTCCATAACTAGGGTTCAGATAAAATTGTATGGAATTCCAATAAATAAATACATACATAAATACATAAATATATAAATCTAGCTGGACCCTGGTGACTCAAGCCAATCATCCTAGCTACTCAGGAGGTTGAGATTGTGAAAATCAAAGTTCAAAGTTAGCCCAGGCATCAAAGTCTATGACATTCTTGATAATTAACCACAAAAAACAGGCAGTAGAACTGTGATACAAGTGTTAGAGTGCCAGCCATGAGTGAAAAAGCTAAGAGTCTATACCCAAGCCATTGTACCAGGAGAGACAAAGAGAGAGGGAGGAAGGAGGAGAGAGGGAGGGACTGGTGGGGCAGAGGGAAGAAGAGAGGTTCGTGGGTCTTAGGAATTGTGTGACTTAAGGGAACGCTTGTCAAGGTGTTGCTGCAATTATGTTACTTCTCTAATTAAGAAATAATAACAAAAACAAAAGACAAATATGAAAGCAACCCAACTTCACTTTGAACTTGACCTCTCCTGCATTTTCTTTCTTGTTTTATTCACAGGAAAGGGAGTTTAATGTAAATAATATTTCTAGATAAAGCCATGACACTACTTTTCTACCCCCATCCCTTTTCAATACATTTAACTTTGGCTACTATTTAAAAAAAACTAAAGCAAAAACAAAAATTTAGTACTTGATATTTCTCTCCTTAACATAATTAAATATTTTAAAACTATCAAACTATAAGTAAATGTCTGAGCATTAAGATACATAGGTATCTAGGGATCACTTGTAGGTATAAAGTAGTTAAAATGACCCAAAGCTATAGCTCTCTTGCAAACAAAAGTCCTACACAAAAGTCGAAAAGAAAAGTTAAGCAAAGCAGACAGAAATGGAACTCTTATTTCTTTCAATGGTCAAAGCAAGAAAGATGCTCAAATTTTTATACAGAGATTAAAAAATAAGAACCACTGCAATACAAATAAGAATTTTTTCAATTTATAAGATGCTGGGTAGGAGAGAGAGTAAAAAGAATCAGAGGAAGAAATAAACGCCAGACAGGATGAGTCACATCATGCTCTCCACCTCCCGCATCATCAAATTTCCAGTCTCTAAAATAAACAACTTGGTTAAAACTCTTTTTACCAATGGTATAAAACCTTTAATTTATTCACAGCATGGCTAAACAGAAGCATGGTGTCTTTTTTGTTGTTGTTTTTCCTGAGAGCATGTTTCACACCATTCTTTTCTAGGACTTGAGATATAGGATCTTTTATTCCAGAGCAAATAGAACCTCTTGTTTGTATAAAACCTGAACTTGTTCCATGGTATCCATCAACTTTGAAGGGAAGAGTTACTTCCTAACAACAATAGTGAATCACTTAGTAGCTTTAACAATCCATTGAGTCATCCTTCCAGAATCTTCCTTGAATTTCATCAGTCTTTTCTTTTGTTGCTTAGAGAACTTGGGCTGTGGTTAGATGAATCTCATATAAGACATACTCCTTAATGGTTGAGCATCATAAACTTTCTCAAACAGGCAACTCTCTACATTAACCTAATTGGATTTTCTTGATATGCAAAGCTAGGAGGGTAGTGGGAGAAAAAAAAGCAAACTAAATGACTCCAAACCCAAACTCTAGCACTAACTGTACCCATAAAAACAGATGGCAGCAATTTTAGTAGAGTAGAGACTTACAAGAGAATGGTAAATTAATACATCTTGGAAGCCCTGCATTCATGTACCCTGTAGTCAGACTGTAGTAGTTTTACTTACATTTTTATTTCTATATTTCAAATTTCCCACCTAGCATGTCACATTTTATTGACATTGAGGGTTTTTTTTTTTTGCCAGAATAAAGACATATTTAAACTAATTGAAATAATATTGATTCCTCAGTAGGGAAAATGGTGCGGTTTTTTAAATTATAGTAATTTCATATCATGAAAGAAGTTGGGGTTATTTCTTCAGGAATAGTCACAAGTTCTTTAGACTTAAAGGTGTTTAAAAAGTCCCTAAATCACACTGGATCTGTATTTGTTGCCCTGCAGTCTCTTCCCCATCGCTAAAGGAGGGTAGACCTGGCTGAGCCAGTGGGACTGGTCTCTGCTCTGTGTCTGGTTTTTAATGTCCACAGGCTTGGCAGGAGCTCCTGAGGTGAGAAGTTTATCAGCCCTGGGCTCTTGGAAAAGTTCATCACCAAAGAATGTCCCCCAAGGGAACAGAACACAACCCAGCTCTGTCATCTGTCTTCTGCTTCTTATTAGAGAAGTCCTTTAAACAGCAGATTTGTTTTCCTAGCACTTGAGCATGCTCAGATGCATTGCTTCATTTGCTGACTATTTCACTGATGGGGGGGGCGGGGAAGCAAAAAAAAAACCTGCTACAAGAATTTCCTTAGTAACCCTGAAAGGTCATGGGGTTCATCAAAGCACTTCCCATTTGGAGCACTCTTTCTACCCAGCATTTTCTCTAATAATTTCTCTAATACTTCCAGCATTTCATCTCTGTGGCCTTTTTGAAAAAGTGAAAAAGGGCTGTCCACTCCCCCCCCCCCAAAAAAAAAGAAAGCAAAGAGGGCTGGGAATGTGGCTCAGTGGTAGTGTGCTTGCCTAGCATGCGTGAAACCCTCGGTTCAATGGCTCAGTACCACATACACAGAAAAAGCTGGAAGTAACACTGTGGCTCACGTGGTAGAGCCTTGAGCAAAAGATGCTCAGGGGCAGTGCTCAGACCCTGAGTTCAAGCCTCAGGACTTGCAAAAAGAAAGAGAAAGAGAGAGAGAGAGAGGAGAGAGATGGACAGAGAGACAGAGGCAGAGGCACAGAGAGAGAGAGAAAGAACGAAAGAAAGAAAGGAAGAAAGAAAGAGAGAGAGGAAGAAAGAAAGAAAGAAAGAAAGAAAGAAAGAAAGAAAGAAAGAAAGAAAGAAAGAAAGAAAGAAAGAAAGAAAGAAAGAAAGAAAGAAAGAAAGAAAGAAAGGAAGAAAGAAAGGAAGGAAGGAAGGAAGGAAGGAAGGAAGGAAGAAAGAAAGAAAGGAAGGCAGGGATGAAGGAAGGAGGGAAGGAAGGAAGAAGGAGGGAAGGAAGGAATGAGAGAGAGGGAGGAGGAAGGAAGGGAGGGAGGGAGGGAGAGAGAAAGAGAGAAAGAGGAGAGGAGGGGGGAGAAAGATCCATTGGAAGAAACACATTTCTAATAATTCCAAAATTTTTCTTCCCATTCCCATTCCACATTCCCAATTAAACAATTCTAAAACTTGCATGTGCATATGGAGTATCCACACTCTCTCAGGTATCGTTTTAAAGGAATAATCAGCTGGGTGCAGATGACTCATGCCTGTAATCCTAGCTACTCAGGAGGCTGAGATCTGGGAATCATGATTTACAGCCTGTCTAGGCAGTTAACTCTTTGAGACTCTTATCTCCAATTAACTACTCAAAAAAGTCAAAAATGGCACTGTGGCTCAAGTGATAGAGTGATCACCTTGAGCAAAAGAAGCTCAGAAAGTGTCCATTTTGCTTAACATCATCTTATCTGGTCCTATGTACAGAGCTTTTGACCTTTTCTGCTTATCCTATACATGTACTAGTTATTGCAAATAAGGGAAACCATGGGACCTATTATGTTTCTTTGGGCCTGGCTGAATTCACTTAATATAGTTTTTTCCAAGAGTTTCCATTTCATAACTTTCTGATTGAGGCATAGAATTTCATTATATATTTATACCACATTTTCTTGACCCATTCATCTACTGAGGGGCATCCGGGTTGGTTCCATATCTTAGCTGCAATAAACATATTTGTGCTGGTAGCATTAGAATGGTCTTGTTTGTGATCATTTGGGTAAATACCCAAAAGTGGGATTGCCAGGTCATAGGGAAGCTGTATGTGGAGTCTAAGCGAAATGAACCGCAAGATAGGGACACGTTTTTTCTTTCTTTCTTACTATTGTTCCTAACGAATTTATAATGTACTATGTGATTTTTTTTCCATTTTTTATTTTATTGTAAAAATACTGTACAGAGGGGTTACAATTACATGGGTGAGATAATGAGTACCTTTCTTATCAAGCATTGTAGCCTCCTCCTTTGTTTCCCCTCCCCATCCCTTCCCATCCTTCCCCTGCCCCCCCACCCAATCCTCCTCTCCCCCTCCAAAAGTTGTAAAGCTCGTTTTCGACATAACGACTTATACATCTCATTGTTGCAATGGGTCCACCTGTATCCCTATTTAACCAATTTGTTTTTTCCCTTCCCCTCCACAAATTATACCAGCATCAAATACAGTGAAAGCAGGGGTTATACTGTGGGGGAGGGACATACAAAGCAACAAAGAAATAATCTTGTAAATGTGTTAGAGATAATCACATGTAAGAATAATACATTTGAATACATATTTTAGGGTTCATTTCCCTAACATCAACTTACCTGACCTTTTTTCTTGACTCAGAAATATACTAGTTATTGCAAATAAGGACAGAAGGGAACCTTACTTCATTGTTGGTGGGAGTGTTCAACCACTTTGGAAAACAATATGGAGATTCCTCAAAAGACTCCACATAGTGTTCCACTAAGACCCAGCCATCCCACTTTGGGGCATTTACACAAATATTCACAAACAAGACCACACTAAAGCTACTGGCACGACTATTTTTATTATTGCAGCATTATTTACCATAGCTAAGATATGGAACCAACCCAGATGCCCCTCAGTAGATGAATGAATCAAGAAAATGTGGTATATATACACAATGGAATTCTATGCCTCCATCAGAAAGAATGACATTGCCACATTTGTTAGGAAATGGAAAGACTTGGAAAAATTATATTAAGTGAAGTAAGCCAGGCCCAAAGAAACATGTGATTTTTTTTTGTTTCTTTGTATGTTCCTCCCCCATGGTATAACCCATTTTCACTGTACTTGACGTGGTTCCCTGCATCTTATATATACACTTCTCTAGCTTGGGGAGGGGAAGGGAAAAAGCAAAATTCTTAAATAGGTATGCAGATTGACCCATTGTAACAATGAGATGTACAAAACACTATGTTGAAAAATGAAGTTTACAATTTAGGCGGGGAAGGGGGGAGGGAGAGAGTGTAGTTGGGGAGATGGGGAGGGAAGGGATGGTAGAAGAAAATCAAAGGAGGAGGTAACAATGCTCAATACCTTGCTTCTGAAACTGTAACCCCTCTGTACAGTATTTTTACAAAAAATGTATTTAAAAGAAGGAAAGAAACAAAATGTCCAGACCGAGTTCAAGCCCAAGGATTGGCAAAAAAAGGAAGCAGACTTCTATATGTAATAGCATTCAGGAATAATAATAATAATAATAATAATAATAATAATAATGGAAGAATGATATCTTGTTTTGGTTTTGGCTTAGTTTTAGTGCTTTTATTTTTGGGTTTTCTTTTCGTGACAGGGTCTTGTAATACAGCCCAGACTGCCTTGATCTCTTAATCCTCCTGCGTCCAGAGTGCAGGGATTATAGACATGCATTACCAAACTTGGCTACTTTTTAAAATAATATAGTATACATAACCTTATTTTAATAATAGTATATATATATATATAAAACCTTTTAACTATTTTAATAATAGTGTATATAACCTTTTAATATAGTGTATATGTATAACATTATTCACATTATGCTTTTTCTTTGGTTTTTGTTGTTGCTGCTATTTTTGAGTGTGCTAGTATTAGGGCCTGTGCACTGTCCCTAAGATTTTTTTCCCTCATGTCTGGTGCTCTACCTTTTGAGCCACAGCTCCACTTCTGGCTTTTCTGCTGGTTGCTAATCTTATAATGGTAAATTGATTAAAAGCCTGTTTCTATGTGACAATATTCTAGTTGTATGTATGTATTCAAATGTATTTCTTAAAATTCATGTAATTCTTAGAAACTCTAATATTACATTTTATATTATATATTATTATGTTACATAAGTTATATTACTAGTTCTTAAAGATTCTAATATTATATACGTTTTTTATTACCATTGATATATCTAGTTTGACTTTGTTGTTGGTGGTGGTGGTCATGGACCCTGAACTCTGGTCCTGGGAGCTGTCCCTCAGCTCTTCAGCTTAAGGCTAGTACTCTACCATTTGAGCCACAGCTCTACTTCTAGCTTTCTGCTGGTTAATTGAAAATAAGAGTCTCATGGACTTTCCTAACTGAGCTGACTTTGAACCACAAACCTCAGATCTCAGCTTCCTGAGTAGCTGGGATTACAGATGTGAACCATCAGTTCCTGCTTCGTGTGAGTTTCTGTGGATTTTTCTTTTCCCCAACTCCAGTGACTGAATCAGCACCTTCAAAGGACCCATGACCACATGTCAAGACTCTACCAAGTTCCAGATGCCAATGTATGGTACGGAATTTGGTCTCAACTCTGATATAAAGCAGCAAAGCAGGAGGAAGGTGGCTTTGTAGTCAACCTGACTCAGGTTTAAACCCTTGCACTGACACTTAATCTTCTAAATAACCTTGAGCAGGTTATTTTACAGTTCTCTGGCTTCTTGAAATAAAATTAATCACACTGAGTTATTGGTTCTATTGGTTGGTTTAAAGATAGTTGACAATGCAAAGTAATGCTTAAGTCTAACCTTGATCTGCTACTTTTTAATTCCTCAGCCTGAAGCATGAATTATTCTGTATCTAGACTCCTTCATTCTCAACATGAAGACACTCATTGTGATTTCTCATAGAACTTTGGAAAGATTAAAAATGGTGTGTGTGGAGGAGGCCAGTTGAGACTCATGTGTGTCTGTGTGTTTCTGTGTACTAGGGCTTGAACTCAGGGCCTAGCCACTATCTCTTCTTAGCTTTTTCCCTCAAGACTGGTGCTCTACCAGTTGAGCCGCACCTCCACTTCTGGGATTTTGATAGTTTCACAGACTTTCTTGTTCAGGCTGGCTTCAAATCTAAATCCTCACATGTCAACCTCCTGAATAGTTAAGGGAGATGACAGGTGAGCAATTGCCACCCAGATTGGTAGGATTAAAACTCTGCCTTACAACATTTGGAACATGTTAAGTGAACACTTGATGTTTTAGTTATTTATCTTCCACAAAATTTGTCTCAAGTTTCTAGCATTCGTAACTACGTGACACCTTAGAGTCGCGGTCCCTTGAATTGTCCTGGGGGGGGGGGGGTGCTGTGTCTAGCTGTATTCTAAGACTTTGTGCCCATAATGATGATGAGAGGAAAAACTGGCCAAGTGAGCAAAAGAAATTTATATTTGTACAATATTCTAGAAAATACACTTCATTCTTTATTCTAGGACTTGTTTATTTAAAAATGTTTCTTATCATTGGAATATCTGATCCTTAAAGAATGAATTAAAAAGCTGGGTGCTGATGTTCATACCTGTACTATCAGCTACTCAGGAGGCTGAGATTTGAGGAGGGAGGTTCAAAGCCAGCCTGGGCAGGAAAGTCCTTGAGACTCTTATCTCAGATTATCCAGGTGTAGCTCAAGTGGCAGAGCTTCATCATGAATATAACAGCTAAGTGAGAATATGAGACCCTAAGTTCAAGCCCCAGTACCAGCACTCCCCCACTCCCCACCAAAAAGCTCATAACTCAGTTGCTTTCTGCACCTAAATATCTGTTTATTTTTGACTGAAGTAGTTGGAGCTGAAGTTGGAACTGCTATAGCAATTAGGTTACTTTGAAAATATTTACTATTTTCATTAAATAGTGTTTATGCTGGGAAAAATATTTTACCACTTTCAGCATTGCTTTTAGAATGATACATATTTATGTTCTAATGATATATCCAGATTTGGAACCTTTCTTATATTTAAGATTCAAAAAAATGATATTGACATAATTTTTCCTCAAGCATTTGTATAATTCTATGAATAATGATTTTCTTTTCTTAACTTTTCTTTTTCTTTTTCTATTGTGAAAATACCATATAGAGGGGTTACAATTACTTGGGAAAGATAATGAGTACATTTCTTATCAAGCCAATAATTACTTCAATAATCATCCAAAATATTCTGATTGAAAGAAGAGATAAATCTATCATTGAATGGGGAGAGAAATGTGAATATTTAAAATCATCATTCAGACATATACTAGTTATTGCAAATAAGTCTGAATACAATTTTGAATTTAAATTTAAAGCATAAGAGGACACCTCTTATAAGAGGTGTCCACAGTAGAATTAGAAGTGAACTTGTGACTTTGGGCAATAAATGTGTGCATTTTCATGCTAGCTTTTTTTGTATAAGATAACTCTTAGAGATATACGTTTATTTATCTGTTGTACATATTTGATTACAATTTTAATGTTTGAATGATTGCACCCATTTGCTTTTGCTATGTACAAGTTACGATATATTTTCTGTTCCTAATAAGTGAAAATATAGTAAGTGAAGACTAATTTAAACAGGAAATAAACATTCTGTCTGTGCTTAAAAATGATAAAATCTTACTGTGTCATAATTCTTTTTTTTCCTCCTGGCTTCCAAAAGAACAGTGCTCAAGAATCAGCACCCTACTGCTGCCATTTGGGGCCTGAGTTCACACAGTGGAACATGGGCTGACAAAGGAGAAAGGCCAGTGTTGGCTCACGTAAGAGGGGTGGTCCTGGAAGTCCAGAAAGCAACTACAGCAGAGGAAAGAACTCGATTATACATTGCAGTGGCAGGAATAGGACCCACACATTCAAGGTGCCATCTGTGCACAGTCCTGCAGTGGTAGCCAGAGTTCAGGAGGACCAAGGCGTGGCATTTGTGTGATCTGAAATGACCCAAGTTCAACAACGGGGATTTCTGACACAAGCAGGTCTTGGAGATTCTGGGCCATGTTTCAAGTCACGTTAACTGATGCATGGCTGAAGCACAGAGATTTGTGTCAAAGGCATCCGTGACATGTCTCACTGCCTAATGACCTGACCCTACCTGATACCGCATAGAGTGACAGATTCTGAGGTCACTGCCACCCTGTGCAGCTGCACTTAAGAAACCTGCCTAGCACGAGGATGCTTGGTTTGTCTCAATCCACAACAAGGAAGCCATATTCCAGTGGAAATCCTGCCACCAAGGAGAGTTATTCAGTCACCTCAAGATTCTCACAAAAAAATCAAATGAAGAAGAGAAACTAGTACAAAGAAACATAGGCTGTGTGGTTACCCTCATTTGTGGGAGCTAGAATGTGCCTATAAATCTGTAAGTAAACACACTGGATGTTTTAAAAAAAACACAATTCACTAGGACATGATAAATTAGACACATCTCTAGGCAATCACACACAGTAAGACCAAAGGAGGATATCTTAGGAGAGGAACACAAAGGCACTATGCCTATGCACCTCTGATCATACAAAATGATATTTATCCAAATGAACTCCAGAAAAATGAAACAAGAGGTTTTTTCTCATTGCTGTTTTTGTTTTATTTTTTCTTGTCCATGTATCTGTCTTTTGGAGGGCATGCAGGGACATAGAAATGGAGGGACAAAGGAGAAACAAACGCAGCCGTGGTATTCACTGGACACTGTGGAAAATAAACTCTACAGCTTGTGGTTGGGCATGGGAGGAAAAACTGAGAGAGAGTGAGGGAAGGGGGGACATTGCCCAAAAAGAAATGGACTCATTACTGGACTTATGTGACTGTAAGCCCACCTGTACATCACCTTTAAAATAACAGTAAAAAATGCATTAAAGTAAAATACCTCAGTGGCTGGTAAAAGTGCAGTGGTGGCAAAGGTCATGTGATGGGACTCTGCCAGCCACAGAGGTCTGGAAAGCCTTAGGCCAATCGTGAACTCATGGCCTTATGCAAATACCCATGACACTCAGTCAGTCTCAGTCGTGAGTTGCAACTCTTATCCACACTTGTGGTCTGTTGTGAAGTGTTCATGCCCAAGATGTTCTCTTTCACCCCTGCTGACACTCGAGACCCTGCTTTGTTCACTGAGGATGGCACTGATTCTGCTCTGTACTCTCTGTACTTCTGACCATGTTGTGACTTACAGTGGTTTTTTAGATTGTAGTCTTCCAATACATGTGTTTGCATCTATTAACATACAAACATTATTTGCACATTAAACACTTAGGCATGTTCTTCACTTCTCAAAATCCATGGTCTTCACATTTCTCTGTTTTAGTCACTGTGAGAAGAGCTCACGGGAAAAGCTTTGCAGGCCTTGGCTAGACAGCTGGTGGGTACAGAAGTGGGGGCCTCAGCTGGGTCTCCCCCAGGACCTGGTGCTGTGTGGGTAGCAGGTGGTAGGGGGGGCCTGGGGTATTTGCACTCCAGTCTGGAACCATGAGGGCTTGAAGATGAGGGGGTTCCATAACAGGGGATTGGCCTGGGGATCTGAGGCTCAAAAATAGTCCAGGAGGAAGTGGGCCAGAGACTGCTGGGGGGAGGGGGTGCTGAGGGTGCCCTGAGGCCTTAGACTCCCACTGTGGCCTGAGGCTCAGACTCTAGGACCTAGAGCTAGAGGAGATTATGTGGGGACCTTGCAGCCCAGGAATAGGGGTTCCCCCAGTCTCTCCCAGCCCTTGCTATGGTACTGAAACTTGAACTTCGGGCCTTGAAATCTTGCTTTCCACTAAAGGCTGGAGCTCTACCCCTTGAACCACACATCTACTTCTAGCTTTTGGGTGGTTAATTGGAGATAAGAATCTCTGCCAGCCATCTGTCCTGTGATTCTCAGTTCTCAGCCTCTTGAGTAGTTCGGATGACAGGCATGACGCTCAGTGCCCAGCTCAACTTTCTTATTTGTCATGTAGAGTTTTCATATTCAGGAATTCAGTTTGATTTTTCAATAATTCCAACTTTAGTAAAATTATTTGTCATATCTTTCTTGTTTCTTGTGCTCTTAATTTGCATCTTCTTTGCATTTATTTATGGGTTTATTTGCTCCTTTTTTTGTCAGTTGTGGGGCTTGAACTCTGGGTCTGGGCGCTGTCCCTCAGATCTTCAGCTCAAGACTAGTGTTCTTCCACTTGAGCCATAGCACCACTTCCAGCTTTTTCTACTTATGTAGTGCTGAGGAATCGAACCCAGGGCCTCATGCATGCTAGGCAAGCACTCTACCACTAAGCCACATTCCCAGCCCCCATTTGTATCCTTTTTTCAGCTCATTTAGTTATTCATTTATATTCCCTTTGGATTCAATTAGGTATTTATTTATCTTCTCTTGGATTTCACTGAAGTGTTTATACATACCTTCTTTTCTCTCATTAAATGTTCTTATCATCATTCTCCTGGTTGATCTCAGTGTGTGAGGTTCCATCCCCTTACGATCATGCAGAGCCTTTGTTATAATATCACTTACTTTTTGATGCCTCTAATTGCCTTTCATTTGTATAATTTGTGTGCTCTTTGTACTGAACTTTGCTCATCTGAAATTTGTTGTCATTTCTGGTTTGAAGTTTCAGTTATCTAACAACTTTCCATGGAATTATTCTGTCTGACTTGGCAGGTTTGGGTTGTGGCACGGTTTATGTGTCATTTCTCACCACTGGCTTGGGTATAACAAAGTCCCCAATTCAATACCAAGTACCATTAATTGCAATGCCAGATATATATCTGACATTGTACATATTCTATATGTAATAGAATACATTATTCGTACAAATGGTCATAACTATGGGAAAGGAACTAGTGTTCCTATATGCTATAGGAAGGGGTTAGACAAACAAAATTTATTTGTGTAAGAGTTAAAAATAAGGAACCATACTTGTGCAAGAATATAGTTCAATTATTGTGGAAAAGAATGATATCATTAGATATTGCAAGGGACAGAAATGTTTAGAATTTTTTAAAAGAAAGGAGAATGACACAACTTAGTTCATTATGAAAGCTTGAAAAGTGAAATAAAAAATTAGAGAGAAAACTGGCACCAGTGGCTAGCAACTGTAATCCTAGCTACTCAGAGGGTTGAGATCTGAGGATCGTGGTTCAAATCCAGCTCAGGCAAGAAAGTCCATAAGATCTTATGTTCAATTAATCACTGAAGTGGCTATCTGGCTCAAAGTGGTAGAGCACTAGCTTGAGGAAATGAGCTTGGGGCTGTGCCCAGGCCCTGAGTTCAAGCCTCATGACAGGAGTAAAGAGAGAGACAGAGACAGAGAGACAGAGAGAGACAGAAAGAGCAATATATTAAAAAGATATAGGTAAAAGCAAGCAAGCAAGCAAGAGAGAGGGGAAGGGAGGGAGGGAGGAAGGGGAAGGAAGGAAGGGGAAGGAAGGAAGGAAGGAAGGAGGGAGGGAAGAAAGAAAGAAAGAAGGGAAGGAGGAAGGGAGGGAGAGAGGGAAGGAAGGAAGGAAGGAGAGGGAAGGAAGGAAGGAAGGAGAGGGAAGGAAGGAAGGAAGGAGAAAGAAGAAAGAAGGAAGGAAGGAAGGAAGGAAAAGAAAAGAAAACTACCAAGTTCTCATACTTGTAATACTAACTACTCAGGAGGCTAAGGTCTGAGGACTCTTGTTCAAAGCCAGCCAAGGCTAGAAAGTCTGTGAAATTCCTATCTCCAGTGAACCAGCAAAAAATGAAAAAGGGAAGTAGAGCTGTGGTTCAATTGGTAGAGCATCAGCCTTCAGTGAAAAAGCCAAGCAAGAATAAGAAGCTCTGAATTTGGAGTACAGTATATTTATTTTCTTTTGGTACTTCCTAACTTTGTACTGGTAGCACTTAGCTTGCTAACTTGCCTTCCTGATTTCCCCCAGATAGCTGTGCCCTTATTTCTGGCATGTAGAGACACAGGGACTCCTCATCCTGGCTTCTTCCTGCGCCAAGGTCTTAATGCTATTTCCAATGACCCCAAGCTCCAACTTAGCAAGAAGACTCACCTGGACACCAGTGATTCAGACTTCTAATCCCAGCTATTCAGCAGGCTGAGATCTGCAGATCAAGGTTCAAAACTAGACCAGGTAGGAAAGTCCATGAGACTTTTATCTCCAATTAATCAGCAAAAATCTGAAAATGGAGCTGTGGCTCAAGTGGCAGAGTGCTAGCCTTGAGCACTAAGCTAAGGGAGAATGCTTAGGCCTGGAGTTCAAGCCCCAGTAGTGGCATACACAAAAAATTGTTAAAATTCAACAGATTGATGCAAATGTGTATATTTTCTTCGGTAATATAATTTCATTTTCCTAAGCTTATTTTTGTTTCATTTTCTTCTGATTAAGTTGGTGCTCAAAAAAACAATTTTGCATATATGTATATATACATATCTGTGTGTATATGTATATACTTATGTATATATGAGTGTTTGTCTTTCTTTACTCTATCCCTATTGAAGCTTTTCACACATTGTCTTTTGTTGTTGTTGTTGTTACCAGTACTCAAGCTTGAACTTAGGGCCTCATGCTTTTGCTTGGCTTTTTTGATCCAACTAGTGCTCCATCACTTGAGCTACATATACACGTCTGGCTTTTCGCTGGTTAATTAGGGATAGAGTCTCTTGGCCTTTCCTGCCTGAGCTGGCTTCAAACTAGGTTCCTCATACCTCAGCCTCCTGAGTAGTTAGGATGACAGGTGTGAGCCACCAGTGCCAGTTTCACATTATCTTAGTGAACATTTTAATTTCGCCTTCACACTGCCACCCACTCTGTTTGATTAAATAATATGTTGATGTGCTCAAATTTCTGTTTACTCTAGCACAGGAATTCCAGCCAAGATAATTATATTCATGGCTTCAGGAACCTGCTTATTATAAAATATTGAAGTAGGAAAATTTGTCTTTGTGCTATCCAGCACAGGATTTTTATCAATTTTGTTTCCTCTTTCCTCCATTTTTCTTCCTTGCATATAACAACCTACTTTATTTCTTCCCATCAATTCATGGCTTTAAGTTCTTCCATCCATAGTCTTTGAGTCTAATTTTAAGCATGTACAGAGTTAAAAAATATAATAACATGGTCAAACACCTGTAATCCTGGCTACTAGGAATATTGATATCTGAGGATTGTGGTTAAAATCCAGCCCAGCCTGAAAACTCTGTGAGACTCATCTCCAATAAACCAGCAAAAACAGAATTGGAGCTATGGCACAAGTGGTAGAGTATCAGCCTTGAATGCAAAAGTTAAGAGATAGTGCTCAAGCCATGCGTTCTAGCCCCAGTACTGGCACATGAAAATTAAAAATACTAAAATGAACAATATCCCATCCTACTATTTTCACTAAAATACTAATAAATATGACAATTGTCTGTTTTTGCTTTTGTTTATCAATATGATATATGTCATCTTTGATTCGAACAGTATATTTTTCTTCTTTACCAAGCTTGTGACATTGTCAGGAATTCAAGACTAAATGAGAATAATATTCTAAAGCAGCATGTCAGCATTTCTTGATAACTTAAGTTAATTTAAATCTGTTGAGAAAAACTACTTACTGTAGGAAAAATCAGCCAAGCAAGAATGCAAAAGCCATAAGTTCAAGCCCCAGTACCCAGCACATACCACACACACACACACACACACACACACACACACACACATACACACACACACAGAGTACTTACTAAATCCAAAGTTGTTTAAGGCACATAAGCAAATGCTAGTAAGTTACCTGTACCTATTTTGTATTCCAATGATAAAACAAAGGTGTAGATAAACAAGGCCACTTCCAACAAACCAGATTGTTGGTGTTCAAGACCTAACTTGAGTCCACTCCATTTGATACAATACTGTTCAAAGGAACATTCATTCAGTGAGGAGTAAAACATTGTACATCTGTCAGAGATAGATGTTAACAGATATCCTTGACTTTTAACATTTTAGGTGGTATTTGAGCCAGATGCTGGTGGCATATACCTGTAATCCTGTCTACTCAGTGTTCTAGTTTGAACCCACCCAGGTCCAGAATGTCTGTGAGACTTTTATCTCCAATTAACCACAAATAAGCCCGAAGTAGAGTTGTGATTCAAGTGGTAGAGCAATAGTCTTGGACACAAAAGCTCAGGAACAGCACCCAGGTCCTCAGTTCAAGTGCCAGAGCTAGCAAACACAAACCAAAAATGTGGTATTTGCAACCAAGGAATACATTTTAATTTGATCTCTTTTTAGCCAATTTAATGTCTGAGCTCTTGATCTGCAAGCCTCTTGGCCACTCTACTCCTGGAGAATAACAATTATTCAAGTGGAAAAGAAGGATCTAGAATGATTCTCCATTAGAGATGCTGATGTTTGAAAGACTATGCGAAAAAAAAAATACTTCAGTCTCTAAAAGAATATAGCACTCACAGTGGAACCTCTGAATTTGTTAATTGGTGTATCTAGGCTTGAACTCAGAACCTGGGCTTTGTCCCTCAAGGCTAGCACTCTACCACTTGAGACACATCTCCACTTCTAGTCTTTTTGGCAGTCAACTGGAGTTCAAGTCCCATGGATTTTCTTATCCGAGCTGGCTTTGAATAACGATCCTCAGATCTCAGCCTCCTGAGTAACTAGGATTACAGGCTTGAGCCTGTGATGGCTAATTGAAATTTAATGGTACCTACTACCAGAAATGGTAGTTAAGACATTTACATCCACCACAAAAGTCCAAGTTAATTTCTGCTTTGGTTTCTCCAACACACTTAAGAAAAAGATCATTAGAGATCTATCATTAAACCTTAATAGTAGAATTCAAATACTCTCTGCTTATTTTATTTTTTTTATAACTGTGAGAATACCACACAAAGGAATTACAACTACATGGGCAAGATCTTGGTTTATTTTGAGTCCTGCTAAATCCTAGATGTCCAGAGACAGATCCCAAAATACAAGTGTTACGAGGTCAGAGACAGGAGAGTTCCCTGAAATTGCATTAAAATTCATATTAACAATAATATCATTTATTTAACTACCAATCTAACAAGTACACTGAATATAATTTTTTCCAAGCCTTTCCCTTTCCTAACAAATGGAGTAATGTCATTCTTTCTGATGGAGGCATAGAATTCCATTGTGTATATATACTACATTTTCTTGATCCATTCCTCTACTGAGAGGCATCTGGGTTGGTTCCATATCTTAGCTATGGTAAATAATGCTACAATAATAAACATAGTCGTGCTGGTAGCTTTAGTGTGGTCTTGTTTGTGATCATTTGGGTAAATGCCCAAAAGTGGGATTGCTGGGAAATAGGGGAGCTCTTTGTGGAGTCTTTTAAGGAACCTCCATATTGCTTTCCAAAGTGGCTGAACAAGTTTACACTCCCACCAACAATGTAGTAATGTTCACTTCTCTCCACATCCCCTCGAGCATCTGTTGTTATTAGAGTTCTTGATTATTGCCATTCTAACTGGGGTGAGGTTGTATCTCTATGTTGTTTTGATTTGCATTTCTTTTATGGCTAGAGAGGTTGAGCATTTCTTCATGTGTCTATTGGCAATCCTTCTTTTCTCTTCAGAGAAGTTTCTCTGTAAGTCTTTAGCCCACGTATTTATTGTGCAGTTGTTTCTTTGGAGATTTGTTATTGGGGGATTTAATTTTTTGAGTTCCAGGTATATTTTAGATATGAGGCCCTTATCCATTGTATGGCTAGTGAAGATCTTTTGCCAATCTGTGGGGTTTATGAATCGTGCTAGCTATGTGCTTGGCCATGCAGAAGCTCTGCAATTTTGTGCAATCCCATTTGTTCAACCTTTCTTTGATTTGTGGTGTTTCTGGGTCTCTATTAAGAAAATTTCGCCCTGTGCCAAGGAGACCTAGGGTTTCTCCTATTCCATCCAGTAATGTTTTCAGATTGTCTACTTTGACTCCGAGGTCTTTGATCCATTTGGAGTTTATTCTGGTGCAGAATGATATATAAGAATCTAGCTTTCATTTTCTACAAGTAGTTAACCAATTTTGCCAGCACCATATACTGAAGAGGCTGTCTTTCTTCCATTCTATTTTTTGAGCTCTGTTATCGAAGATTAGTTGGCTATAGGTCTGTATGTTCATTTCTGGGTTTTCAATTCAGTTCCATTGGTCCTGAGGTCTGTTCTTGTGCCAGTACAATGCTGTTTTGATTAATATGGCTTTGTAGTAGAGTTTGAAATTTGGTATTGATATTCCTCCAGTCCTGTTCTTTCTGTTGAGGATTGTTTTTGCTATTCGGGGTCTTTTACTGTACCATATATATTTTTGGATTGCCTCTTCTAATTCCTTGAAGAATGAGGTTTGAATATTGATAGGTATTGCATTTGGAGATAGCCCTCGGAAGTATGGCCATTTTCACGAACTTGATCTTTCAAATCCAGGAGCATGGAAGTTTTTGCCACTTCCTAAGTTCTGTTTTGATTTCCTTTTTTAGGTTTTCAAAAGTTTTCATCATAGATGTCCTTCACTTCTTTGGTTAAGTTAATTTCTAAGTATTTTATTTTTTGTGGGGCTAATACGAATGGAGTTGCTTTCCTAATTTCAGCCCCACTTTTCTCATTGTTGACATACAGAAAAGCCATTTTTGAGGGTTAATTTTATACCCTGCTACTTTGCCAAAATTTTGAATCAGCTTGAGTAATTTGAGAGTGGGGTCTGTGGGATTCTTTAAATACAAGATCATGTCATGTGCAAAGAGGGAGAGTTTTACTTCTTCTTTCCATATTTAGATCCCCTTTATGTTTGCATCTAGTCTTATTTGTAGCTAGGCATTCTAATACTAGATTGAAGAGAAGTGGAGAGAGTGGACGTCCTTGTCTCGTTCCTGAGTTAAGAGGAAATAGTTTCAGTTTTTCACCATTAATTAGAATGCTGGCTGTTGGTTTGTCATATACAGTCTTTATTGTATTGAGGAATGTTCCATGGATTCCTAATTTTTCCAGAACCTTCATCATAAAGGGGTGTTGGATCTTGTCAAATGCTTTTTCTGCATCTATTGAGATAACCATGTGGTTCTTATCCCTGCTCCTGTTGATGTGATGAATTATACTAATTGATTTCCGTATATTGAACCAGCTTTGCATCCCTGAAATGAATCTTGTTTGATCTTGGTGTATGATTTTTTGGATGAATTGTTGAAGTCGATTGGCCAAAATTTTGTTGAGAAGTTTTTCATGAATGTTCATCCAAGAAATAGGTCTATGGTTCTCTTTCTTTGATAAGACCCTGCCTGGTTTTGGGATGAGAGTTATGATGACTTCATAGAATGAGTTCTGTAGTGAACTTTCTCTTTCAATTTCATTGAAGAGTTGGAGGGTTATTAGTGTGAGCTCTGCTTTGAAGACCTTGTAGAATTCCGCAGTGAAACCATCTGGACCTGGGCTTTTCTTAGATGGGAGATCTCTTATTATTGTTTATATTTCAATGCTTGATATGGGCCTGTTAAGGTGATTTAACTTACCTTGGTTTAGTTTTGGAATGTCAGTATTTGCTAGGAAAAGGTCCATTTCTGCCAAGTTCTCAATCTTATTAGCATAAAGTTTTGAGAAGTATTTCCTTATAGTGTTCTGAATCTTGGTTGTTTCTCTGGTGATGTTTCCATTCTCATCTCTGAGTTTATTTATTTGGGTGTGTTCTTTTCTTTTTCTGATAAGATTTGCTAAGGGTCTGTCAATTTTGTTAATTTTTCGAAGAACCAATGTTTTGTTGATTCTTTCTATGGCTTTTTTTGGATTCTAATTCATTTATTTCGGATTAAATTTTAATTATTTCTTTCTGTCCATTGGGTAGGGGTTTATCCTGCTGCTCTTTTTCAAGGAGGCTCAGATGTCTCATTAAATTGTTGGTTTAAGATCTCTCCAATTTGTTGATGTAGGAACTCAGAGCTATAAACCTGCCTCTGACTACTGCCTTTGCTGTGTCCCAGAGGAGCTGGTAATTTGTGTGCCCATTTTTGTTGAATATCATGAACATTTGAATTTCATTTCTAATCTCTTCCATGATGCACTCATGATTCAGCAGTGTGTTGTTCAGCCTCCATGTGTTACACGAGTTTCTTTAGTGGCTTTTGGTGTTGACTCCTACTTTTAATCCCTTGTGGTCTGAGAGAATGCAAGGTATAACTTCAATGTATCTGAATTTGGACAAGTTTGCTTTGTGGCCTAAAATGTGGTCTATTTTGGAAAATATTCCATATGCTGCTGAGAAAAACGTGTATTCTGATGCTGCTGGGTGAAATCTTCGATAGATGTCTGTTAAAACTAGTTGATCTATGCAGTTGTTCAGATATGCAGGTTCTTTGTTGAGTTTTTGCCAAGTTGATCTATCTAGTGGGAATAGTGGTGTGTTAAAGTCCCCAACAATTAATGTCTTTGGATCTATGTGGGATTTGAGGGAAAGTTGGGTTTCTTGGATAAATTTGAGTGCTCCGTTGTTTGGCGAATAGATATTTAGAATTGTAATATCCTCCTGAAAGAGAGCTCCCTTAATTAGTATGTAGAGACCATCTTTATCCTTTGTAAATAATTTTAGTTTGAGGTCTATTTTTTTTATATTTTTATTTATTTATTTTTTTATATTTTATTTTATTTTTGTGAACATACTGTACAGAGGGGCTACAATTTCATGGGCAGGAAAATGCGTACATTTCTTATCAAGCATTGCAGCTAGTTTGAGGTTCTATTTTATCTGATATTAGGATTGCAACTCGTGCCTGTTTATGGGGACCGTTTGCTTGGTGGATTTTGTTCCAGCCTTTCACATTGAAATTGTGTTTGTTTTTATGGGCAAGATGTGACTACTGAAGGCAGCAGATAGAAGGTTCTTGCTTTTTAATCCAACTAGACAGTCTATGTCTCTTATTTGGAGAGTTAAGTCCGTTAATGTTGAGAGATAGAACTGAGAAGTATTTGGGAGTTCCTGCTATTTTATCCACCTTCTTGGGGGCTGTGGCAGTGGGATTCTTTCTATCCTTCTTGGATTTTCAGTTTGGATACGGTTTCTTGGCCTTTTTTAAGGTCTTGTTGGTTTTCTATGTGTAAGACATCTTTAAGAATCTTTTGTAGGGCTTGTTTGGTGGAGATATAGTGTTTCAGTTTTTCTTTGCTATGGAAGGTTTTTATTTGACCTTCATTTATGCAGGAGAGTTTAGCTGTGTACAGTTTTCTTGATTGATTGTTGTTTGTCTTAATGGCATGGCATACATCATTCTAGGCTCTTCTTGTTTTGATTGTCACTGCTGAGAAATCTGAGGTGATTCTAACTGGTTTCCCTTTATAGGTGATTGATCTTTTCTCTTTGACAGCTTTAAGGTTCTTTTCCTTGGTCTGAATTGTTCCTGTGAGGATTATAATGTGATGCTGGGTTGTCCTGTTCTGGTCTGGTCTATTTGGAGTTCTAAAAGCTTCTTGTATCTGAATAGGCTTATCCTTTTGCATGTTTGGGAAGTTCTCTGCTAGGATCCTGTTAAATAAATTTCCTAGAACATTAACTTCTGTTTCTAGGTGCTCCTCTACACCCATTATTCTCAGATTAGGCCTTCTGATGGTGTCTTCCAAATGTTGAATAGATTTATCATATTTCTTGGACTTTTCTTGGATGTTTGTATGTTCTTCCTCTATAATATCTAGGCTCTCTAAATGCCTAAAACTTCATAGGAACATAGTAAATATCATTGAATACTAGATACATGGCTTTGTCACTCTCTACTAATACGCATTTATTGGCATACTACCACCTGCCTATCCATTTATGGCTATTTTGGCCACCTCTGGGGCTTGATCTCAGTGCCTGCCAAGAATTTCATCCTGGAGTAAGAAGCCAAGTGTGACACCTGTTTTCCTTTTCTGGGAGAGTTCTGGGTGTCATGCGTGATGGAGAACAAGTCTACAAATCTCGCTGCTATGTGATAGTATGTTTAGGTGTCCTCACAGTCGGTAAAATAAAAGGTAAATAAATGAACAAAACAACAAATACAATGAATAACCACACCAAACATGATATAGACTGAACATCTCTATGGAAGTTCAATCCTATTTTTAAAATATATATAAGGTGTATGACTGGGGCATGAATTCAGGCCTAGGAAACAGGCCTGAATTTCTGGTCTTCAAGCATACTGAGCTTCCTCTTCCCCCACAGTGCAACATAGTTACCCAGTCCCTAAGTTCAAATCCAAGTCCTTGCAGACAAAAAATCGCACATTCCAAGCCAAGGGGATTCATTAGCATTTTTAATATTTTTTTTAAAGTTCACTTTGCCTTTATTTGAAACATTTTGATTTTATAAAATGAGAGTTTTTCAAAAAAGAGGTTTAAACTTTTACATTTCAGCATAGCACATTGGTGTTTTTGACCATCTGCCATAAAAAGTGAGAATGAAAATGAGGATATCATTTCTCCCTAGAAGGTTATGACAGTTGATGTTATTTCTTCTTTTTTCTTTTTCTTTTTTTTGTCAGTCGTGGGGCTTGAACTCTGGGCTTGGGTGCTGTCCCTGTGCTCTTCAGCTCAAGGCAAGCTCTCAAGCACTTGAGCCACAGCACCCACTTCCAGTTTTCCAGAGGTTTATTGGAGGTAAGAGTCTCAGACTTTCCTCCCTGGCTGGCCTTGAGTCGCCTTCCTCAAATCTCAGCCTCCTGAGTAGCTAGGATTATAGGCATGAGCCACCCATGCCCGGCAGTTGATGTTATTTCTATTTAGAGTTATTTTTACAATTATAAAATGTCTGCAATTGTGTCCTGTGAGTTTTCCTCAGTGCCTACCACGAAATAGACTAGGGGAGTCCTCATACCACCAAAGGTTGAGTTTCTGAATAAACACTTCTGTGAGGACAGTAAGTACTTGTAAGCAATTTGGGAAGAAACTGGATTATAAAATGAAAAACAAAAACATTGGTACTAAGAGGTAGCTCAGCAGTGGAATAGTTGCCTAAAGAACATAAGACCCTGGAAGAAAAGTTTCCTAAAGCTTAGAATGTTACAATTTTGTATGAACAAACTTCTTTCCTTTTTTTTTTTTTTTTGTCGGTGGTGGGGCTTGAACTCTGGGATTGGCATTATCCCTGCGCTCTTCAGCTCTTTGCGAGAACTTTACAGCGTGAGCCACATTGCCACTTCTGGTTTTCTAGAGGTTTATTGGAAGAAAGAGTCTCCTGGACTTTCCTACCCAGGCTTGCCTTGAACCGCCATCCTCAGATCTCAGTCTCCTGAGTAACTAGGATTTTATGTGTGAGCCACTGACGCCTGGTGCGTGAACAAACATTTTAAGATTGATTCTAAAGAAAGAAACTTCGAACATACTTTTGTACAAATAATTAACAAACATTTTAAGATTGATTCTAAAGAAAGAAACTTCGAACATACTTTTGTACAAATAATTTATTGGAGGTAAGAGTCTCCATTAGTGCCATGGTTAAGGCACTAATTCAGAAGTATTTTTTCATTGGCTAGTTTCTTAGTTTATTTATATATATATACATTATTAATTTATATATACACATTATTAAAAACATAGTTTTGAAGTGTACCTAAGAACATATGTGCTCATGTAAAATCATACAAATGCACAAGCTTGATATTTTTTTCAGTTTGTTGGTACCATAAATTAGGTGGGATTTGTGTACTGTTGTTTTGTTCTCTGTTTTTGGAGGATTTCTCTCCCCTTTATCCCCCTACCCCCCTCTCCCCGCACTTGAACTCAGCTTGCTCTTTCTTGGCTTGGTTGTTCGTAGCTGATTTTCTACCCCTTCAGCCATACCTGTAGACTGGCTTTTTGCCAGTTAATTGGAGATGTCATCTCTCAGGCTTTTCTGCCTGGATTGGCTTTGAAACTTCGTCTTCTAGTTCTCACCTCCTGAGTAGTTGGGATTACAGATGTGAGCCATTGGGGTGCCTAGGGATAAATTAATTTGGTTGATGTATTCTTTCTGTTTTTCTAAGCATGGGATGATCTACTATAGTATTTCAATGAATGTCTTGGGTCTGAAGTAAGATATATAATACATATGCAAATCTCTACAGTTCTAATGAGATGTAATCAATTTAATACATGTTATAAGTGTAATAATAGTCAGTAAAATAATGAATGAATAATACAAAAAATAAAATAAATACACTCAAAGAAAATTACAATAAATATAAGTATGTAGATATTAATCATTATTTCAAATGTGGATGAATATTACATTAACAGGGCTGGGGATTGAATTCAGGCTTAGGGAACAGGCCTGAATTGCTTGTCTTCCAAGAGGGTGAGTTTCCCCATCCCCACCACCCCCAGTGAATTAGAGTTACCCAGACTCTGAGTTCATTTCCCAGGCCTGGCAGAAAAAAAGGGCACGAATTCCAAGCCAGGGAGCTTCATTAGTATTGTATGTATGCATATATGTATGTATGTATGTATATATATATATATATATATATGTATGTATATGTATATATATATATATCATGGGACTTGAACTCTGGCCTTGAGAGCTGTCCTTGTGCTCTTCATCTCAAGGCGAGCGCTATAATGCTTGAGCCACAGCACCTCTTCTGGTTTTCTAGTGGTTTATTGGAGATAAGTGTCTCACAGACTTTCCTGCCCGAGGGCTTTGAACTGTGATGTTCAGATCTCAGCGTCCTGAATTGCTAAGGTTACAGGCGTGAACCATAGCTGGTGCCAGGCTATTTTAAATACTTTTAAATTATTTATTTATTTATTTATTTTTATTTTTTGCTCAGCATGAGGCTTGAACTGATATCATGGCAACTCTGCCTCAGCTAACATCACCCTAGGCTGGGATGGTGCAGCCTCTGGACACACAGCCCATCCTGGGATACTAGGCCTCGGGGGCTGACAGGAAAACAAAATAAAAATGGCACCAAAAAAAAACAGGAACCACCCACAGATGGCAGTTTCTTGGTTTTCCTTCCTTGCATGGTGACCATCCTGGGTCCAAATAACACTGCTGCAACCTGTAGGTCATCTGGCATTGCTGAAGGCTGGCAGGCTGTCAGCTAAGCCATAGGCCAACCTGCACACCTAGGCCCTGAGTTTGAATCCCAGTCATGCTACTTACAAAGGGCTGGAGAGCCTAAGAAACTATTGCCTGTCAATAGGAACACCAGAGAAATGTGATCATTGTCATGGTTGGATGAGTAGTTCATCAATCAGTCTAGTATAAATTTAGACCCAATAATCACAGAACACAGATTAATTTTAATTCATAGTTTATTATGCATTAAAAGAATACTATTCATTAAATGGAGTCCTCACTAAAGACCTGAAATCTGTATGAACATAGTATATGTCATTTAATTCCACATAGACATCACTGGAAGTATCAAAATATCTAAATATATATTTATCTGTATACCATCATCTGCATAGAAAGGTACTGCTATTTTGGCCAAACCTGTGGCTCCATCCTAGGTCCTGGGATCCATTTGGCAGCTGAATGGGCTAGAGGCTGCCATGCTGACACTCACCCATTCATGAATTGGGACTTCTTGGCCCTCAGTTCAGGTACCAGCATTGCCAAAAATTTCATCTCGGAGTAAGATTCCAAGTGAGACACCTGTTTTCCATTTCTGTGTAAATGCTGGGTGTCAGGTATGGTGTACATAGTATGTGTGCAAAGCTACATGTTACGGAATAGATTGGAATAAATGTAATAAATGATATAGGTGTACTCACAGTCCATAAAATAAAGGTTAATTCAATCAATCAATAATAATATATCACTCCAACAAACACGATACAGACTGAATATATAGATGTAAATATAAATCACATATTTAAAATGTCTATAAATGTTACATTTTTCGGGCTGGTGCTTGAATTCAGGCCTAGGAAAGAGTTGAGAAGTTCATGCATGATTCACATAGGAAATGATAGGCAAGACCTCTGGCACAACAATTATTTTTCATTAAGACTTCACGAAATGTGACAATAATAATTACATTCAGGAAATCGAGGCATTGGGAAAGATCCAAGAATTGGTAGTCACATGGCAGATAGAATTCCAACAAAGCTTGCCACATCTTCTCTATACAAGTAGGTATTTATTAGCATACTAGCTTCAGCTTTTGAATGGATGAATATGGTGCACAAACCCCACCCCGGAGCTCAATATCAGGTCCTGGGTAGGGCCTAGATACTTAATAGCTCAAAAGATGGTATGCTCATATGGACCCATTAGAAAGATAGGCCTGTTAGGCCTGGAGTTCAACTCCCAGCAATGCCAAAAGGTTCATCCTGATGTGAGAAACTAATCCTTACAGCTGTTTTCCTGTCCTGTGAAAGTCCTGGGCCTCATCAAGGATGGAGAATGCTATATAAGCAATTCCATAGCCATGGGAATAGGTTGTCATCCATGGCAGCACAGATATACATGCCACCATACTCAATAAAATACAAAATACATCCATGAATAAAACTCAAAATTAAAAAATAACTACATTGAAAGCAAGATGCATACCACACCTGTATATAAATAAAGATCCTATGTTTAAAAGAGGTAGGCTTCATATTTTGTCCACTGCTGGGGCTTCAAATCAGGCCCTGGACCAGGCCTCACATTCTAGTCTTCAGGGATGATGAGCTTCCCCTTCCCCCACAGTGCAACGGGGTTACCCAGATCTGAGTTCAAATCCCAAGCCTGACAAAAGATTCATCCTGATGTCAGAAGCCAGTCTTTACACCTGTTTTCCTCTCCTATGGAAGTCCTGGGTCTCAGCTAAGATGGAGAATGAAAGCATAGGCAACCCTATAACCATGGGAACAGGTCATCATACATGTCAGCAGAGTTATACCTGTCACCATACTCAGTAAAAAAACACAATACCTCCATGTATTAGACACAAAATAAGGAGAAGGATTGCACCGAACGTAAGATGCTATCCACACATATATGTCAATACATATCCTATGTTTCAATTATGAATTTATGCCTGTTTATGACTTAGCTCCTTAGTTACTCACAGGCCGGTGCCCTCACCTTGACTCTTTCGCCAATTGGGCCTGCTAGGCTCTCAGTTCAAATCCCAACACTGCCAAAACATGAATCCTGATGTGAGAAGCCCATTGATCCACCTGTTTTCCTGTCCGGAGAATGTCCTGAGTCTCAGCTAGGATGGAGAAGGTGTAGGAAACTCTATAAATATGGGAATAGGTTGCAATCCATGTCAGCACAGTTATATCTGTCATCATATGCAATAAAATACAAAATGCATCCCTGAATAAGACACACAATATAACTACACTGAAAACATGATGCATTCCACACATGTATGTGAATAGAGATCCTATGTGTAACATAGGTGGGCATATGATTTTTGCCTGAGCTGGGGCTTCAATTCAGGCCCTGGGACCAGGCCTGACTTTGTAATCTTCAATGATAATGAGCTTCTCCTTCCTCCACAGTGCAACAGAATTCCCCAGACCTGAATTCACATCCCAGCTCTGGCAGTAAAATTCTTAGCTAAGGTGCTTCATTCATCATTTTTCAATTTTTTAATATTTTTTTTGCCAGACATGGGGCTTGAACTCAAGTTGTGGCAACTCTGCCTCAGGTCTGATCATCCTAGGCTGCAGCCTCTGGACCCACAGCCCATTCTCGGATCCTAGGACCCCAGAGTTTGTAGGAAAAAATAAAAAGCTGGAGGAGAAAAAAGCGGCTGGAAGTTCCACCTAGCGCTTTTAGGTTTATTTTCATTTGAATGTTGACCATGGTGAGACTGAACCCGGTGGACTGCAGACTGAAGGTGATCTGGTGTGGCTGAAGGCCTGCTGGCTATCGGGGGAGCCACAGGACGACCGGGCAACGGAGGCCCCGAGGTCGAATCCTGGTCAGCCATCCTACATTGAGGGAATGGCAGGAGTTCCTGAGATACTCAATTCCTGACCTAGGAAGAGCCGTGAAATGTGATCAATCTCTTCCTTGAATGAGTAGTTCCTGAAGATTCGAGTAGGAAATGATAGTCAAGACTCATGGGGTATCGATTATTTTTAGTGAAGAATTGATGAAGCGTGACCATAATCATCACAGTCATTAAATAGAGGCATTGGGGAAGATCCAAGAATCTGTAGTCACAGGGTAGATTGGATTCCATCATAGGTCACCATCTCTCCTACTCTATACAGATAGGTACTTATTTGCTTACTACCTTCAGCTTATGAATGGATGACTATTGTGCTTCCCCTGCCTTACCCCTGGGACTCGATCTCAGGTCCTGGGAATGGCTTAGCTCCTTAGTGGCTCACAGGCTGGTGTGCTTACCCATTTGCCTATTGGGCCTGCTAGGTGCTAAGTTCAGATCCCAGCAGTGCCAAAATATTCATCCTGTCAGAAGCCAGACGTTGCACCTGTTTTCCTTATCTGTGTGAGTCCTGGGTTTCAGCTAGGATGGAGAATGCATAGGCCACCCTGTGGCCATGGGAAAAGGTTGTCATCCATGTCAGCCCAGTTACACCTGTCATATCAAGAACATACATAATACATCCATGAATGGCATGCAACATAGAGAGGATAACTACGCTCAATTCATGAGGCAGTCCACACACGGATGTGAGTATACATCCCATGTTTCAATGATGCATTGAGGACTCTTGTGGCCTCCCTGGGGCTTGATCTCAGCTCCTGGGAACAGCCCAGCTCCTTAGTGGCTCACAGGCTGGTTTGTTCATGTGTACCCATTGGGCAGTTGGGCCTCCTAGGCCCCGAGTTCGAATCACAGCACTCCAAAAATTCACCCTGATGTGAGAAACCATTCGGTGCACCTGTTCTTCTGTGCTGTGCAAGTTCTGGGTCGCAGCTAGGATGGAAAATGCATAGGCAACTCTATTCTAATGAGAATAGCTTGTTATCCAGTTCCCCACAGTTATATCTGTCATCCTATACTCAAGAAAATACACAATACATCAATGAGTAAGACACCAGATAAAGACAATGACTACACCGAACAAAAGATGCCGCCCACCCATGTATGGAACTAGAGATCCTCTGTTTAAATTCTGAATTTATGACTACTATAGTGCCCACCGGGGCTTGATCTCAGGTCCCAGGAAAGACCTAGATGCTTAGTGGCTCATGTGCTGGTGTGCTCACCATGACTCATCCACCACTTGAGCCTGCTAGGCCTTGAGTTCAAATCCCAGCACTACCAAAAGATTCATCCTGATATGAGAAGCCAATGGTTGCACCTGTTTTCTTATGCTATGAAAGTCCTGGGTCTCAACTAGAATGGAGTATGTCATATAGGCAACTCTATACTCGTGGGAATTGGTTGCTAGCCATGTCAGGATAGTTATAACTGTTATCACACTTAGTAAAATACATATTGCATCCATGAATAAGACACGAAATCAAGAGAATGAGTACACTGAATGCAAGATGCCGCCCACCCATGTATGGAAATATAGCTCCTGTCTTTATGAATTCATGAGTATATTGATGCCCGCGGGGCATGAGCTCAGGTCCTGTGAACGGCCTAGCACCTTAGTGGCTCACAGGCTGGTGTGCTCACCTTGACCCATTCCCCAATTCTGCTTGCTAAGCTCTGAGTTCAAACTCCAGCAGAGCCAAGAGATTTATCCTGATGTGAGAAACCAATGGATCCACATGATTTTCTGTCCTGTGAAGGTCCTGGGCCTCATCGAGGATGGAGAATGCTATATAGGCAACTCTATAGCCATGGGAATAGGTTGTCATCCATAGCAACACAGATATACCTGCCACCATACTCAATAAAATACAAAATACATCCATGAATCAGACTCAAAATTAAAAGCAAGATGCATACCACACCTGTACGTAAATAGAGATCCTATGTTTAAAAGAGGTAGGCTTGTTATTTTGTCCAGTGCTGGGGCTTCAAATCAGCCCCTGGATCAGGCCTGACATTCTAGTCTTCAGAGATAATGAGCTTCCCCTTCCCCCACAGGGCAACGGGGTTACCCAGATCTGAGTTCAAATCCCAGACCTGACAAAAGATTCATCCTGATGTCAGAAGCCAGTTATTGTGCCTGATTTCCTCTAATGTGGAAGCCCTGGGTCTCAGCTAGGATGGAGAATGAAAGCATAGGCAATCCTATAACCATGGGAACAGGTTGTCATCCATATCAGTACAGTTGTATCTGTCACCATACTCAGTAAAATTAACAATACCATCATGAATTAGACACAAATTAAGGAGAAGAAATGCACCGAATGCAAGATGCTTCCCACACATATATGTCAATACAGATCCTATGTTTCAAGTATGAATTTATGCCTATCCTGGCCCTCCCTGGGGCTCACTGTCAGGTCCTAGGAACGGCCTAGCTCCTCAATTGCTCACATGCTGGTGTCCTCACCTTGACTCTTTCACCAATTGGGCCTGCTAGACTCTCAGTTCAAATCCCAACACTGCCAAAAGCAGAATCCTGATGTGAAAACCTATAGGTCCACCTGTTTTCCTGTCCTGTGAAAGTCCTTAGTTTCAGCTGGCATGGAGAAGACATAGGCAACTCCATGGACATGGGAATAGGTTGTCATCCATGTCAGCACAGTTATATCTGTCATCATACTCAATAAAATACAAAATGCATCCCTGGCTAAGATACACAATTAAAAAAACTATGATGCATTCCACACATGTATGTAAATAGAGACCCGATGTGTAAAATAGTTGGGCATATGATTTTTGGCAGTGCTAGGGCTTCAATTCAGGCCCTGGGACCAGTTCTGACCTTGTAGTCTCCAAAGGTGGTTAGCTTCCCCTTCCCCAACAGTGCAACAGAGTTACCCAGACCTGAGTTCAAATCTCAGCTCTGGCAGTAAAATGGTGCGAATTCTGCACTAGGATGCTTCATTCGTGTGTGTGTGTGTGTGTGTGTGTGTGTGTATACACATTCGTATATATATATGAATGTGTATATATATATATACACACACATTCATATATATATATATATATATATATATATATATATGCCTTACCTCTGACCATCCTATGCTGTGGCCTCTGGACCTACAGCCCATCCTCGAATCCTAGGACCCCACGGTTTGCAGGAAAAAAGAAAGCTGTGAGGGCAAAAAAAGTGGTGGGAAGTTCCACCTGGTGCTTTTACGTTCATTTTCCTTTGTACGGCGACCATGGTGCATCTGAACCCGGCGACCTATAGAGTGAAGGCTACCTGGAGTGGCTGAAGGCCTGCAGCTGTTGGGGAAGCCCCAGGCCATCCAGGCCAAAAGGCCCAGAGGTCGAATCCTGGTCATCTCCCCTACATTGAGGGATTGGCGTGAGATCCTGAGATACTTGTTTCCAGATATAGGAAGAGTTGTGGAATGTGATCAATCTCATCCTTGAATGAGTAGTTCTTGCAGGATGTGAGTGGGAAATGATAGGCAAGATTCCTGAGGTATCGATTATTTTTAATGAAGAATTGATGAAGCGTGATCATAATCATCACAGTCATGAAATGGAGGCATCGGGAAAGATCCAAGAATCAATACTCACAAGGTAGAGTGGATTCCATCACAGGTCGCCATCTCTCCGACTCTAAACAAATATGCACACTATCTTCAGCTTATGAATGGATGACTATTGTGCTCTCCACCTGCCCTACCCCCAGGGCTCAATCTCAGGTCCTGGGAACAGCCTAGTTCCTTAGATGCTCACATCATGGTGTCCTCACCTTGACCCTTTCTCCAATTGAGCCTGCTAGGCTCTGAGTTCAAATCCCAACACTGCCAAAATAGGAATGCAGGTGTGAGAATCCAATCCGTCCACCTGTTTCCTGTCTGTGAGAGTTCTGGGTCTCAGCTAGGATGGAGAAGGCTTAAGCAACTCTATAGATATGGGAATAGATTGTCATCCATGCTAGCACAGTTATATCTGTCATCATGCTCAATAAAAAAAATGCATCCATGACTAAGACACACAATAAAAAGAATAATTGTACTGAACAAATGTATGTGACTAGAGATCCTATGTTTAAAATAGATAGGCATATGATTTTTGCCAGTGCTGGGGCTTCAATTTAGTCCCTGGGAGCAGGCCTGACCTTGTAGTCTTCAAGGATGGTAAGCTTCCCTTTCCCCACAGTGCTATAGTGTTACCTAGACCTGAGTTGGAATCTGAGCTGTGGCAGAAAAATGGTGCAAATTCTGAACTAGGGTGCTTTATTAGTTTTTAGGGTTTTTTTTGTTTTTTTTTTGTTTTTTTTTTTTTTTTTGCTAATCAAAGGATTTGAACTCACTTCATGGCAACCCTGCCTCAGCTTTGATCACTTTAGGCTGGTGAGCTGCTACAGGCCCATAGTCGACCCTATGATCCTAGGCCCTGAAGCCTTGCAGGAGTAAAAAAAAAAAAAAAAAAAAAAAAAAACCCACACAGAAAAATAGCCACAGGATGGATTTTTTGCATTTTCTTCCATTGCATGGTGACCAACCTGGATCCAAATTACATGGCTACAAAGGGTACTTCACTTTGCATTGGCCGCGGCTAGCAGACTATTGGGGAAGCCACAGGCCTGTATGTCATCATAAGCCTTGATTTTGAATCCTGGTCCTGATACCTACCAATGGGGGAACTTCCCAAGAGACTAGTTCCTATGCATGGAAATAACTATGGGATGTGAGCAAACTTATGATTAAATGAGAAGTTTCTGCGGGCATCATTCTAGTCTAAAATTATATGCAATGATCCTAGGATGTTGATTGATTTTAATGAATGGTTTATTAAGCATGAAAACAATACTATTCCTTCAATGGAATCATAATAAATACCTAAGAATTGGTAAGAATGTAGTTGATGTCATTGAATCCTAGGTAGATGACTCTGGAATTCTATACAAATATATATTTATTGATATATACCACCTGCCTATCCATGTACGGCTATTTTGTCCACCCCTGCGGCTCAATCTCAGGGTCTGGGAACTGACTGGCAGCTTCCTTGGCTAGAGGTTGCCGTGTTGACACACCCATTCATGAATTGGGTCTGCTGGGCCTTGAGTTCAGATCCCAGCACTGCAAACAATTGGATCATGGAGTAAGAAGCCGAGTGTGACACCTGTTTTCCTTTTCTCTGAGAGTCCTTGGTGTCAGACATGATGGAGAACACGTCTACAAATTTAGATACTATGTGATGGGATGTCATCAATATAATAAATGGAATGTGTGTCATCACAGTCAATAAATGGTAAATAAATGAATAAAACAAAAATACAATCAATAACCACAATATGGACTGAACATCTATATGTAAGTATAAATCCTATCTTTATAATGTATATAAACAGTATGTTTTCCAGGGCTGGGGCTTGAATTCAGGCCTAGGGACCAGGCCCGACTTTCTTATCTTCAAACATGGTGAGCTTCCCCTTTATCCACAGTGCTGCAGAGTTTCCCAGATCCTGAGCTCAAATCCAAATTAGAAAAGATGGCGAGAATTGCAAGCCAGGGACTAAATCTGTGTGTGGGGGGGAGGGGTTTTTTGTTTTGTTTTGTTTTGTAAAGCAAGGTCTTAAACTCAGATCATGGCACTCTGCCTCAGCTTCTATCACCCTAGGCTGTGGTGCAGCCACTGGAGCCACAGCCGATCCTGGGATCCTAGACCTCCAGGCCTTGTGCTGGGAAAAAATATGCACAGAAAAAAAGTGGCAGAGCTGGGCGCCGATGGCTCAAACCTGTAATCCTAGCTACTCAGGAGGCTGAGGTCTGAGTATCTTGGGTGAAAGCCAGGAAAGTCCATGATACACTTGTCTCCAAGAAACCCCTAGAAAACTGGAAGTGGCGCTGTGATTCAAGCAGTAGAGTGCTTGCCTTTAGCTGAAGACCACAGGCACAGCGCCCAGGCCCAGTGTTCAAGCCCTATGACTGACGCCACCCCCCCCCAAAAAAAGTGGCAGGATTGCGTTTTTACATTTTATTCCTTTGCACTGTGACCATTTGTGTCTGAATGACACGGCTCCAAAGGGTACTTCACCTTGCATTGCTGAAGGATGGTGGGCTATTGGGGAAGCCATAGTCTTGCATGGCAATGTAGGCCTAGTGTTGAATCCCAGTAATGACACTTCCAGATGGCGGACATCCTAAGAGACTTGTTCCCATATTTATTCACATATTTATTGATATATACCTCCTGCCTATCCATGTATGGCTATTTTGTCCACCTCTGCGGCTCAATCTCAGGGTCTGTGAACTGACTGGCAGCTTCCTTGGCTAGAGGTTGCTGTGTTGACACACCCATTCATGAATTGGGTCTGCTAGGCCCTAAGTTCAGATCCCAGAACTGCAAACAATTGGATCATGGAGTAAGAAGCCGAGTGTGACACCTGTTTTCCTTTTCTCTGAGAGTCCTTGGTGTCAGACATGATGGAGAACACGTCTACAAATTTAGATACTATGTGATTGGATGTCATCAATATAATAAATGGAATGTGCGTCATCACAGTCAATAAACGGTAAATAAATGAATAAAACAAAAATACAATCAATAACCACAATATGGACTGAATATCTATATGTAAGTAGAAATCCTATCTTTATAATGTATATAAACAGTATGTTTATGTAGTAATAATGATGGAATGTTATCAATGGCACGGTTGAATGAGCTGATCGTGACTACTACTCGTATAAAATTAGACAGCATGATTTCAGTAGACTGATTTTATTTAATATGAAGCATTAAAAGAATACTATTTCTTAGAGAGACACAATAATTTCAGGACACTGATTTACTTAATAGTTTTTTAAGGATGAAAACAATAACATTAATTACATGGAGGCATAATAAATACACAAGAATTGGTAGGAATATAGTCTACATAACTGAATAATGTGTAGACATGTCTGGCACTCTATAAAGATATATATTTATTAGCATACTACCATCTGGGTGTTACTCTGTTCTTATTTTGTCAAACCCTGGGGCTCGATCTAGGAACTGCCTAGGAACTGCCTGTCAGCTCAATTTGCCCCAGGATGGTGTGTTGACACTCACCCATTCATGAATTGGGCCTTGTAGGCCGTGAGTTCAGATGCCAGCACTCCCAAAAAATGAATCGTGGAGTAAGAAGCTGATGGTGACAAACGTTTTCCTTTTTTGTGAAAGTCCTGGGAGTCAGGTATGAAGTTGAACACATATGCAGACCTATATCCTATGGAATCAATGTTCTATGTGCTATAATTGTCAATAAAATAAATGGCCAATACATGAATAAAACAAAAAATAAAAATGAATGCACTGAATGCTATATGGAATCAACCTATGTATATAAATAGAAATCATATATTTAAAATGTACATGAATAAGATGTTTTCTAGTGCTGGGTATCGATTTCAGGTCTAAGGAACAGATTTGAATTTCATGACTTCAAGGAGGGGAGCTTTCCCTTTCCACACAGTGCAAAAGAGTTACCCAGACCATGAGTTCCGATTCCAGTCCTGACAGAAAAAATGGCAGCTGTATACTATGTGATGTCCAATTCTTAGGTATTTCATTCTGCCTCCATTTAATGAATGTGATTGTTTAAATGCTTCATAAAGTATTAATTAAAATTGATCAGTGTCCTATAATATAATTGTGTATAATTTTATCCTAGAATCATTCAAGAACTGCCCATTCAATCACATATACCACATGGCATTGATATTCATATGGATAGGATTGAGTTTTTTAGGATCACCTGACATTTAGAGGTGGCAGGACCAGGATGTGGGCTCCAGGTCTTAAACCTGAGGATAAGGAAATCACTGGTCTGTCCAAGAACATCAGCAAGACCAATGATTAGGCAGGCACCAATGGCTCTCAGCAGTCCTCCTTGATACTTAGAAGGCTGTGATAGGAGGATCATGGTCAAATTCACCCTAGGCAGGAAAGTCCTTGAGACCCCTGTCCAACTTCAGTGCCAACAAAGCCAGAAGGAGAGCCATGTGGCTTCACTAGTTGAAGGCTAGCCTTGAGCAAAAGCAGCTCAAGGACTGTGCCCAGATCCTGACAAGGTCAGGGGCTGGCAACAAACAGACATACACAACAATCTGTGCAGCCATCCACCTAAAGCAGGTCACCCTCTTGTCCCCAACTGGACTGGACAGAGTTTGATGTGAAAGGGGCTGCTGTCATCTTGACTCTGCCCATTTTGCTTGCATCACAGGATTCCGTCCACACCCCCATTCTTTCATGGTTCTTTCTGACCAATGGGAAACAGGAATGGTGGCCACGCCCACATTCCATGCTACCCGGTAGCACCTGGATTCCCTCAGTTGGATGACACCACTACTAACAGTTGAGGAAGGTAGAGGTGGCTGAGTGGTGAGCAAGATACTCGAGGCCACATTGGAGTAGAGTAAGAAATTGAGGTCCTTGACAGTGAGTGGGTGAATAGAGTATTTCCCAGACCTTGGGAAAGTGGCCAGCCCATCTTTCCTGTCCCAACGCTCAGATGTCTGAAACAACAGGACTCCATGAGAGAGCTGCGGGCAAGAAATTACCACAAGAACACTGGCAGAAGAATCCTCCTAACACATCTGCAACATTCAAGAAAACTAAGAACATGAAAAAGTGAAGAATCCCCAAGATAAACGCCACTGGGGAGTGTGATTCAAAGGAGAGTCCAGCCAAATGTGATGCTGACCATAGGCCTCCCCTGCCTTTGGATACAGTCACAGCCACTAGGGTCCAGAGTGTCAATGGTCCCGATAACACCAAGGATCTGCAGAGGTGTACTGACATGTGGTGCCCACCCTGGATCCCAGCAAAAGAAGAAAAGAGGTGCTCTGTGCCAAGATCCAACCACTGAAGCAGGAAAAGACAGACCTGCAGGATGAACGGGAGTAAGAGAGGGAGAAGATAGCCCAATTGCATGTAGCAATGGAAAGGGAGCTAGAGATCACAAGGCACCCATACAGAGGTTGGTTTGGGCAGAAAGTGATTTACAATGTTCATCAGCCCGTGTGCAGCAGGCGACCGATGACAGAGAAAGGGAGCATGAAGCTCTCACCAGCTGCCTGCAGACCGCAGAGTAGCATATGGCAGAGCTGGAGATGGTGGCTTCTGTGGTCATTGATCACAGAATGAGACTGAAATGTTCTTCGAACAGCTGAACGATGTGACCCTTCAGCTGGAGGAAAAAATCAGAAGCTTCAATGACTTGGAGCAAGTGAACACTGAGTTGCAGGAGAAGCTGGAAGCACACTGGACACAGTGGAGCAACATGAAGAGCAGAATCTGCAAGTTCCAACAAGCGCTGGCGGGGCGTGAGGTACTAAAGGGACTACTGGATAACCTGATCTGTGAGACACCTTCACAGAAGACCTGAGCATTGAGAGGTCCATGCAGAAGGAGAAAGCCCGGCGGCTGACCCAGTGGGTGAACCATCTGACAGAGGAGAAGAATCGAGGGGCAAGGCAGGTGTTTGACCTAGAGAAGGAGCTGGGGAAACTGAGAAGGAAGCTGGCAGAGACATGGCCCCCTTCGGGACCATCTCCATCCAAGTGGCAGGTGCAAGCCCAGACCTACTGCACGCAGATGGAGTTGAAAAACCTGGAGGAACAAATTCACATCCAGGTCCAGGAAAACCAAAGTCTCCATTTCCAGAACATGGAGCAGCAGAAGCAACTGTGGAGACTGGAGGAGAAGGCCAAGGATCAGCAAGAGATCTGCAAGATCCCACGATGCGCATATGTGCAATGGACAGATGGAGGAACAGCTGGCCCTGCTGCGGGACGCTCTCCACATGGTGAGCAGTGAGAAGGAGAAGCTAGCCAGCATTTTGGATTCAGAGAAGCAGGTGAAGAAACATCTGTGGGAACAGCTGGACCACACAGAGAAGATAGAGGAATGGAAAGAGGTGGCTGAGAGAGAAAGCCAAGCAGCTTGGGAGCTGCAGGAGTGGCAAGAGCAGTCCATGGCCCAGCTGCAGGAACTCAGAGCCACCTATGAGCTGCACATCACCTCCAATGAGCAGCTGAGCTCTGAGAGAGGCAGCTGAAGAGGCAGCCTTGGCGGCAGCAGTGGCAGGGGTGATGTTGGCATCGGCGGAAATAGGTCTGGTTGTGCATGAAGCAGGAGCTGAGTTGTCTGCAGCTGAGGGGCACGAGAGGTCGGGCTCACCCTACCATACGCCCTCAGACCCCCCCCGCCCCTCCCTCCCTGACCCTCGCCAAGGTGCCGCGTTTCAAAAATGGCACTGCAGGCCTAGACCCCGGGAGCCTCTCTTAGTTGCCCGGCTGAGATAACGCACCCCTGGCCGGCTTGTCTCAGTGACCCAGTCCAGGTCCCTGGTCCTCGGACTCGGGGCCTGCCACACCTGGAGCCACTGCCTACAGCTTCTCCCAGCAGCACACGTGAGTGGCCACCCTGCGGGCCCACACCCTGGGACCCCATTGCCCAGCGAACCCCTCGACCCCTCCTCACAGCCTCCACCATTCTGCAGACCCGGACCCGTGCCTCCCGCCTCCCCTCTCCTGTCCCACCTGTGCCTCCCCTGCATCCCACAGTGCCGCAAATGCACCCCAGGGATGGGGGGTGGGGGTGAGTGGCAACCCGAGGATCCCTCTCATGTCCCTAGTGGCCAGTGTCCAAGGAAACGGGGAGATGCAGGGTTGGGCTAGGAGGGGGCGCCAGAGAGCTCCTGGCCTGGAGTAATGGAGCCACACAGCCACCCATCTGCACCCTTCCTCACCTTGGTGGGAACCTGGTGGGTTCAGTCAGAGGTGGGGAGCAGCATCTCCAAACCTGCCTTCTCAGGTCTTTTCCTTTTTTCTGGGGGTGGGGGTGTTGGATGCAGAAGATAGACCCCCTCGCTGTTTGAGCCCTTGTCCTCTATGCTTGGTCACCCTTTCACCTGAGGAGGGTCCCAGAAGAGTGCACTAGGGACGTGAGGGCACTGGGGGTCAGATAGAAAATGAATATCTGGGAGGAACACACCCCTTCCCCCACACACCCAGCTTATTCTCCCCACCCCAGCTGTCATCAGTTCTCACAGGGTGATCACATTTCCCAGCTCTGCCAGAATCTGCTGGTGCTCCCGGTCCATCTGGTCTCCTCATCCTCCCTAAGAATGCGCCAAGTTGCCCAGAAGCATGTAGGCTGGAAGTAGGAAGTCCATCCATGTATGTAACATTTAGGACCCCATCCATTTCCCCAACACCGCCCCCACACCAGGTCAGACACCCCTCTGGGGGCACCATAAACCCCTGCTTGTTATCTGTCCTGGCTCTGAGGAGCCACCTGTCTCAGGACTCCTTTATCCAGCATCCTGGCCTAGGGTTTTGATTTATGTGGAGTTAAGGTTTGTTGTTCCCAAGAGGAAGATTCTGGCCCTGGAGAAAGGGAGAGTCAGGGTGGTTCTTTGTTATTAGAGTGGTGCTCCCCTTTGGTGGGATCCCCTGGTTCTGACAAGGGAACCCCATGCCCCAGCTTGTACATTGTGCCAGATGAGGAACTGACAAACTCAGGAGAGGCACTGCTCTGAGTCTGTGTGTGTGTATGAGAGAGAGAGAGAGAGAGAGACAGAGAGGGAGGGAGGGAGGGAGGGAGAGAGGGAGGGAGGGAGGGAGGAAGAGAGATCATCTTTCACCTTGTACAGCATGACTGTGCTCAGGTGAGTCATCAGTTGGCAAATTGCAGGTGCTGCATGGACCAGTCTTCTGTCACAGGTCTGGATTTGTGTGTGTGTGTGTGTGTGTGTGTGTGTGTGTGTGTGTGTGTGTGTGTGTGTGTATGTGTTGGGAGAGCAGGGAGATGAGAACAATGGAAACATATTTAAGTCACCATGTCTAAAAAGAGCAAAAGCATTTTATTTGTGTGTATGTGTATTGTTCTTTTGTCATCAATGCCAAGTATGATCCCAGCCACAATTTTCGTTTTCTCCTTCACTGTTACATGAATCGTTTGGGAAGGTTTCAGTAGATGTTCATTCCCACCTCTTTCCACCTCTCACTTCTCCTTTCCTGTAGCTCACAGTAGCTGCTGGGCCTGTGTGGGTCTCCCCTTGGAGGTCTGTGTGAATCACAGACCAGTGTGGACACCTGTCTTTCTGTCTTCAGGCTGGTGAGGCAAGTGTGACCACAGCCACACTCATACAGCCAGACACCCTACTCTGGTGTGTAGAGTTGGAGTTAATTCAAGGGTTGGGAATGTGTCTGCCAAACATAATTAGAGAATGAGATGGGGGGAGTAGAGCAGAAGATGTGAAGCTAGGAGGGTCTGGTGGGTGGCGAATGGTGTGATATGGCAGATAGTTCACCACAAACAAGGATGAGAGGGGAACCTTACCCAGGGCTTTCGCGGTGTCCCTGGGCATCTGGGCAGGGGTCTCCAGGCCCCCATTGGTGGCATGGATTCCTTCCTAGGGTAGTGCACTGGTGGGCAGTCCTTCCTGGAGTCCTGTAGACTCCAATCTGTGTCCCGCCTGGGCTGTTTCCAGCTGGTCAGTGGTAGGCAAGTGCATTCTCCTGCTGAAGCCTGCACGGTATCAGGCCATGGCAGTTAGCTAGTGCTGGCTGAATGCCAGTTTCTGAAACCTGCTGTAGGCTGTCTGGAAGGAAAAGGGGACCACTGACTTTGGAAGCCTTTAAGTTTGATTGGGACAACTGAAATGCCAGTTTTTCCAGGAATTTTTTTTAAGCTGGCAATTACTACTAATGAGTGGGATTCTGGGTCAAATTAGATGGACCATTTCAGCTGCCAAACAATAATGTTCAAAGCGGCACAGGCAGAGTTCCCAAGCCAGATCGTCTCCTGTCATGAATATCCTGCTTTGACTACCTTCCTCCAGCAGCTGCTGATTTTCCTCTGGTTCTCTCTAGGGTGACCACCACAGTCAAGGACATCATGGGGAGCAGAGATAGTGACCTTGCCATCCCCAGCCAGATGTGAACAGAGATGATTCCCAGCACCTGCACTGGAATCTGGGAGATTCGGAGAACCGGGATGCCTCAAGGATCCTTTCTCTGCAACATGAAACTTGGGGGCCGGATGTGGTGGACCATCCTGTCTGGCCCCAGGGGGAGGAGAGGAGGCCCCTTGAGCCAGGCTTTCACCTCACGTGCCTCATTCACACCTGAGGGCGGAATTGAGTGCCAAACTGTGGATTAGCCTCTGGACAAAGTTTTTTGAGAAGAGAGGCATCGCAGAGGCCCCAGAATCCAGCAAGTACATCGTGGCTCACATCCTCAGAGCCAAAAGAGTTAAGTGCAGTGGCACCAGGAGGGCAGGATGAGGGATGAGGGAGAACTGTGGAAGAGCTACTTCAGGCTTCGACACCTTCCCCACCAACCCCTCCACCCCCAGGATGCTTACCTGAGTTGGATGGGAGTTTTCTGTAATATTGTCATAGAGAGATGTTCATTTATTTATCCAACAAACCATTACAGTGAGTGCCAGGTCCAGGCGGTCATAGACAATGAAAGGTTCCAGTGCTGGTTCCACAGCACATGAAGAAATCTTGGTTTGAGCTGGATGCCGGTGCTTCACACCTGTCATCCTAGCTACTTAGGAGGCTGAGATAAGAAGACTGAGGCTTATGTCCCAGGAAGAAAAGCCTGTAAAACTCTTATCTCCAACAAACTACCAAAAGTAAACACCAGAAGTGGATGAGTGGCTCAAGCCTTGAGTTGGCCTTGAGTAAAAAGGCTCAAGGACAGCACCCAGGCTCTGAGTTCAAGGCCCAGGAGTGACATAAAGAAAGGAAAGAGAAAGAGGAGGGTAGGATGGAGGGAGGAAAAAGAAGGAAGAACGGAACATGCAAGCCTTGGTTTGGAGTCCCTGAATCAAGGGAGCCAACCATTCACAGTCTCTGTGGGGACAGTTTCAGAGCCTAAAGCCAGTATGTAAGACCAAGCCACTGACCCCTCAGCAACTTCATGACATCCAGAGCTGTGTGGTTGCCATCTGCAGAGGGAAACAGCCTTGGGTAGACCCTAGAGCTCAGGGTGTGTCACCAAATTTCAGTCTCCCCTGGCCCACCGAGTTTATTTTCTAGTCAGATAAGAAGAAATTGTCCAAGGGATAGGGAAGTATAGGCTGAGGGAGTGTCAAGAGGTGGGTGGCAAGGGATAAGCAGGAAGATGAAGAGGGAGGACAATCCCAGGTCAGGTGTGTCAGGCCATTGGAGACATGACCTCACTTAACAACTTAGACCATCAGTGATTGAGACTTTGACCCAGCCACATGGCTGTTAAAAGTCCTGGCACTTTGGGTTCACCATTGACCAGCTGGCTGTCATCCACTGCTGGATGCCTGTGTGGTACATCCTTGGGGACTGGGACTTTTGTTGGCTCAATCTGAAGATGACACCCCCAGTGTTCATTCCTCGACCAGAGACAGACATAAGCCTGCCACTGACACAGGACATCCAGAGAATGAGGGGGAAAATCAGTCCCATGTTGCCCCAAGACTTCCTCTAGGGGACTGTAGGGCCCCATGACTGCCATTCTCAGAGATAGAGGTGGGACCCTTTGCTGGCTCAACCTTAAGTCTAGATGGCAGATCTAGGATTCAGAGAGGGCTGACTGAAGGTGGGGCAGGGCTGGGTAGAGGCTGGTGGGAAAACCAGAGGTACTGAGCTCTGAGCAGGGTTGTTTCATTGAGGATACTCATAACCCAGGAACATTCCTGGGATAGATAGGCCTTTTCTCCTTCCCGAGAGAGAGGGACCTACAGCCCTCCAGTCTGCATCCCTTGGCCAAGAAATCCTTTCAATCCCATATCTTGTGGCTGGATAACTAGACCTCAACTGACTGCCCAGTGTCGAGGGATTTGAGTCCTTGATGAGGTCACGGGATCCTCAGTATGAGATTGCACTTGAACGTCCTGACTTGGTGCATGGTCAGTCCCATCTAAGACTGCCATAATCTAGGACATAGAATCTAGAGAATGGGGGTCTATTCTGTGAGTCTGGAGTATTATGTGTGAGCTTTGAGCTCCCGTGTGCCCACCTGCTTCCCTTTCTTGGGTGGGTCTATGCTAGAAAAAGTTTATAACTAGGGCCTGGGTCCCATCCCTTGTGTTATGCTCAAAGCTAGCACTCTACCATTTGAGCTACAGCTCCACTTCCAACTTTTTTGGGTGTTTAGAGATAAGAGTTCTCATGGACATTGCTGAGAAGGGTGCATCCAACTGCAGTCCTCAGATCTCAGTCTCCTGAGGGGATAGGATGACAGGCTTGGAAAAGTATCTTTGGCCAGGCTATCATCCTAAGTACTCAGGAGTGGAAATCTGAGGATCACAGTTCAACTCAAAGCCAGCTTGGGCAAGAAAGACCCTCATTTCTGTTAGGGGGGCGGGCTGCAGAGGAAAGACCCCAGACCTGACACCTCCCGGGGGACATTTGTTCTTGTGACAGAGCCAAGTCATTGCTGTGGATAAGGAGGAAGCCGCCATCAGACTGACCCCGAACAATGCTCAAAGATAGGTAGGCTGTTGAAGTATCAAACACACTCATGTCTGCTTCCCACTCCCAACAAGGAGGGGCAGTGTGGGTGGCACAGCCCTGGGACTAAGGGATTATAAATGGATGGTGGCCGTCAGGAGCTTGTGACTTCCACCCATCATCCTGGCTATTCAGGAGTCTGAGGGCTGATGGTCGTGACTCAAAGCCAGCCTGGGCAGAAGAGTCCTTGAGATTCTTATCTCTCATAAACCACCTCGCCCCCCCGCAAACCCACACACAAAAAAGCCAGATGTGGTGGTGTAGCTCAAGTGGTAGAGCCTCAGCCTTGAACAAAAGAAGCTCAGGGATAACACCCAGGCCCTGAATCCAAGCCCTAGGGTTCACACAATCATAATAAAATGAACAGTGTACACCTTTTATCTGACTACCAAGAAAGATGGATTCAGTCTTCTAGCTGGCTGGTACTTCTACCCAAAGGTAAGGGGCTTCCCTTGATGTTCCCCTAAACCTCTCCTTCTCTCCATTATCTATCCAGGCTTTGGTTGCAGGACAGAATTCAGATCATCCCCCTGGATATGACCTTAAGTACCTTCGCCCATCCACCTTCCTTGGGGTCAGGATCCTGATGCACTCCCTGCTGGGAGGATGAGGCACCACAGATATAAGGGTAGGTATCCCTGACACTCACACACACACACACACATACACACACACACACACACACACACACACACACACACACAAATACCCCTGCCAACTCAGACTAACCTTTTCCAAAGACACTTTAGTTCTTTGGATTAACTGACCTAGGAGAGAATTTTGATCCCCAGTAACTGATTATTTTAACTTGGGCTTCCTAGTTGACTGGAGATAAACAGGAGCAAAAAAAATAATTTGATGCCTGTCACCTGGGGCTCAGGCTCATCCCTGTCATACTGGTTACTCAGGAGGCTGAGATCTGAGTATCACTATTTGAACCCAGCCATAATCTGAAAAGCCCGTGAGACTCTACTCTCCATGGAACCACCAAAAAGCCAGAAGTGGAGCTGTGGATAAAGAGGTAGAGCACCAGCCTTGAGCAATAAAACTCAGAGAGTCTGCTTCCAGATCCTCAGTGCAAGCCCACACAAAGAAATGTCCCTGTCTTATGACCACAGACTGCCTGGGCTTCGAGTGCCCTCACACGGAGTGTGATAAATCACCTGTCCCTGGGTGGTGTATCAGGGCCTTCAGAAATCCAGTAGTGGAACCCAGTCCTGCCCCTTTGTGCACTCTCAACCCACACTGGCCAGAAGGCAGAGTGTGACAAAGCCGGCAGACTGCAGAGCAGAGAGGCTCCAGCTCTGCCAAGGTGATCGTAATAGGCTTCTTGGAGGCAGCACTTGAAAAGGGGGTCCTGCTTAAGAAGGAGGATCTGACAGGAAACACAGAGAGCAAAGGTGCTGCAGAAGATAGACAGCATAGCAGAGCATGTTCATTTCCAGCCAGGGCTGCAGGTGAGAGACTCGGTACAGTTGTGTGAGTCTTGGTATAGATGTACAAGACTGCCCCGATACAGTTCTCCAAGGGACCTTAGTGACATGTGGATGGCTATGCCCTGAAGCTCTTAGTAGATCCATCCATGCTTTGTGTCTCCTTCTTTGACAGAGGGGAGCTGGACACTCTTCTTCCCTGGGCACCCCTGGACCCAGTTATCAGCAACCCTCCCAATGTCTTCCACCAGGATATGGAGCAGCTGGCCCCAGAAATCCGCAGGTACCTGTTGAGTGGGGCGTGGGGATACAAGGCAGGCCCCAGAACTACTAGTGGGTCTGATCTTCCCTGGACGACCAGTCCATCCAGAGGAGGCAGATGGGAACTTAGAGAGGGCTAGTGATGTGGAGGGGGCTCTTTAAAGCCTATGGCCCTACCCAAATTCTCAGCCTCCCTTTGCTGTCCCTGAGGGAGGTAGAGGAGTGTCTAGGTGGTAGTGTCTAGAGGAGGACTAGGTGGAAATTCTGAAGGATGAGACACCATAAGCTGTGTGCCAGTGGCTCATGCCTGTCATCCCACGCCTATCATCCTGGACACTCAGGAGGCTGAGATCCAGAGGATCTCATTTCCCAGCCCAGGCAGGAAATTGTCACGAGAGCCTCATCTCCAATCTAACTGGAAGTGGAGCTGTGTCTCAAGTGGTAGAGCACTGGCCTTGAGGAAAAATAGACATCAGAGACAGTACCCAAGCCCTGAGTTCAAGCCCCTCAACCCAAAAGAAAGAAAGAAAGAAAGAAAGAAAGAAAGAAAGAAAGAAAGAAAGAAAGAAAGAAAGAAAGAAAGAAAGAAAGAAAGAAAGAAAGAAAGAAAGAAAGAAAGAAAGAAAGAAAGAAAGAAAGTTTGTAAGAGATGGTAAAGTAGTAGGGGTGCTGTAGTTGGGAGAACAGGTGCTGGCCTCACTGTACAGACATTTCTAAGAACTCCCCAGGTTTGCCGCAGTATAAAGCCACAGCACAGTGGGCAGTGCTTTACCAAGAACTCCCGAGGTCGTGGCCTGTGACAAGCAGGGACTGGATGAATGGTAGCAGGTGTGAGATGGTAGAGGCTGAGATCTGAGTATCGCGGTTCAAAGCCAGCTTGGGCAGGAAAATCTGTGAGACTTTATTTCCAATGAACCACCAGAAAGCCAGAAGTGGCACTGTGGCTTCAGTGGTAGAGCACTCACATTTAGCTGAAGAGCTGAGGGACTGCGCACAGGCCCAGAGTTCAAACCCCATGACTGACAACCAAAAATAAGGTAGCTGAGATTTCTGCATAGTGGTGTGTACATTTAGGAAATGCCAAGCTATGTTATGAGCCATTCCAGACTTGTGAGAGGCCCTGAGTTTTGTCTACAGTTTGTGTGAGGATAGTAATGCCATCTTCTTGGGGGTGGGATGTTCAGTGTGCTCAGGGACTGCTGAGGCCTTGGGCTACCTGTGTGAGTGTGTGTGTGTGTGTGTGTGTGTATGTGTGTATTTCCCTCATCTTCCTCTGCCCCCTTCCTGTGCTGCCTCTTTCTGACCTCTGATGGTGCTCCTCCTCCACACTGACCTTGCCCTTTAGCCCCCTATCAGGGTCAACAATGAGTCCTAAATTGCCAGAGGCCTGGATTCCAGCTTTTCTTTGGGGCCCAAGTCTGGCCTGTCCAAATCTTTTGCGCCTCCAGGGGATTCTGGGTCAGCAGGGCTGGCTGGCATAAGTTCTCCCCTGCCTCTGGGGGGGGCCTTAGTCATGTGATGTCCTGTTCTTTTCCTCAGCTGGGCCTCTGGCTCATGTCCCTCCCTGCATGCTGGCAGTGGCGTGGGGGAAGGAGAGTTTGTGGTGGCTCTGGCCAACTCGAGCTTGATAGCTGACTGAAGGCTGCCCAAGCAAGGAGGATCCAGGGTTACATGGGATTTGAGGTAAAGGTGGCTTGGAAGTATCTATCGGTGTCTAGGAAATGTCAACGTACCTTGTTGCAGCAAAGTCTATTTTCCCACCCAGCTTGGCCTTTCATGTCCTTCTAGACAATTCTGGATGCCCAGAATACAGATGCACACACTTTAAATTCTAGGTCCAGGAAACTGGGGGGATTAGAGACTAGTATGGCCAATACCTCAATGTTCTGGGACATTAGCCTTGACTTGGCTATGCCCCCCTGGTTGTAAGTTCACTTCTTAATCCAGTGCAGGCCACACACCGGCCACTGTGGCGGTGCTGTGAAAGGAGCAGGAATGAAAGTGAGATCCAAGGTGACCAAAATCTGGATTTATGACCTGATTGGGGGTGGAGTGGGGACAAAGGGTGTCTTAAAAAATCTTAGAGCTGGAACTCAGGGCCTAGGCACAGTATCTGAGCTTCCTCTGCTAAAAGCTGACACTCTACCACTTGAACTACAGCCCAACTTTCATCTTTTTTAGTAGTTTAGTGGAGAGAAGAGTCTCACGGATTTTTACTGCCTGGGATGGCTTCAAGATGCCATCCTAAGAGCTCAGCTTCTTAACTAGCTAGGATTGCTGGTATGAGCCATTGGGCCCTGCTAAGGATATTTGTGTGTGTGTTGTGTGTGTGTGTGTGTGTGTGTGTGTGTGTGTGTGTGTGTGTGCATATTTTCGTGTGTGCATGTGTTTGTGTGAGTTTACCAACTTGAACTTGGAGCCTAGGTGGTATCCTTTAGTTGGTTTGCACAAGGTTGGTGCTCTACCACTTGAACTACAGTACACATCAGCTCCTTGCAGCCCCTGACTATGTGGAGAACAAAAAGCTCAAACCTGATCCTATTTCTTTGTCCTCAGGGGAGGGTATGATTCTTGTGAAGCCTGGAGGATTAGGGGTGGGGTAGGAGGGGTAACTGTACATGGGTGCTAGGCTGGGAGAGAGGCACTCTGTCTTTAGCCAAGAAGGACAGTGTGGCCAGGTGCTAATAGGTCATGCTCTCATATTCCTAGCTACTCAGAAGGCTGAGATCTGAGGATTGCCATTCAGAGGCAGCCCAGCTAGAAAAGTGTGTGAGACTCTCCTCTCCCAATAGCACCCAAAAACTGAAAGAAAAGCTCTGGTTCAAGTGGTGGAGTGCTAACCTTCAATGAAAAAACCTGAGGGACAGAGCCTGGGCCCTAAGTTCAAGCCCTAATACCAAGATGCACCCACACACAGAAAGGTGGTAATGATGAGCTGAGCCAGAACTGGGGGAAGTCCTGAGGCATAGTAGTAGTAAACTCTTAAGCCAGTTCAAGTGGTTTCTCCCTAACTCCTTCTTGGGCTGAGGGGTCTGCGTCATGGCAGTAAGTTCAATGGAACCTGCCCCTCCATCAGTGCACGGGGCCACAGGGCCAAGGGAAAGGACACTACGGATGCTCCTTAATAGTAGGCCAACGATTGCAGACCTTCATCTGCCCCTGAGCACTGGTAAGGAAAGCAGGGCTCTGAGCCCTGGGACTCCTGGGATAGCAACTGCTACAAGCAGCAGCCAGCTGGCTGTGGATTTGTGAGGCCACAATTCTTTCATGAGCCCAGCTCAACACCCGCTCGGGGTGTGCCTGACAGATTTGCACTCTTGTGATACTGCATGAGCAGGCATTACCTGCCATGCCATCTTGCAGCTTCTGGCCCTCCTTGCCCCAAACCGTGGTCCAAGAAGTTGATTTACCTCTCAGATCCACACTGCACCCATGAAAGTTGCCATTCTGATGATCTCCGTTCCCCAAGGCTAGACACTTCTCTGATAATATGGCTCACTCTGTAAGCAAAGGCCTCCAAATGGGCTGCTCTCAAGACTTGTAGGACACCTAGACATTGGGAGAAACTCAGGGGCCCACTGGAAAGTACTCTGGCTAGAGCCAAAAAGTGAGTTCCAAGCAGGCCAGGGGAGTTGGTCATGGGACTGGAACTCTGGGCCTGGGCGCTGTCCCCTCAGCTCTTCAGCTTATTGCTTGAGCTAGAGCATCACTTCCAGTTTTCTGGTGGTTCCTTGGAGATCAGAATCTCCCAGACTCTCCTGCCCGGGCTGGCTTTGATCCATGCTCCTCAGATCTCAGCCTCCTGAGGAGCTAGGGGGACAGGCTTGAGCCACTGATGTCCAGCTCATCTAGCCATTCACCACAGTGGACAAGGAGCTCCTGAAAGCTTTTTTTAATGCAATTACTGGCCTTGAACTCAGGGTCTGGGCTCCAGTCACTTAACTTTTTCCCTCAAGGCTGGCACTCTACCACTTGAGCCACAGCGCCATTTCTGGCTTTTGGTAGTTCACTGGTAAGAAGAGTTTCACTAACTTTCCTTCCCTGAGCTGGCTTTGGTCCGCGGTCTCTGATCCCAGTCTCCTGAGAAGCTAGGATTTAAAGGCGTTGAGCCACTGATGGCATTGGGTTAGAAGCTTTTCTTTTCTTTCTTTTTTTTGGGGGTAGGGGTGGGTCCGGTCATGGGCCTGAACTCTGTGCCTGGGCACTGTCCCTCAGCTCTTCAGCTCAAGACTAGTGCTCTAACACTTGAGTCACAATACCTCTTCCTGTTTTATTCTTTTTGCATATGTGGTGCTGAGGAAGCGAACCCAGAGCCTCATGCATGCAAGGCAAGCACTCTACCACTAAGCTACCTTCCTAGCCCAGAAGCTTTACTTAAGCAAGTATTCGTCCCTGCATTTGTCCTGACTCCTCAATGCAAAGGAGGCCTAAGGGTCAGGAGCTGTGAAAAATAAGCTTCCAGCCACAGGAGATGGCTGGGTTCCATGGTGAAAAGAAAAGCTAATCTTCTCTCTGGGCCCCATTCTGGGACTCCACCCTCTTTCATACCTGTGACTCAAGTACAAACCTTGACCCATCCTTGAATGTCCTGCCAGACTTGTCTGAAGCCACAGAACCTTCATTCCACACACACCACCTGCTCTACACCACACCTCAGGACCTTTGCCCATTCTGTACCTTCTGTCTAAGGCTCTCTGTCTTGTTCCAAGCCTTAGAACTCCTGTGGAATTTTGGCACTGGTTATATCACCTCTTGGAGCAAATCTTTCCTTCTTTTCTCTCTCTAGAGGTGGAACTTGTGCAGGCTTACTGGCAAATGCTCTATCTTGGTGTGTGTGTGTGTGTGTGTGTGTGTGTGTGTGTGTGTGTGTGTGTGTGTGTGTGTGAGTTCTGGGGTTTGAATTCATGGCCTGGATGCTATCCGTTTTCTGCTCAAGGTTAGCAGTCTACTACTTGAACCAAAGCTCTACTTCTGGTTTTTTAGGTGTTTAATTGGACAAAAGTGTCTCATATAGACTTTCCTGCTTGTAATTGTGATCCTCAGATCTCAGCCTCCTGAATAGCTGAGATTACAGGGGTGAGCCACCAGCAGCTGCCCTCTACCTCTTACCTCTCACGTCGGACCTCCTGAGTCCCAGAAGAATATGTCTCACCAGGCTCACTTTTTTTTTTTTTTGGCCAGTCATCAGGCTTGAACTCAGGGTCTGGGCATGTTCCTTAGCTTCTTTTGCTCAAGGCTAGCTACAGTGCCACTTTTGGCTTTTTCTGTTTCTGTATAACTGAGGAATCGAACCCAGTACTTCGTGCAAGCTAGGTAATCACTCTACTGCTAATCCACATGTGCAGCCCAAGGCTGACTTGTAACAGGAGTTATGAGGGTGGGATTTATTGGCTTACCCCTTTCGGCATAGAAATTGCTATTTCATATCTTTGCCGAAATTTTGAACCAGTCTGTGACTCTGCAATGAGGAATGATGAATGAGTGAGAGCTACCAGGCCCTAGAGGTCTAGGCTCACGTACTACATAGGGATAGATAATAGGAATCCAGAACCTTCAACCACTCCTACAGCCTAAGAACTCTGAGGGCTTGTTCCAGCTTGCCCAAGTTGGATGGGCTGAGCATGGGCAAGCTGCCAAATGCCCATCATCCATACCTCATCCATCCATACACAGAGACATGGAGTGATTGCCTCCTTTTGGGGGGGGTGGGCAGTTCCATGTTTGTACTATGAGCCTAGGCCCTGTCCCTGAGCTCCTTCTGCTCAAGGGTAGCACTCTGAAACTTGAGCCACAATCCCACTCATTTTTTTTTTCCGGTGATCTGTTAGAAATAAGAGTGTCACCAACTTTCCTGCCCTGGCTGAATTCAAAATGGCATTCACTACATTCTCAGCCTCCTGAGGAGCTAGGATTACAGGCAGGTTCCATTGACACCTGGATTTCTTCTGTTCTTGTTCTTTTTTTATGTGTGACAATCTGAAATCTTCATGGTGTCATTCCAATGATTGGCATTCGAAGTAAATTACCCAGGCTTGGACTTGAAATGCTAGGACTGCCACCCACAAATGGAGGGAGATTCTGACAAACTCATTCTTAATGATTTTAATGATAATGGAATGCTATAAAAGTAATAATTAAATTTGCACTTGATTCATGATTCTATTTTAGAATGCCACACAAATATTATTGGATTTATATCTTCCATTTTAGCACTATTGTATGATTCCCCTAATGGATGGATATTAACTAATTTTTAATGAATGCTTTTATAAGTATTCAATCATGATACATCATTAAATGGTGGCATAATGTAATAACTAATAATTGGTAATAATATATATATATAAAATTTAATATCCTCACATTCCCTCTCTCTCTTTATATATATTATATATAATATTATATTATATGATATATTATATATGTTATATATAATATTATATTATATATTATATTTATTATATATAATATTATATAATATATAATATAATATTTAATATAATATATTATATTATATATAATGTATATAATATATAATATGTAATATAATATAATATATATAATACATATAATATAATATATCATATGATATATTATATTATATGATATATAATATATCATATAATATTTTATAATATATTATATCATATAATATATATATATCATATGATATATTATATATATTATATGTTATATATAATATTATATGACATATTATATATATAATATATATATATAAAGAGAGAGAGACACACACACACACATACACATATACATATCTATCAATGTATATATTGGACACTACTGTGGCTTGATCAAAGGTCCTCAGAATTTCCTGGCAGCTCAGTTTCCTGTAGGCTGATGTGTTAAAACTGTGACCCCATTTATGGATTGGGCATTGTAGGCAGTGAGTTGAAATGCCAGCATGGCCAAAAATTTATTCGTGAAGTAAGAAGCCAATTTTGACACATTATTTTCCTTCTCTGTGAAAGTCCTGGGACTCAGTACGATGTATAATCCATATGCAAATATAATCTAGGTGATATGATGTAATGAATGAACTGTTATATGTGTAATAATACTACATAAATAAGGGTAATAAACATCATACGCAGTAAACCCATGTATGTAAATAGATCTCATATACGAATATTATTTTTTCTAGTGCTGAGGCTTGAATTCAGGCCCTGGGAACTGGTCTAAATTTCTTGTCTTCAAGGACGGTGAGCTTCCCCTTCACCCACAATGTCACAGAGTTAACCAGGTCCCAAATTCAAATCCCAGGCCTGCTGGAAAAATGGTGCAAATTTCAAGTCAGGGCCTTATTATTATTATTTATTCATTTTTTGGCCAAGCACGGGGCTTGAACTTAGGTCTTGGCACCTCTGCCACAACCAAACCTGGGATTCTAGGACCCAAGTTCAAATATCAGGGCGGCAAAAAACAAAAAGCAAAAAAAAAAACAAGGAGAAGGATAAAACTGAGAAGTTCAAGAAGGTAATATTACTTTTTTTTTTTCCTTTGTATTGTGACCGTCCTGGGTCTAAATGACAAGGCCCAGAAAATGCACATGACTTTGCATTGCTGATGTTTGGCGGGCTATTAGGGAAGCCATAGCCAAAACCAGCAACTTGGACCTGGAGGTCTAATCCCGGGACTTCCACTAATGAATGGTGGGAGTTTCTGAGAAGCCCATTCTGATGATACATCTGTACAAATGGAATGTTACAAAAGTAACAATTAAATTAGTAGTGTATTATTTTCATATTATAAAATTTTACACAATTATACTACATTGAATAATTTTCAATTAATACTTTATTATGTATTCAATCATGATAATTAAAAAAGGAAGGACTAATTTATTTGCCAATAATTAGTAGTAATATGGTATATGCAATTTCATAATATAGACATCTCTCTTAGTTTATACATTTACATCTATCTATTTATCTACCAATCTACACATTTATCTGTTTATACACTTGTCACTCCTGGGGCTCAGTGGTAGAGTGCTCCCCTAGTACATACAAAGCCCTGGATTCAATTCCTCACTACCACATGCACAGAAAAATCCAGCAGTTGTGCTGTCGCTCAAGCAGTGAGCACTAGCTTTGAGCATAAAAGCTTAGGGACTGTGTCTACACCCTTACTCAAGACCCCAGACTGGCACCAAAAACAAAAAATAAAAGAATGTTCTGACTGCAACGATATAAGGATAGGACTGCAAATATCTCATCACAGAGCAAGCTGGGAGCCTGGTGCTGACAGCTGCTATCTAACCTGACTTACCCAGAGGTAAACTGCTGCAACCCAGCTCCATGGAGCCAGATGCTGCTCGCTCACTCACCCCTATCATCCAAGATAGTCCAGGGATGAGATCTGACACTGGTGGGTTTAAAATCCAGCCCTGGCAGGAAGTCTGTGAAATTCTGAGCTGTGGCTCAAAGTGTTAGAGCTCTAGCCTTGAGCTAAAGGTTTTAGGACTGTAGCCCCAAACTTTGAGTGCAATCCCCGTGGCTAACTCCCCCCTAAAACAACACCACTCCTTTAAACCATTAGATGTGAACTTTGTGCAGTTTGTGACATGTTTCTGAAAAAATGGTGATACTGATGAAAACACCCTAATTCTAATGACAGCCTTGTGAGAGACAGCTATGTGATAAGTCCTTCAAGCGGTGTTGTGTGCTGAGTCCTTCACAGGGTGTATTCTTTCATCTGGTCCTTGTAAAAACTCCACAAGTAAGATGATTGTGCACATGAAAAAGCTGAGGCCCCATGTCAGGGCCAAAATTATGTATGTACTGAACTCTAATGAGTTGTCTCCTGCAGACAATTGTTTTGGTTTATTTTTCTTGGTCGTAAATGTTGAACTCAGGGCCTGACTTTTCCCCGTTGGGCTCAGGGCTAGTGCCCTATCATGTGGAGTCAAAGACCCTAGGCATCTGTAGCTGAGGTCTATCATCCTGCCTACTCAGGAAGCTGAGATCTGACAATCAGGGTTCAAACGATCCCGGACACAAAAGGTCCCTACTCACCATTTAGCAATTTGAAATGGAAGCCAGGTGCCACAGACTCACCCCTGACATCCTAGCTGCTCAGGAGGCAGAGAGCTGAGGATCAGGGTCCAAACCAGCCTGGGCAGGAAATTTCTTGAGATGGTTATCTCCAGTGAACCACCAGAAAGCCTGAAAGGGTGCTGTAGCTCAATTGGTAGAGTGCTAGACTTCAGCTGAAGTGCTCAGAGACAGCACCCAGGCCCAGACTTCAACTCCTCCAACTTACAAGAAAAGAAAGCAAGAAACCTGAAGTGAAGTGCTGAGAATGTGTCTTAGGGGTAGAGTGCTTTGCATATATGAAACCCTGGGTTTGAATCCTCAGTACCACATCTCTAGAAAAAAAGCCTGAAGTGTCTCTGTGGCTCAAGTGGGAGAGTGCTATCTTCATACAGGAGAAACTCAGGTATAGTGCTCAGGTCCTGAGTTCAATCTCCAGGACTGGTGTATGCACACACACACACACACAGAGAGAGAGAGAGAGAGAGAGAGAGACAGAGACAGAGACAGAGACAGAGACAGAGACAGAGACAGAGAGATACCAGAAATATAGCTGTGACACCAAATGGTAAAGCAAAGTGCTGCTCTGAGCTCATGATCAGCACCCTGGCCCTGTGTTCAACCGCAAAACCTAGCCAGCCAGGGCCCAACTAGGAGAGGTCAAAGGTTTCAAAACCTGATGAGCTTCACCAGCCCTAGATGACCAGAAACATTGTGATATTACACATGTACTTAGATTTAGCAAGCTTCTGGAAACCTAGGGATGCACCATTGCCAATAATGAATCATTTCATTAGGTTCAGCTCCCTAGTTGTCTGCCAGAAGGACTCTTGAATTAATTGTAGCAATTTGTTTCGACAAGGGGACATAGTCTAACAAAGACAGGATAAGTGCACAGAACTTGGCCTGCCATGGAAGGTGGCACAAATGAAGGCTTCCTATCAAAACAGAGCACTGGGAGAGAAAGAGCTTGGGTTACAAAGAGGCCTTTTTCTCCTGGACTTCAGAGCCCACCCACATTCATCCTCACTAATTGCCCCCAGATGAATTGTTTGTTTCACAGCTGTACAGGAGTGAGGATTTTTGTCTGCCTGTTCCAACAATGAGGCAGACTTCCTCCAGCAGCCTGGGGTATGGAGAAACCCTTGGCTACACTGGGAACAGTGAGGAGAGCCTCTGAACATACACTGTCTTGAAAGCACTCTCTATGCTATGAAATCATTCTATTCAAAGCAAATTTCCTAGCTGGGTGCCTTTCTTCATAGAGACTCGGGATGTTCACCAATAGAAATACATACATACATACACAGACACATGGAGTTACTGGCTCTATTTTTGTGTGGCAGACCCTGAGGCTTGAACTGTTACCCTAGACATTTTCCTTGAACTGATTTTGCTCAAGGAAGCATTTTATTGTGTCTTAAACCATTATTACCCTAGGATAGGGGGCAGCTTTTACATCCACAGATGATCCAGGGATCCTAGAGCCTGAGTTCAACTCCCAGCACTGGAAAAAAAAAAACATCAAACCAACACAAATGGAGAAGGAAAAAACCAGGACGTTTTACATATCTGTTTTACCTTTGTTTCCTTTGCACTTGACCATCCTGGGTCTCAGTGACTCAGCTTGAAAATTGAAAATTGAACTTGACCTTGCATGGCTGAAGGCTGGTGGGCTGTCAGTGAAGCCCGAGCCCAACCCACACATCTAGGCCCTGAGTTGGATCCTGGGACTGGCACCTAGAAACTGCTGAACATCCTAGGATACTCACTCCTATGTATAGGAACACTAACAGAATGTTTGAAATGTACTAATTGAATTACTAATTAGCTAGTCATTCTAGTATAAGATTGTATGCAGTAAATACAGACCACTGATGAATTTAATACTTTATTAAGTCTTCTACTGTGATTAATTAATGGAGGCATAATTTTAGACCGAATAATTGATAGTAATAGAACATATGAAAATAAGATATAGACATCACTCTTTATATAGAGCTATACACTAGAATCTACATAAATACCTCTCTGTCTCTGTATACATTTATAGATGCATATGCATATGTAAATGCACACACATTTCAATCTACACATCTATGTGTTTATGTATTGGCCACTCCTAGGGCTTGATCTCAGGTCCTCAAATTAGCCCAACAACTTCACTTGCATCAGACTGGTGGGCTAACATTGACCATTCATGAAGTGCGCCTTCTAGGCCCTGAGTTCAAATCATAGAACTGCCAAAAACTTAATCCTGGTGGAAGAAGCCAATTGTCTCACTTATTTTCCTTATTGGTGAAAATCCTGAGTCTCAGGAATGATGTATAATACATAGGCAAATCTATATCCTATGTAATAGGATGTAAAAAATATTATTATATGTGCAATCATATTCACTAAAATACATAATAAATAAATAAAACAAAATAAAATGAATACACTAACTGCAATCTGCGTTAAACATATGTATGTAAATATAAACCATGGATTTAAAATGTATATGAGTGCTAGGACTTGAATTCAGGCTCTGGGAACAGTTTTGACTTTCTTGTCTTCCAGCATGGTGAGCTTCCCCTTCCCCCACTATGCTGCAGATTTACCCAGACCCTGAGTTCAAATCCCAGTTCTGACAGAAAAAAATGGCATGAATTCCAAGCCAAGAGCCTCAAAAATTTTTAAATATTTTTAATGTATTTATGTATGTATGTATGTATGTATATATATATATATATATATATATATATATATATATATATATATATATATATTTTTTATTTTGTCAAGGGCAGGGCTTGAACTCAGGTCGTTGCAACTCTGCCTCAGCTTCGATCACTCTAGGCTAGGGTGCAGCCACTGGACCCACAGCAGAACCTGGATCCTAGGCCCCAAAAGCTGACAGGGGAAAAAAAAACACACAAAAAAAAACCGACACAGGAAAAAAAAACCAACAGCAACTTGCAGAGAGCTGCAGGTTTTACATTTGTTTCTTTGCAATGTGACCTTCCTGGGTTTGAATGACATGACTGAAAAGTGTTGGTAACCTGGCATTGCTGAAGGCTGGCGGGTTTCCAGTTAAGCCACAGGCCAACATGGCAACATAGGCCCTGGGTTTGAAGCCGGGTCTTGACCCCTACCAATGGAGGGAGATCCTAAGGGTCTCATTCCTATTCATAGGAATACCATTGGAAGGTTGTGAATGTCAAGGTTGAATTAGTTGTTCCTGAATGATACTATATAAAATTAGAGTGATTTTAGGAGGCTGATGGATTTTAATGAATATTTTTGACACATTAAAAGAATACTATTAATTACATGAACACAATAATTCCAGGAAAGTGATTGATTTAATTAATAATTCATTAATGATGAAAATAATATTACATGGAAGCATAATAAATACCTAAGATTTGGTAGGAATGTAACGTATATAACTGAATATTGTATACACATCTCTGGCACTCTATAAAGATCTATATTTATTTGTGTACTACCATCTGCATGTCAATCTGTTCTTATTTTGTCAATCCCTGGGGCTCGATCTCAAGTGCTGGGAACTACTTGTCAGCTCAATGTGCACCAGGCTGGCGTGCTGACAATCACCCATTCATGTATTGATCCTTGTAGGCTGTGAGTTCAGATGCCAGCACTCACAAAAATTGAATCGTGGAGTAAGAAGCCCATGGTGACACATTTTCCTTTCTTGTGAAATTCCTGAGTGTCAGGTGTGAAGTTTCATACATAGGCAAATATATATCCTATGTAATAAATGTAATAAATATTCCATGTGTAATAACAGTCAATAAAATAAATGGTAAATAGATGAATAAAACAAAAAATTAAATGAATAACTACACTAAGAACAATATGGCGTCAACATATGGGGCTCGATCTCATGGCCTGGGAACTGCCTAGGAGCTGAATTGGCGAGAGGCTGCTGCACTGAAAATTACTCATTCATGAGTTTAGATCCCAACACTGCCAAAAATGTAATCTTGAAGTGAGAAGCTGAGCATAACACGTTTTCTTTCTCTTTGAAAGTGCTCGGTGACAGGTAGGATGTATAATTCGGGTGCAAATCTATATGCTATGTAATAGGATGTCATAAATGTAATAAATGTCATAGGTGGAATAATTGTCACTACAATAAATGATGAAGGGTTGAATTAGTGTATCATTGTAAATAAAATTAGATGCAATAATTATAGGATGTGTATTAAGTTTTATTAATATTTTATTAAGCATTAACAGAATAAAAATTGTATGCAGTCATAATTAAATACCTATTATTTGGTAGTGACACATGATGCATAATTTAATTATATATAGACACCTGTCTCATTCTATAAAATATGTAAATATATGTATGTATATATGTACAGATAGGATAATAATAGGATATTGAGTAATTTTAATTAATGCTTTATTAATTGTTCAACTAGGACACATCATTAAGTGGAGACATAATTTAATATCTAGTAATTAGCAGTAATATCTATAAGTTAATAATATAGGGATATCTCTCTTTTTGTGTACATAATATTTATATACAGCAATCTGTATATACTTATACCTTGTTCACTCCTGGAGCTCGGTGGTTGAGTGCTTCCCTAGTAAGCAGGAAGCCCTGGGTTCAATTCCTCAGTGCCACATAAACAGAAAATCCAAAAGTTCTGCTGTCATTCAATCAATTGAGTGCTAGCCTGGAGCACAAATACTTAGGGATAGTGTCTAAGCCCTTACTCAAGGCCCAGGACTGCTGCCAAAAAAAGGTAGAATGTTCTAACTGCAAGTATATAAGGCCAGGACTTCAAATGCATCACCACAGAGCAAGCTAGGAGTCTGGCGCTGACAGTTGGCACCTAACCTGACTTAGCCAGATGTAAACCGCTGCAACCCAGCTCCAAGAAAACAGACGCTGCTGGTTTACCGCCGTCATCCTGGCTGCGAGGGGGCTTTAAAACCCAGCCCTGACAGGAAGTCTGTGAGACTCCTGGAAATGTGGCTCAAAGTGGTAGATCTCTAGCTTTGAACAAATGGTATTAGAACAGTATCCCCATGCATTGAGTACAAGCCCCATTGGTAACCCCTCCAAAAAACTACCCCACTAAACCATTAGATTTGAACTTATATGGTTTATGAAATGTTCCTCAAAGAATGGTGATACTGATGAAAGCACCCTAATTCTAATGACAGCTTGTTTAATAGAGCTATGTGATGAGTCTTTCATAGGGTGCAGTGTGCTGAGTCCTGCGTTGGGTGCTGTGTGCTGAGTCTATCACATGGTGCTGTGTGCTGAGTCCTTCAAAGAGTGCCATGTGCTGTGTCCTTCACAGGGTGCATTCTTTCATCTGGTCCTTGTAAGAGCTCTACAATTGAGATGATTAGCAGACAAGAATATTGAGGCTCAGATATGTCCCCATAGCAGGGACAAAATTTTGTATTACTAAAGAGTGGGTGAGTTGTCTCCTGCAGACAATTGTTTCATTTTGTTTTTTCTCAGACATGAACCTTGAAAGTGGAGCCTTAGCAGTGACCCTTACCTCTTGGGCTCATGGATAACACTCCACCACGTGGAGCCAAGGACCCCCTTGCAGCAGAGTGCCACGGCCTAGGGGTGGATAGCTGAGGTCTGTCATCCTGCCTTCTCAGGAAGCTGAGATCTGAGGACCAAGGTTCCAAACTATTCCAAACACAAAAGGTCCCATGAGATTATATCTCCAATTCACAACTAAGAAAACTGAAGTGGAAGTTGGGTGCTTGTGGCTCATGCCTGTTATACTAGCTACTCAGGAGGATGAGATCTGAAGATCATGGTTCAAAGCTAGCCTGGGCAAGAAAGTCCTTGAGACATTTAGCTCCAATAAACCACCAGAAAACCTGAAGTGGCCTCTGGCTCAAATGGTAAGGCACAATACTTTAGCTGAAGACCTCAGGGACAGCACTCAAGCCCAGACTTCAACTCCTACAACCACCACCACCACCAACAACAAAAAGACAAACACAAACTAACAAACCTGAAGTAGAGCGCTGGGAATGTGCCTTAGGAGTAGAGTGCTTTGCATATATGACACCCTGGGCTTGATTTCTCAGTACCACATTACCAGGAAAAAGCCTGAACTGGCTCTGTGGCTCAAGTGGGAAAGGGCTATCCTTATACAAGAGAAACTAGGTACAGTGCTCAAGTCCTGAGTTCAAGCTGCAGGACTAGTGTATTCACACACACACACACACACACACACACACACACACACACACACACACACACACACACACACAGAAAGCAGAAGTGAAGCTGTGACACAAAATGGTAAAGCACTAGTCTTCTGCTCTGATCTCATGGTCAGCATCCAGGCCCTGTATTCACAATCAAACCTAGCCATCCACTGCTTAACTAGGAGATGTCAAAGGTTTCAAAACCAGATGAGCTTCACCAGTCCCATATGACAGGAATTATTGTGATATCTGACATGTGCTTGGATTTCCCAAGCTTCCGGAAACCTAGGACAGGCATCATAGGCTAATCATGATCTGCAATGAAACATTTCCTTAGGTTCAGTGCCCTAGTTGTGTTCTTGAAGGACTCCTGAATTACATTTAGCACTGTATATGAACACCAGAACATAGCCTCACAAAGGCAGAATAAGTGCAGGGAACTTGGCCTGCCACAGGAGGTGGCACAGATGAAGGCTTCCTGTCAAATCAGAGCACTGGGGAGAGAGAGAGCCTGGAGTACAAAGAGGCCTTTTTCTCCTTACCTTCAGAGCCTGCCCACACTCATCCTCACTAATTGGCCCGGATGGAGTCGTTTGTTACATAGCTGTACAGGAGTGAGGCCCTTAGTCTGCCTGTTCAGACAATGTGAGAGATTTCTTCCAGCAGGCCTGGGGTGCAGAGAAACCCTCAAACTACACTGGGCCCAGTGAGTGGAGCCCCAGAACATACATTGTCATGAAAGCCATCTCTGTGCTATGAAATCATTGTATTGAAAACAACTTTCCTAACTTGGTGCCATTCACAAATACTACTCTGGAGTTTCACCTATAGGAATGCATCCATACATACACAAAGATATGGAGGTACAGGCTCTTTTGGTGGGGCAGGTACTGGGGTTGAACTATGAGCCTAGGGGTTGTCCCTGAGCTCCTTTTGCTCCAGGGTAGCTCATTACCCTTGAATCACAGTCCCACTTCTGGGTTTTTCTGTGATTTCTTAGAAATAAGCATGTCAAGGACTCTCCTAACTGGGCTGGATTCAAACTGATAATCTCTACATCTCATCGTCTGAGGAGCTGGGATTATAGTCAGCAGAGACTGGCACCTGCCTTTCTTTTCTTCTTCATTTTTTAATCTGGACAATCTGACTTCTTCACAGGGTCATTCCAATGGTTTGAATTTATAAGTAAACTGCCCAATGTTCTTTATTGCTGCTTTCTCTGAGAAGGATTCGCTATCCTCATCTTCCCCTCTGCTAACAGGTTAGAAGCCAAAAGTGAAAAATGAGTGTCATAGGATTTGGGAGCTAAGATTCACAGTTCATGCCAGCTCTGTCACTTAGCTTTGAGCTGCAGTGAATTTACTGTCTCCAGATAAGAGGACCAAAAGCTGAAGTGATCCTTACATTGTCTTCATTGGTCCTTTTGCCTATAAAATGATGTAATAGTTATGAGTGTTATGTGTCTCCAACCTTAAATATCTAGAACACACTAGAAAACCAGAAGTGGAGCAGTGGCCCAGATAGTAGAGCTCCAGCTGTGAGAGAGCCTAGCAGGAAATACAGGCCCGACCAGGCAAGCCTGGGTGGTCCTTATATCCAATTAATGACCAGATGGCTGGAAGTGGAGCTGTGGCGGTGGTATAGCCTCAGCCTTGAGCAAAACATCTGAGGAATACATGAGGCCCTGACTTTAGGCCCTGGGATGGCCATAAAAATTCAGAAAGAGAAGGTCATGTTATGTATTAGTGCTCTACCTACTTATGTGTGCATATTACCTCCCCGAGGGCAAACAGATCATATACAATGCTTCTGCTTTTATTTACTGATTCATTTTTCAGATATGCTTGTTGCACATACCACATTATTCTCTTCATTTCAGGCCCATCACTTTTCTCTTCTAGGGTTCCAGGCTTGTGTCCTTATATGATGTACTTAAAATCTCAGCAGCCTTTATTTATATTTTATTATGAGGCCAAGGACGGTACAGTCACAAATCAGGTAGGGGAAAAGGTTAGTTTCGTAGAAATAACCGGTATTCAGAAAATTAAACTTGGAGATGTAAGATGGTAGCATACTTATGTAAAAACTTCCACTAAGCAAAAGATGAGGGGGCTGGGAATGTGGATTAGTGAGAGAGTGCTTGCCTAGCATGCAAGAAGCCCTGGGTTTGATTCCTCAGAAGCACACACACACAAAACACCAGAATTCATGATGTGACTCATGTAGCAGAGTGCTAGAGACAGTGCCCAGGCCTTGAGTTCAACCCAAAAACTGGCAAACAGATAGCTAGTTGGGTTGGTAGGTATGTAGGTAGAGAGATGGATGGATGGATGGATGGATAGATAGATAGATAGATAGATAGATAGATAGATAGATAGATAGATAGATAGATAGATAGATAGATAGATAGATAGATAGATAGATAGATAGATAGATAGATAGATAGATAGATAGATAGATAGATAGAGGAAAGAAGGGAACAATTCCCAGTCATGAGGTCTTCTGAAGTGTGCCAGGACTCAGCATCACCTTCACACAAACACAGAGCAGGAAGACTGTCTCTATCCCACTTCTCAGGCAGCCGAAGACACCAAAGCCAAGAGGGCAGAGCCAGGTTCTAACTCAGGTGCTTGGAGTCAGTAGAGAAAGGGCCCTGCCTCTCCTTGACTGGGTATTTGCATTAAGTACATGAAGAATGAAGGAAGGAGAATGGATTGGCAGAGTAGAAGAAGGGCCTTCAAATCTGCCAGATAGAGAATCAAAAACCCACTTGCTAAGATCAGAGAGCAGGGTTTTTGTATTCTGTTCCTCCCCTCTCCCCCAATAAATTGGCTCTCTATTGTTAACCTAAAGATAGCCCAAGGCTCCCTTCACCTGAGGGAGGAAGGATAATTAGTCATTGTTTGAAGAGACTGAGAAAAGCCTGACCCTGGTGTAACTCTAACAAATGTTTCAGGTTTCCCGTCATTGCTGGTGTGCCTGGAATGAATGAAGTGGTTTTGCAGCTCACTTCCCTGTTGAGTGTGTACAATCTGCCTCCTAATCCTGAGGTAAACTGTTTCCTGTCCTTCAAATACAGTGTTACACTGGAGTTCTTCCTGCTAACAGGGCTAAGGCTTGGATCCTGAGAATTTCATTTGAACCCAGGATGGGTAAATAATGTTTCTTTCCTGCTTCTATAGCTCAAGAAGTCTAAGAACATTTAGAGTACAAGTAACTTATCACCAAGGAAAACCCAGGAAGCTCTTGAACGTCTGACCTTTCAGCAGTGGAAGAGTGTCATAGACTTTCCCTCTCTGGTTGGCTTCACTCTGTTATCCTCAGACCTCAGCCTCCTGAGCTAGGGTGACACTCATGAGCTATTGGTTCTCTGCTAGGTTCAGAACTGTAATGAGATTGACAATACAAGTCAAATGCTTATCACAAAGGGCTTGTGGAGCAAATTAAGCCTTTTAACATTGGACCTTTCAGAACCCTTAGGACATAAGGTTATAATGCTAGAGCCTGAAAGTCTGTTCATATGGATGAGCTACACTTGAACCTTGAGCTCTGACTCAAATTCTGGTGTACATCAGGATTCATTTTCCAGAGAATGTTCTCCTAATTATCAGATAGGAAAAGTACTTTGATTAACCCTCAATTTTTCCAGTTGTGTGTCTTGAACTCAAGCCTGTGCACTGTCCCTGAACACTTCAGCACAAGGCGAACACTCTACCACTTGAGCCACAGCACCACATGGGGTCTTTTGGTGGTTCATTGAAGGTAAGAGGCTAACAGGCTTTCCTTGCCTAGGTTGTCTTTGAACTGTGGTATTCAGATCTCAGCCTGCTGAGAATCTAGTGTTCCAGTTGTGAGCCACTGGCATCTGGCCAATAGTTTTTGACAGGTCTGGGACTTTATCTTAGGGCCTTGGTACTGTCTCTGAGCTTCTTTTTCTCAAGACTAGCACTCTACCACTTGAGCCTCTCCACAGCTTCTGGCTTTTTCTTTGTATGTGGCACTGATGATTCAAACCCTGGCATTCATGCATGCTGAGCAAGTTCTCTAGCACTAAGCCACATTTCTAGCCCCACCCTTACAATTTTATCCCTTAACTTGCCTATCCTCAAGAAAAGGTTTCTGAGTATAAATCATTTAAAGAAATCTCTATAGGAAGGTGTCCAAAGACAAGACAAAGCTCATACTTGGGAGACACTCTAAACACGTGAAGACCATGACAATGCTACCATTTAATTATGTATCATATTTCAACACAAAAAAGTATTAATGAAAAATGAGTCAATGTCCTATATTATTAAATTTTGGCTGTATAATATTTTTATTGTGAAAATACTGTGCAGAGGGGTTAAAATTGCATGGGCAAAATAATGAGTACATTTCTTATCAAGCATTGTAGCCTTCTCCTTTGTTTCCCCTTCCTATCCTTTCCCATCCTCCCCCCTGCCCCCCTACTAAGTCCTCCCTCCCCACCAAAGTTGTAAAGTTTGTTTTCAACATAACGACTTGTACATCTCATTGTTGCAGTGGGTCCACCTGTATCCTTATTTAAACAATTTGTTTTTTCCTTTCCCCTCCACAAATTACACTGACATCAAATTCAGTGAAAGCAGGGTTTATACTGTGGGGAGGGACATACAAAGCAACAAAGAAATAATCTTTACTGTGGGGAGGGACATACAAAGCAACAAAGAAATAATCTTATAAATGTGTTAGAAACAATAGCATGAAAGAAAAAAAAAAAACATTTGAACACATATCTTAGGGTTCATTTCCCTAACATCAACTTATCTGATCTTTTCTGCTTGACTCAGATATATACTAATTATTGCAAATAAGGGAAACCATGGGACCTATGCTTCTTTGGGCCTGGCTTACTTCACTTAATATAATTTTTTCCAAGTCTTTCTATTTACTAACAAATGGGGCAATGTCATTCTTTCTGATGGAGGCATAGAATTAAATTGTGCATATGTACTACATTTTATTGATCCATTCATCTACTGAGGGGCATCTGGGCTGATTCAATATCATAGCTATGGTAAATAATGCAGCAATAAACATAGTCGTGCTGGTAGCTTTATTGTGGTCTTGTTTTGAACAATTGGGTAAATGCCCCAAAGTGGGATTGCTGGGTCAGAGGTGAGTTCTATGTGTCTTTTGATGAAACTCAATACTGCTTTCCAAAGAGGTTGAACAAGTTCACAATCCCACCAACAATGCGGTAAGATTCCCTTCTGTCCACATCCCCTCCAGCATCTGTTGTTATTAGAGTTCTTGATTATTGCCATTCTAACTGGGGTAAGGTGGTATCTCAATGTTATTTTGATGTGCATTTCTTTAATGGCTAGGGAGGTTGAGCATTTCTTCATGTGTCTATTGGCCATCCTTCTTTCCTCTTCAGAGAGGTTTCTCTTTAAGTCTTTAACCCACTTATTTATTGGGCAGTTGTTTTTTTTCAAGATTTGTTGTTGGGGGATTTAATTTTTTGAGTTCCAGGTACATTTTAGATATGAGACCCTTGTCTGTTGTATGGCTAGTGAAGATCTTCTCCCAATCCATGGGCTTCCTATTAATCTTGTTTGCTATGTTCTTTGCCATGCAGAAGCTCTGCAATTTCATGCGACCCCATTTGTCCAAACTTTCTTTGATTTGTGGTGTTTCTGGATCTTTATTAAGAAAATTTCGCCCTGTGCCAAGGAGACCTAAGGTTTCTCCTATTCCATCCTGTAATACTTTCAGAGTGTCTGCTTTGACTCTGAGGTCTTTGATTTATTCGGAGTTGATTCTGGTGCAGGGTGATATATAAGGATCTAGCTTTAGTTTTCTACAAGTAGTTAACCAATTTTGCCAGCACCATTTACTGAAGAGGCTGTCTTTCTTCCACTCTATTTTTTTAGCTCCCTTATCAAAGATTAGATGGCTATAGGTCTATGCATTCATTCTGGGTTTTCAATTCTCTTCCATTGGTCTTGAGGTCTCTTCTTGTGCCAGTACCAAGCTGTTTTGATTACTATGGCTTTGTAGTAGAGTTTGAAATTTGGTATTGATATTCTTCCAGCACTGTTCTTTCTGTTGAGAATTGTTTTTGCCATTCGGGGACTTTAATTATTCCATATGAATTTTTGGATTGCGTCTTCTATTTCCTTGAAGAATGAGGTTGGAATATTGATAGGTATCGCATTGAATTTGTAGATAGCCTTGGGAAGTATTGCCATTTTCACGATGTTGATCTTTCCAATCCAGGAGCATGGGAGTTTTTGCCACTTTCGAAGTTCTGTTTGATTTCCTTTTTGAGGTTTTTAAATTTTTCATCATAGAGTTCCTTCACTTCTTTGGTTAAGTTAATTCCTAAGTATTTTATTTTTTGAGTGGCTATTATGAATGGAGTTGCTTTCCTAATTTCAGCCACACTTTTCTCATTGTTGGCATACAGAAAAGCCATTGATTTTTGAGGGTTACTTTTGAATCAACTTGAGTAATTTAGGAGTGGAGTCTGTGGGATTCTTTAAATACAAGATCATGTCATCTGCAACGAAGTAGAGTTTTACTTCTTTCCCTATTTGGATCCACTTTATGTTTGCATCTTGTCTTATTGCTGTAGCTAGTCATTCTAATACTAGATTGAAGAAAAGTGGAGAGAGTGGACATCCTTGTCTCATTCCTGAGCTAAGAAAAAATGGCTTTTTCACCATTAAGTATAATGCTGGCTGTAGGTTTGTCATATACAGCCTTTATTGTGTTGAGGAATGTTCCATGAATTCCTAATTTTTCCAGAACTTTCATCATAAAGTGGTGTTGAATGTTGTCCAATGCTTTTTCTGCTTCTATTGAAATAACCATGTGGTTCTTATCCGTGCTCCTGTTGATGTGATGAATTATATTAATTGATTTCCGTATATTGAACCAGCTTTGCATCTCTGAAATGAATCCTGTTTGATCTTGGTTTATGATTTTTTCAATAAATTGTTGAAGTCAATTGGCCAGAATTTTGTTGAGAAGTTTTTCATGAATTTTCATCCAAGAAATGGGTCTATACTTCTCTTTTTTTGATGAGTCCCTGCCTGGTTTTGGATGAGGGTTATGATAACTTCATAGAATGAGTTCGGTAGTGAACTTTCTCTTTCAATTTCATTGAAGAGTTGGAGGAGTATTGGTGTGAGCTCTGCTTTTAATGCCTTGTAGACTTCTGCTGTTAATCCATCTGGTCCTGGGCTTTTCTTAGATGGGAGATGTCTTATTTCTGTTTCTATTTCAATGCTTGATATGGGTTTGTTAAAATGGTTTAACTCATCTTGGTTTAGTTTCGGAATGTCAGTATTTGCTAGGAAAAGGTCCATTTCTGCCAAGTTCTCAAACTTATTAGCATAAAGTTTTGAGAAGTATTTCCTTATAATGTTTTGAATCTTAGTTGTTCTGTGGTGATGTTTCCATTCTCATTCTGAGTTTATTTATTTGGGTGTGTTCTCTTCTTTTTCTGGTAAGATTTGCTAAGGGTCTGTCAATTTTGTTTATTTTTTCGAAGAACCAACTCGGTGTTTTTTATTCTTTCTATGGTTTGTTTGGATTCTAATTCATTTAATTCTGATTTAAATTCAATGATTTCTTTCCATCAACTGGATTGCAGTTTTTCTTGCTGCTCTTTTTCAAGGAGGCTCAGATATCTCATTAAATTGTTGGTTTCAGATCTCTCCAATTTGTTGATGTAGGAACTTAAAGCTATAAACTTGCCTTTGAGTACTGCCTTTGATGTGTCTCAGAGGAGCTGGTAATTTGTGTGCTCATTTTTGTTGAATATCATGAACTTTTGCATTTCCTTTCTAATCTCTTCCATGACCCACTCGTGATTCAGTAGTGTGTTGTTCAGCCTCCATGTGTTACAAGACTTTCTTTGATGGCTTTTGGTTTTGAGTTCTAATTTTATTCCCTTGTGGTCAGAGAGAATGCAAGGAATAACTTCAATGTTTCTGAATTTGGACAAGGTTGCTTTGTGGCCTAAAATGTGGTCTGTTTTGGAAAATGTTCCATGTGCTGCTGAGAAAAACGTTGTATTCTGATGCTGCTGGGTGAAATATTTGGTAGATGTCTATTAAATCTATTTGATGTATGCAGGTGGTTAGATCTGTGGTTTCTCTGTTGAGTTTTTGCCAAGTTGATCTATCTAGTGCAGAAAGTGGTGTGTTAAAGTCCCCAACAATTAATGTCTTTGGATCTATGTGGGATTTGATTGAAAGTAGTGTTTCTTGTATAAATTTTTATGCTTCGTTATTTGGGGAATAGATATTTAGAATTGTAATATCCTCCTGAAGGAGAGATCCCTTAATAAGTAAGTAGTGACCTTCTTTATCTCTTCTCACTAATTTTAATTCGAAGTCTATTTTATCTGATATTAGGATTGCAACTCCCGCCTGTTTATGGGGGCCGTTTGCTTGGTAGATTTTGTTCCAGCCTTTCACATTGAAAATGTATTTGATTTTTTTTGGGCAAAATGTGAATCCTGAAGGCAGCAGATAGAAAGATCTTGCTTTTTAATCCAACTAGACAGTCTATGTCGCTTAATTGGAGAGTTAAGTCCGTCAATGTTGAGAGATAGAACTGAGAAGTGTTTGGGAGTTCCTGCTTTTTATCCACCTTCTTGGGGGTTGTGGCAACTGGGTTCTTTCTATGGTTCTTGGATTCTCAGTTTGGCTGGGTTTCTTCACCTTTTTGTGGTCTTGTTGGTTTTCTATGTGTAAGACATCTTTAAGATTCATTTGTAGGGCTGGTTTGGTGGAGATAAATTATTTCAATTTTTCTTTGCTATGGAAAGTTTTTATTTGACCTTCGGTTATGAAGGAGAGTTTAGCTGGGTACAATATACATGGTTGATAGTTGTTTGTGTTTACGGCATGGCATACATCATTCCAGGCTCTTCTTGCTTTAACCGTCTCTGCTGAGAAATCTGAAGTGATTCCAATTGGATTCCCTTTATAAGTGATTGATCTTTTCTCCTTGAGAGCTTTAAGGATGTTTTCCTTGGTCTGAATTGATCCTGTGAGGATTATAATGAGATGAGATGCTGGGTTGTCCTGTTCTGGTCTGGTCTATTTGGAGTTCTAAAAGCTTCTTCTATCTGAATAGGCCTATCTTTTTTCATGTTTGGGAAATTCTCTGCTAAGATCCTGTTAAATTTCCAAGACCATTAACTTTTGTCTCTAGGTGCTCCTCTACACTAATTATCCTCAGATTAAGCCTTCTCATGGTGTCTTCCAAATGTTGAATAGATCTATCCTATTTCTTGGATTTGTCTTAGATGGTTGTATGTTCTTTCTCTATAATGTCTAGGCTGTCTTCAATTCCCGAGATTCGATCTTCTTCATGGTCTAACCTACTATCAAGACTTTCTACTTTGTTTTTATTTCTTTTCCTTCTAGTTGGCTGGCTTTGATTAGTTCAAATTCTTTGTTGGAGCTTTGTTTTAGATCTTGTATGAACTGCTTTACTTCCTTAATTTGGTTATCAGTCTTTATTTTCAAATCACTTAGTTAATTGGTTATGGTTTCCTTGGACTGTCATTCCTTCTGTTGGGTTACATTCAGCATTCCCATTACGGTCTCCCTGACTTCTTTCAACTTTCTCTTTATGGATTCCATGAATGCCTTTAGCGATCTTTGTGTATTCTCATCCTGCTCTCTCATTTCCTGTATTACTCTTTGATTAGCTTCCTCACGTTCATGCAATTCCCCTAGTTCTCTTTGAGTATTCTCAGCCCTGCCCATTTGGGATGAAAGTAATACCAGTTTTGTGCTAGAACACTATCTTAAGTCAAGCATCAACCAAAGTCTGTAGTTGCACAGTCAAAATCTGCAGATACAAAAAAATCTAGTTCAACAGCTATATCTATTCAACATCCAACAACTATGTATTAATGGGTTACGAACTGCAAAGAAGAATTTGGCAAACCAGAAATTATTAGGTTTAGGGAAAGATGTGGGTAAAAATAGGATTAGAGGGATGTGGGCAGGCAGAGGGAAGGTTAACTTAACTAAGTACTAATCTCAAAGTGGGAAATAGGTTGGATAGAAAAAAAAGAAGAAAGAGAAAAAAAGAGACAAGAAAAAATAGAAAAACAAAATTTAAAAGTTAAAAAGTGAAACACTTAAAAACAAAAATTATGCAAATTTAAAAACATAATATTCAGAGAAGAACATGGATAGGATAAGAGAAGGGTAGGGATAGAAAGGAGATGTGAAAAACTTAAATATTAAAATGCTTATATTATATAAGTATAAAGAGGTAGTACTGCTATTAAGGAATTTAAGTCTAAGAGGTTTTGAATTGAGTAATAAATTTCTGCATTAAATGTGTGCACAATGGGATATAATGTCTAATAATAGACTATGGGTATATCTGAGGATGAGCAGAACATCAATTAAGTCACGCAAAGAAGAATGAAAGAGAAGAAAAGGTGAAAAGAATGAGAAGGAAAGAAAAAAACGGATCAAAAGGTCAATAAAGCTAAACAAAAAAAAATTTAAAAAGAAAAAGAAAAAAAAGAAAAAAAAGCACACACACATATACCCCTAAAATAAAAATTATAAGAGGAAGAAAATGTTAATAGAAAACAAATTTTTTAAGTTAAAAATAAAAAACAGTTTTAGAAAAAATTTCTTTATAAACGGTACAAAAAAAGAGTTTTTTGAGTTTTTTGGGTGGAATGGGAAGATCCTGTATCTCCCTTGTGTCCATAACCAGTCTCTAGTTGAAGTCTCCTGTCTGCTTGTGGTGTTTGATTTTCCTGTGGCTTGGTTGGTGTCTTAAGTCAGTTTGTTTGAGCAAGCAGAAAAATGCTCTGGTTTACCCAGGATTTTGTGTTCCTCCTCCCAGGCTAGTTCAATGGGAGGGAGAGCTTATTTGAGTATCACAGAAGAGGGAGATGGCTGTTTTCTCTAGTTTGGAGATGCTGTGATGAGGCTATGTTCTGGGTAGAGTTGAGGCCTTTCAGCAAACATTAGCTTTTCCCTGAGGGTCTAGCTTCTGAGACACTCACAGATCCTGCCTGGAGCCATTCTCAGGGTTTATGTTTAATGAATTTCAATTGATTGTCAAGGCTGCTGTAGGGAGGGGAAGCCTCTGTCTCTGTTTACCCAGTGAAGAAAGACACTCCTGGGGCTGGTGGCCCAGGCTCGGTGACTTTTCCCTGGGTCGAGCTGAGCCTGGCAGGTCAGGTTAGGTTCCTGTGACCTGCTTAATGACTCTTTTGTTTTCTTCCAAGGCCTGAGTTGGAGCTAGCTGCTCAGCCAGCCCTTTGTCATTATCAAAGATGGAGATCTCCCATAGTGGGGGGGGGAGGGGTGGCCTTCCCTCCTCTGCTCCCTGAGAGGATGTCAGGCTTCTACTCAAGCGGGAGTCTTGGTTCCTGGGTCGTCTCTGGTCTATGAACTGCAGGATGATGATGTGTGCTCCTTGTCAGTTCTTGCTGGTGTTGAATAGAATCCACTCACTGGCCGCATCTGGCACCTTTGTCCTGGACTCTCTGTGTTCCAGGTATGGCATCTATGGCTGCTGCCAACACTGCTGCCACTGCCAGTGCCACTGCCACCGCCGCTGCAGCCACAGCTGTTGGCAAGTGCTCAGATCTGTCTCCTTGCCTGGATTTTCCCTCTCTAGCCTAACACTCTTTACTGTGATGGCACACTTTGTGTGATTCTCTGGCTTAGGACTGTTCATTGGAGCACTAAAACTGCTTTCTATAGAGAGCTTGTTTAGCCCCCAGCTTCTCCTCCACCATCTTCCTGGAACTCAGTCCTATATTATTGTGTATAATTTTATAATAGATATACAACATATATTAAATATTATGTGTATAAAAATACTAAATAGGGGCTGGGAAGGTAGCTCACTGGTAGAGTGCTTGCCTTGCATGCATGAGGTCCTGCGTTCAATTCCTCAGCACCATATAAGCAGAAAAAAAAGCCAGAAGCGGAATTGTGGCTCAAGTGGTAGTGCGCTAGCCTTGAGCTGAAGATCTGAGGGACAGTGCCCAGGCCCAGAGTTCAGGCCCACGACTGGACTCTCTCCCCCAAAAATACTAAATACAATAGACAATAAGTAAATGAATCTGAGAAGCATGATATATATATATATATATATATATATATATCCAGATAGACCTGTATTTGCCATTTTGTATTAGACCTGCTTGAAGAATGCAGCTGCTATTCTACAGGCCCTTGAGCCCCAGACACTCCAGGATCTGGAGCTGAAGTTAACACATTCCAGACCCCCCACCCGGGCCTGAGATCAGAGATAGTGGCTATCTGGCAACCACTTCCCCCACGCCTGGATCAGAGACAGTGGCCATTTGGCAACCACTTCCACCCAGGCCTGGGATCAGAGATAGTGGCCATTTGGCTTAGTCTGCTAGCCCATTAATTATCAGACCCAGCCTTTTTCTTGCTTTGTATCGTGCCAATCATCTGCTAGAATTATGATTTAAAATTCCCACGTGGTGTATTGATTCGTTGCCTATACATACTGAGGCATTACCCCTACCAAAGAACATATAAAAAGTGCTGTAACCCTGTGCTGGGGGCCTCTCTCTGCACTCAGACATCAGTGCACAGAGTGGTCTGTGCTCGAGCTTGTCAATAAATGACTCATTGCTGCTTGCATTGATCTTTGGTCCCTGGTGGTCTTTTCGGGCGCTCCAAGTCTCTGTGCATTACAAATCAAGTAAAAACTAAAATAAATACAAAATCAATAATAAAAATCATAATATGTTATAAACATACATAAGAAAATATATATCATATATTACACATATATAGAAATATTTTTCCATTGCAGGGCCTTCATTCAGACCCTGGTAACTATAACCTGAATTTCTTTTCCTCAAGGACAGTGAGCTTTGCTTTCACCCACAGTGCAAAAGAGTTATCTGGATGGTGAGATCAAATCCCAGCACTGAAGGAAATACTGGCTCCATTTCCAAGGCAGTGACTTAATTCTTTTTAATGGAAGCAGCTATGTTTATTCAGTTCCATACTGAATATTAAAATAAAATCAGTGTGGAATTTTGTACATCTATTCAGACCTCTTTCCCTTACCCCCAAACTGCTTCTCTGAGGACGACATTTTTCATTTTTTATTGTAAAAATGTTGTACAGAGAGGTTATAGTTAAATGAGCAAGATAATGATTATATTTCCGATTGAGGATTGTAGCCTCCTCCTTTGTGTTCCCCCCCTCCCATCTGGACATCTACTCCCCCTGCCGAGCTCAGTGACTTAATTTTTATTTTTGGCTTTGCACCGGGTTTGAATTCAAGAAGTGGCAACTCTGCCCTTTCGTGCACACTGCTACAGATTTACTGAGACCTGAGTTCAAATCCCAGGCTAGGAAATAACACTGGCAGAAATTCCAAGCCAGGGAGCTTTCTTCCTTTTTAATTTAGTTAAATAATTAATTTTAAGTTATTCTTTATTTTGCCAACAGGGGGCTTGAACTCAGGTCGTGGCAACTCTGCCTCAGCTTCGATTGCCCTAGGCTGGAGTGTAACTTCTGGACCCATAGCCGATCTTGGGATCCTAGGCCCACAGGGCCTGCAGGAAGAAAAAAAAAGTAGCATAGAAAAAAAGTGGTGAGCTGCAGAGGGCTGGGGGTTTTACATTTTTTTCTTTGCACAGTGACTATCCTGGGTCTGAATGACACGATTGCAAAGTGGACCTGACCTGCCACTGCTGAAGGCTGGCGGGCTATCAGGGAAGCCATAGGCCTACCTGTCAACATAGGCCCTGGGTTCAAATCCCAGTCCTGACACCTACCAATGGCAGAAGATCACAAGAGACTCGTTCCTATGCATAGGAATACCAATTGAAAGAGTAGTTCATGCTTCGGTCTAGTCTAAAATTGGATGCAATAATCCTAGCAAGCTGATTGATCCTAATTAATAGTTTATTAAGCATGAAAAGAATAATATTACTTCAATGGTGGTATAATACATGCCTAAGAGTTGGTAGGAAAGTACTAGGTGTTATTCAATCATAGATAGACAGCTTTGGTGCTCTTTACCAATATAAATTTATTTGTATAGCACCATCTGCCTATACATGTATCACTGTTTTGGCCAAACCTGGGGCTCAATCTCAGCACCTGGGAACCACCTAACAGCTTCATTGGCTAGAGGCTGCCATGCTCACACTCATCCATTCATGAATTGGGCCTGCTAGGCCTTGAGTTCATATCCTAGCACTGCCAAAAATTTAATCTTGGAGTAAGAAACCGAGTGTGACACATGATTTCTTTTTCTGGGAGAGTCCTGGGGGTCAGATATGATGGAGAACATATCTACAATTCTATATGCTATGTGATAGGATGTAAACAATGTAATAAATGGTAGAGGTGTCATCCGAGTCAATAAAATAATTGGTAAATAAATGTATAAAACAAGACATAAAATGAATAACCACATCAAACACAATATGGACTGAATATCTGTATGGAAATATAAATTCTGTCTTTAAAATGGATATAAGGAGTATGTTTTCCAGGCTTGAGACTTGAATTCGGGCCTAGGGAACAGGCCTGACTTTTTTGTCTTCAAGCATGGTCAGATTCCCATCCCTCACAGTGCTCCATATTTACCCAGACCTTGAATACAAATCCTTGGCCTGGCAGAAAAAATGGCACAAATTGCGAACCAGGGAGCTAAATATTTCTTTTTCAAATGTGGGCATTTGAAGAAGCCATAGTCCCTTATAGCAACATAAGCCTGCAGTTCGAATCCCAGTCATGCCACTTCTGGATGGTGGAAGATCTTAAAAGACTCATTCCCATTCACAGGAATAACGATGGAATGTTATCAATGTCACAGTTGAATAAGTTGCTCATGAAAGATACTTGAATAAAATTAGACATCATGATTTCAGTCAGCTGATTGATTTTATTTAATTATCTTATGAAGCATTAAAAGAATACTATTTCTCACAGGGATGCAATAATTTCAGGACACTGATTTACTTAATAGTTTATTAAGGATGAAAATAATAACATTAATTACATGGAGGCATAATAAATACCTAAGAATTGGTAGGAATGTAGTCATTATAACTGAATAATGGATAGACATACTGACATTCTATAAAGATATATATTTATTAGCATACTACCATCTAGGTGTCACTTTGTTCTTATTTTTTCAAAACCTGGGGCTCGAGTTAAGGTCCTAGGAACTGCCTGTCAATTCAATTTGCCACAGGATGGTGTGTTGACACTCACCCATTCATGAATTGGGCCTTGTAGGCCGTGAGTTCAGATGCCAGCACTCCCACAAAATGAATCGTGGAGTAAGAAGCTGATGGTGACAAATGTTTTCCTTTCCTGTGAAAGTCCTGGGTGTCAGGTATAAGTGTAATATATATGCAGACCTATATCCTATGTAATCAATGTAATCAATGTTCTATGTGCCATAATAATCAATAAAATAAACAGTCACTACATGAATGAAAGAAAACATAAAATGAATAACTACACTGAAAGCAATATGGAGTCAACATATGTATGTAAACATAAATCACATATTTAAAATGTACATGAATAGGATGTTTTCTAGTGCTGGGGATCGATTTTAGACCTGAGGTGTACACATGAATTTCTTGACTTCAAGGAGGCCAGCTTCCCCATTCCACACAGTGCAACAGAGTTACCCAGACTAAGAATTCCAATCTCAGTCCTGGCAGAAAAAAATGGCACCTTTATACTATGTGAGGCCTAATTCTTAGGTATTTCATTATGCCTCCATTTAATGAATGTGATTGTTTAAATGCTTCATAAAATATTGAATAAAATGATCAGTGTTCTATAATAAAATTGTGTATAATTTTATCCTTCAAGAACTGCCCATTCAGTCATAACATACATCACATTCCATTGGTATTCGTATAGATAGGAATGAATTTCTAAGGCTCTTCTGCCATTTGGAAGTGGCAGGACCAGGATTCAAACTGTGGGCTCCAGCTCCCACCACTTAAACCCGAGGATAGGGAACTCACTGGTCTGTCCAAGAACAGCAAGATCAATGATTAAGCAGGAACTAGTGGCTCTCAGCAGTCCTCCTTGATATTTACAAGGCTGTGATAGGAGGATCATGGTCAAATTCACCCTAGGCAGGAAAGTCCTTGAGACCCCATCAGAGACAGTACCCAAGCCCTGAGCTCAAGGCCCTCAACCAAAAACCCCAGAAAGACACCCTTTGCCTGCAAGAGATGGTGAAGCAGTGGAGGTGCTGTGGTTGGGAGACCAGGTGCTGGCCTCAATGTACAGAAATTTCTAAGATCTCCCCAGGTTTGCCCGAGTGTGAAATTACAGCAGGGTGGGCGTTGCCTTACCAAGAACTCCAGAGGTTGTGGCCTGTCTTAGTCAGGGAGTGAGGTGAATGTGAGCAAGGGTGGGAGAGTAGTGTCAATTTTATTCTCTCCATCCATGGAAGTATGGTTTTGGATGCTGGTGTCAAAGTCTGAAGTGAAGGATTGCATGTGATTTGTAGCCTGACAAGTTGGGTTTCCCCTGGGTATAAGAAGGTAACTGAAGCCAGGTGCTGCCAGTGGCTCACAATTGTAATCCTAGCTACTCAGGAGACTGAGATCTGAGGATCACGGATGGCTGGCTTTGAACCACCAGAAAACCGGAAGTGGTCCTATGGCTCCAGTGGTAGAGCGCGCACCTTCAGCTGAAGAGCTAAAGGACTGTGTGAAGGCCCAAAGTTCAAACCCCATGACCAACAACCAAAAATAAGGTAGCTGAATTTCCTGCATAGCAGTGTGTACAGTAGGAAATGCCATGCTGTATTATTAGCCATTCCAGACATATGAGAGGCTCTGAGTTTTTCTACAGTTGGTCTGAGAACGTTAGTGCTATCTTCTCGGGGGTTGGGATGTTCAGGTGCTCAGGGACTGCTGAGGCCTTGGGCTACCCCTGTGTGTGTGTGTGTGTGTGTGTGTGTGTGTGTGTGTGTGTGTATTTTTCCCTCATCTTTCTCTGTCCCCTTCCTGGGCGCCTGTCTGCCTCTTCCTGACTTCAGAGGGAACCCCTCCTCCATGGCACCCTGCCTTTATCCCCCTATTTGGGTCTATAATGAGTCCTAAATTGCCAGAGACCTGTATATCCTAGCTTTTTGTTGGGGCCCAAGTCTGTCTGTCCATAACTTTGGCCGCCTCCAGAGGATTCTGGGTCAGCAGGGCCAGCTGGCATAGGTTCTCCCCTGCCCCTGGAGGGGAGGGGCTCAGTCATGCCATGTCCTTTCCATTTCCTCAGCTGGGCCTCTGGATGTATGTCCATCCTAGCAGGCTGGCAGTAGAGTGGGGGAAAGGTGGTTGCCAATGGCTCTGGCCAACTTCAGCCTGATTGATAGCTGACTGAAGGCTGTCCAAACAAAGAGGATCTGGGGCTACATGGAAGGTGAGGCCAACTTGTCTTGGAAGTATCCATTGGTGTGGGCCTCTTAGGTCCTTCTACACAATTCCAGATAACCATAATACAGTGGCACAGACTAAATTCCAGGGTCAGGGTAGAGGGGGTGAGAGACTGGTATGGCCAGTACCTCAATGTTCTGGGGCATTAGCCTTGACCAGGTTGTGTCCCCCTTGTGTAAGTTCAATTCTTAACCCAGTGCTAGCCACACACTGGCTACTTGTGGCAGTGCTGTGGAAGTGGCAGGAATGGAAGTGAGATCTAGGATGACCAAAATCTGCATTTATGGCCTGTGGGGTTGGGGATGGCAAAGGGTGTTTACTAAAAAATAAATCTCAGAGGGCTGGGAAGGTGGCTCAGTGGTAGAGCGCTTGCCTTGCATGTCTGAGGCCCTGGGTTCGATTCCTCAGCACCACATAAGCAAAAAGGAAAAAGCCGGAAGTGGCGCTGTGGCTCAAGTGGTAGAGTGCTAGCCTTGAGCTGAAGAGCTGAGGGACGGTGCCCAGGCCTAGAGTTCAGGCCCCACAACCGGAACCCCCCCCCCAAAAAAAAAATCTCAGAGCTGGAACTCAGGGCCTAGGCACTGTCCCTGAGCTAAGACTCTATCACTTGAATCACAGCTCACCTTTCATCTTTTTTAGTAGTTTAGTGGAGAGAAGAGTCTCACGGGCTTTCTTGCCTGGGCTGGCTTCAAGCTGCCATCCTAAGAGCTCAGCCTATTGAGTACTGGATTGCTGGTATGAGACATTGGCACCTGCTAAAGATGTTAGTGTGTGTGTGTGTGCGTGTGTGTGTGTGTGTGTGTGTGTGTTTGTTTACCTGTTTACCGGGGCTTGAACTCAGAGCCTAGGTGCTATCCTTTAGTTTGTTTGCACAAAGTTGGTGCTGTACCATGTGAACTAGGGTAGCTCCGCTTCCCAGCTTTTTGATGATTCATTGGAGATAAGATTCTACCCAGGCTAGCTTTGAATCTTGATTGATCCTCAGGTGTCAGCCGTGAGTAGCTAGGATTACAGGCATGAGCCACTGGCACCCAGCTGCAAGGATGTCTTTTCATAGCTCTTCTGTTCTAACAGCTGTCTATTTGCCCTGGCCTAGATCTCTGACTTCTACATCAGCTCATAGCAGCCCCTGACTGTGTGGAGAACATAAAGCTCAATCCTGATCCCATTTGTTTGTCCTCAGGGGAGGGTATGTTTTGTCTGAAGCCGAGGATGGAGGGGTAGCTGTACATGGGTGCTTGGCTGGGACAGAGAGGTACTCTGTTTTATCCAAGAAGGAAAGTGTGGCCAGTTAGATACTAATAGCTCATTCTCTCATATTCCTATCTCCTCAGAGGCTGAGATCTGAGGATTGCCATTCAGTGGCAGCCCAGCTAGAAAAGTCTGTGAGACTCTCTTCTGCAAATAACCACAGAAAGCTGGAAGAAAAGCTGTGGCTCAAGTGGTAGAGTGCTAGCCCTCAATGAAAAAACTCAGAGGGACAGAGCCCGGGCCTTGAATTCAAACCCCTGTACCAATATGTGCATGCACACATGCATGCACACACACACACACACACACACACACACACACACACACACAAACACACACACACCACAGGTGTTAATGATGAGCTGAGGTAGAACTGTGGGCAGTCCTGAGGCATAATCAGGGTAAACTCTCAAGGAAGATCAAGTTGTTTCTCCCTAAGTCCTTCTTGGGCTGAGGGGTCTGAGTCATGTCAGTAAGTTCCATGGAACCTGCCCCTCCATCCATGCACGGGGCCACAGGACCAAGGGAAGGACACTATGGATGCTCCTTTGTAGGTGGCCCACGATTGCAGACCTTCATCTGCCCAGAGCACTGGTGAGGAAAGCAGGGTTCCAAGCCCTGGGACACCAGGGGTAGTGACTGCTACAAGCAGCAGCCAGCCACCTGTGGATTCCTGAGCCTACAAGTCTTTCATGAGCCCAATTCAACACTTGTCAAAGGTGTGCCTGACAGATTCGCACTTTTGTGATACTTACGTGAGTGGGCATTACTTGCTGTGCCATCTTGCAGCTCATGCCCCTCCTGGCCCAGAACCCTGGTATGAGACATCGATTTACTGCTCAGATCCATACTGCACCCATGAGAGATGCCATTCTGATGACTCAACCAATGACCTCCGTGGCCCAAGGCTTGACCCTTCTCTGATACTGTGGCCTATTCTGTAGGAAAAGACCTCCAAAGAGGCTGCTCTGAAGACTGGTGGGACACCTAGACATTGGGAGACCCTCAGGGGCTCACTGGAAAGTACTCTGCCACAAAGTGAGGTCCAAGCAGGCCAGGTGTTGGTCATGGGGCTTGAACTCTGGGCCTGGACGCTGTCCCCCAGCTCTTCAGCTTACACTTCAGCCACAGCACCACTTCCAGTTTTCTGGAGGTTCCTTGGAGATCAGAGTCTCCTGGACTTTCTGGCCTGGGCTGGCTTTGAACCGTGATCCTCAAGTCTCAGCCTCCTGAGGATCTAGGAGGACAGGTGTGAGCCACGGGTGCTGGGCTGATCTGGTGTTTCACTACAGTGGACTAGGAGCTCCTGAAAGTTTTCTTTACTTTTTTTAGGTGCCAGTACTGGGGCTTGAATTCAGGGATCTGGGCTTTGGTCTCTTAACTTTTTCCCTCAATTCTGGCACTCTATCACTTGAGCCACAGCTCCATTTCTGGCTTTTGGTAGTTCATCGGCAAGAAGAGTCTCAGTAATTTTCTCCCTCTGATCTAAGTTTCCTGAGTAGCTAGGATTTACAGGGGTTGAGCCACTAGTGACATTAGGCTAGAAGCTTTTCTTTTTTTGGCGGGGGGGTCCAGTCATGGGGCCTGATCTCTGGCCCTGGGCGCTGTCCCTCAGCTCTTCAGCTCAAGGCTAGCACTCTACCACTTGAGCCACAGCGCCACTTCCAGCTTTTTTTCTTTTTTGCTTATGTGGTGCTGAGGAATCGAACCCAGAGCCTCAAGCATGCAAGGCAAGTGCTCTACCACTGAGCCACCTTCCCAGCCCCTAGAAGCTTTTCTTAAGCAAGTGTTCTTCCCTGCATTTGCCCTGACTCCTCCATGCAAAGGAGGCCTGAGGGTCAGGAGCTATGAAAAATAGGCTTCCAGCCACAGGAAATGACTGGGGTCCATGGTGAAAAGACAAGCTAATCTTCCCCTTGGGCCCCATTCTAGGACCCCAACCTCTGCCCTACCTGTGACTCAAGTACAAACCTTGACACAGCCTTGAATGTCCTGCCAGACTTGTCTGAAGCCACAGAACCTTCATTCCACCCACACCATCTGCTCTAAACCACACCTCAGGACCGTTGCCCATGCTGGACCTTCTGCCTGAGGCTCTCTGTCCTCTTTCACATCTTAGAACTCCTGTGGAATTTTGGCACTGGTTATATCACCTTGTGGAGCAAATGTTTCCTTCCAATCTCCCTCTTTTTTTTGTATTAAGTTTCTAGAGATGGAACTTGTGCAGGCTGACTGGCAAATGCTCTATCTTGATGTGTGTGTGAGGTTGTATGTGTGTGTGTGTGCATATGTGTGCCATTCCTGGGGTTTGAATTCATGGCCTGGGTGCTATTCTATCCCTGAGCCTTTGTGCTTAAGGCTAGGACTCTACTACCTGAACCACAGGTCTACTTCTGGCTTTTTGGGTGTTTAATTGGAGAAAAGTGTCTCATATAGACTTTCCTGCTTGCAATTGTCATCCTCAGATCTCAGCCTCTTAAATATCTAAGATTACAAGGGTGACCCACCACCACCTGCCCTCTACCCTACCTCTTACCTATAACCACGCCCTCCTCTGAGTCCCAGAACAATATATCTCACCAGGCTGACTTTTTTTTTGCCAGTCTTGGGGCTTGAACTCAGGGTCTGGGCATGTTCCTGAGCTTCTTTTGCTCAAGGCCAGCACTCTACCACTTAAGCCCCAGTGCCAGTTTTGGCTTTTTCTGTTTCTGTGGTACTGAGAAATAGAACCCAAGGCTTTGTGCGTGCGTGCTATGTAAGCACTCTACCACTAAACCACAGACACAACCCAAGGCTCACTACTAATGGGAGTTATGAGGGTGGGGTTTATTAGCTTACCCTTTTCGTTGTAGAAATCGCTGACTATTTCATATCTTTGTCAATATTTGGGACCAGCCTGTGACTTGGCAATGAGGAATGATAAATGAGTGATAGCCACCAGGCCCCGGAGGTCTAGGCTCACATCATACAGAGGGATAGAGAATATGAAGCCAGAACCTTCGACAACTCCTATAGCCTAGAAATGTGGTCTCCTTAAAGGCAGTGTCTGGCTTCTAGGTGTCCCAATGGGACACCTCAGCCAGAACATAAGGCTTCAATTCTTTAAATGGCAGAGAAGGATGCTTTGTTCAAGTCGCTGGCTCAGACTTAGTACTCTCTGAGGGCTTGTCCCAGCTTGCCCAGGTTGGGTGTCTGGGCATGGGCAACATGCTGAATGCTCATCATCCATACAAAGATACAAGGAGTTATTGCCTCCTCTTTTTTTTGGCAGGTCTGTGGTTGTACTATGAGACTAGGCTCTGTCCCTGAGCTCCTTTTGCTCAAGTGTAGCACTCTGCCCTTGAGCCACAGACCCATTCATGGTTTTTCTTTTTCATGAGACCTCTTAGAAAGAAGGGTATCATGGACTTTTTCACGCAGGCTGAATTCAAATTGGCATTCTCTACATCTCAGTCTTCAAAGGAGCTAGGATTACAGGCAGGAGCCACTGACACCTTGCTTTCTTTTATTCTTGTTCTTTTTTTTGAATCATAACAATCTGAAATCTTCACTGTGTCATACCAATGGTTTGCATTCAAATTAAACTACTTAGGCTTGGAGTTTGAATGTAGGTCTGCCACCCACAAATGGAGGGAGATCCTGACAAACTCATTCCTGTTCATGTGAATGCTTATGGAATGTTATAAAAGTAACAATTAAATGTGCAGTTGCTTCATGATTCTATTTTAGAATGCCACAGAATAATTATTGTATTTATATCTTCCATTCTAGCATCATGGTATGATTAAGGATATTGACTAATTTTTAATTAATGCTTTCATAAGTATTCAACCAAGGATACTTCATTAAATGGAAGCATAATTTAATAACTAATAATTGGTAATAATATATATATAATTTAATATCCTCACAGTCCCTCTCTCTCTCTATATATATGTATATACATGTATATATGTATATAAATATGTATATATAAATATATATACATATATATCTCAATCTACACATCTATCAACATATATATGTATATTTGTATATATATATAAATATATATACATATGTCATCATACCTATGATCAAGCCACACTAGTCCCACATATATATATATATATATGTAGTCCCATATAGTGGATTTGATTATAGGTCCTCAGAACTTCCTAGCAGCTCAGTTTCCAGAGGATGTTCTGCTAAGACTGTGACCCCGCTTATGTATTGGGCATTGTAGGCCATGAGTTGAAATCCCAGGATGGCCAAAAATTTATTCTTGTAGTAAGAAGCCAATTTTGACACATTGTTTTCCTTCTCTGCGAAAGTCCTTGGTCTCAGTATGATGTATAAAATATATTCTATGTGATATGATATAATAAAAAGAATGTTATATGTGTAATAATACTAAATAAATAAGGGTAATAAATGCCAACGCAGTAAACCCATGTATGTAAATAGATCTCATATATGAACATTATTTTTTTCCAGTGCTGAGGCTTCAATTCAGGCCCTAGGAAGTGGTCTGAATTTCTTGTCTTCAAGGACATTGAGCCATTCCCCTTCACCCACAGTGTCACAGAGTTACCCAGACCCTGAGTTCAAATCCCATGCCTGCCAGAAAAATTGGGCAAATTCAAGCCAGGGTCTTTATTATTATTATTATTATTATTATTATTATTATTGCCAAGTACGGGGCTTGAAGTCAGGTCTTGGCATCTCTGCCACTGCCAGCACTGGGATCCTAGGACCTGAGTTCAAATCTTGGGACAGGCAAAAAATATAAAAAATAAAAAGGAGGAGCATAACACTGAGAAGTTCAAGAAGGTAGTTTTACCTTTTTATTTCCTTTGTATTGTAACCATCCTGGGTCTAAATGCCAAGGCCCAGAAAGTGTACATGACCTTGTATTGCTGATGTTTGGCAGCTATTAAGGAAGCCATAGCCAAAACCGGCAAATTAGGTCTGGAGGTCGAATCCCAGGACTGCCACTAATGAATGGTGGGAGATTCTAAGAAACCCATTCCCATATGCATCCATAGGAATGGAATGTTATAAAAGTAACAATTAAATTAGTAGTTAGTGTACGATTATATTACAAAATTATACACAATCATACTACATTGACTAATTTTCAATTAATATGTTATTATGCATTCAATCATGATACTTTAAAAAGGAACGAATTTAATTGCCAATAATCGGTAGTAATTTTCTATATGCAGTTACATAGTATAGACATCTCTCTCTTGTTGTATAAACATACATCAATTTATCTGTCAACCAGTCTACACATTTATCTGTTCTTATTCTTGTCACTCCTGGGGCTCAGTGGTAGGTTGCTTCCCTAGTACATACAAAGCCTTGGGTTCAATTCCTCACTACCGCGTGCACAGAAAAATATGGAAGTCATGCTGTTGATCAAGCAGTCGAGCACTAGCTTTGAGCATTAAAGCTTAGGGACTGTGTCTAGACCCTTACTCAAGAACCAGGTCTGGCACCAAAAAATAGAAAATAGAATGTTCTAACTGCAACTATATAAGGATAGGACTGCAAATACCTCATCACAGAGCAAACCAGGAGTCTGGTGCTGACAGCTGACATCTAACCTGACTTAGCCAGAAATAAACCACTGCAACCCAGCCCCACGGAGCCAGATGCTGCTGGCTCACTCAGCCCTGTCATCCAAGATACTCAGGGGCTGAGATCTGACACTGGTGGGTTTAAAACCCAGCCCTTGCAGGATGTCTGCAAAACTCTGAGCTGTGGCTCACAGTGGTAGAACTCTAGCCTTGAGCAAAAGATATTAGAACAGTACCCCAAACCTTCCAGTGCATTCCCTGTGGCTGACTCCCAGCCCTCCCAAAAAAAACCCATCCCTCTAAATCATTAGATGTGAATTTTGTGTGGTTGTGATGTGTTTCTGAAAGAATGGTGATACCGATGAAAGCACCCTAATTCTAATGACTGCGTGTGGGATACAGCTATGTGATGAGTCCTTCATGAGGTGTGTGCTGAGTCCTTCATGGGGTTCATTCTTTCATCTGTTCCTTGTAAGAGCTCCACAAGTAAGATGATGGTGCAGATGAGAAACTTGAGGCTCACCAAAATTATGTGTGTACTGAAATCTAGTGAGTTGTCTCCTGCAGACAATTGTTTATTTTTCTCAGTCATGAACCTTGAACTCAGGGCCTAGGCACTGACCCTTCCCTGTTGGCTCATGGCTAATGCCCTACCACGTGGAGCCAAGGACTCTCTTGCAACAGAGTGTTTTGATCTAGGCATCTGTAGCTGAGGTCTGTCACCCTGCCTACTCAAGAAGCTGAGATTTGAGGATCTGGGTTCCAAACTATCCCAGACATAAAGCATCCCATGAGAATATAATCTCCTATTCACCACTTAGAAACTTGAAGTGGAAGCTGGGCACCACTAACTCACGCCTGTCCTCCTAGCTACTCCAGAGCCTGAGAGCTGAGGATCAGGAGCCAGCCTGGGCAGGAAATTCTTGAGATGGACACTACTCTCCAGTGACCCAACAAAAACCTGAAGAAATGTTGTAGCTCAAGTGGTAGCGCACTTGGCTTTAGCTGAAGAACTCAAGGACAGTGCCCAGGCCTAGACTTCAACTCCTCCAACATACAAGAAGAGAAAGAAAGAAACCTGAAGAGGAGGGGTTAGACTGCTTTGCATGTATGAATCCCTTGGTTTTGATTCCTCAGTACCACATCACTAAAAAAAAAGCCTGTGGCTCAAGTGGTAGAATGCTATTCTTGTACAGGAGAAATTCAGGTACAGTGCTCAGGTCCTGAATTCAAGTTCCAGGACAAGTGTATGCACACACACACACACACACACACACACACACACACACACACACAGATATCAGAAGTGAAGCTGTGACACCAAATTGTAAAGCAGTGAGCTTCGGTTCTGAGCTCATGGTCTGCACCCAGGCCCTGTGTTCAACCGCCAAAGCTATCCATCCAGGGCTCAACTAGGAGAGGTCAAAGGTTTCAAAACCTGATGAGCTTCACTAGCCCTAGATGCCAGGAAGCATTGTGATATTACCCATGTGCTTAAATTCAGCAAGCTTCTGGAAACCTAAGGAGGCAACTTTGCCAATTAGGAATCTTTTAACTCGGTTCAGCTCTCTAGTTGTCTGCCAGAAGGACCCTTGAATTAATTGTAGCAGTTTGTTCCAACACTAGTACATAGTCTAACAAAGACAGGATAAGTACAAGGAACTTGGCCTGCCACAGGAGGTGGCACAAATGAAGGCTTCCTGTCCAAACTGGGGAAAGAGATAGCTTTGGATACAAAGACGCCTTTTTCTCCTGGGCTTCAGAGCCTGCCCACACCCATCCTCACTAATTGGGCCAAATGGAGTTGTTTGTTACAGAGCTGTACAGGAGTGAGGACTTTTCTCTGCCTGTTCCAACAATGAGGCAGACTTCCTCCAGCAGCCTGAGGTGTGCAGAAACCCTCAGGCTACACTGGGAACAGTGAGGGAAGCCGCAGAATATGCACTGTCTTGAAAGCGCTCTCTGTGCTATGAAACCATTTTATTCAAAGCAAATTTCCTAGCTGAGTGCCTTTCAACATAGGGACTCTGGATCTTAACCGATAGAAATACATGCATACATACATGGGTAGACATGGAGTTACTGTTTTTTGTTTTTTTGTTTTTTGTTTTTTGGCAAGTCTGGGGATTATACTATGAGCCTAGGCACTGTCCCTGAGCTCCTTTTGCTCAAGGGTAGTGCTATGCAATTGAGCCACAACCCCAGTCATGTTTTTTTTTTATTTCCTGTGATCCCTTAGAAATAAGATTGTCCTGGGCTTTCCTGTCCTGACTGAATTCAAATTTTCATTCTCTACCTCAGACTCCTGAAGAGCTAGGATTACAGGCAGGATCCACTGACACTTGGCTTTCTTTTCTTCTTGTTCTATTTTTCCTCATGACAATCTGAAATCTTCACAGTGTCATTCTAATGGTTTGCATTTCTGAGTAAACTACTCAGGCCTGGAGTTAGAATGCCAGGACCGCCACATACAAATGGAGGGAGATCTTGAGAAAATCATTCCTATCCATTGGAATGCTTAATGGAATTTATAAAAGTTACAATTAAATTGGCAGTTAGTTCATGATTCTCTTATAGAATGCCACACAAAAATTATTGGATTATGTCTTTCATTCTAACACCCTGGTTTGGTTCTCCTAATTAAAGAATACTGACTTCTTTCACATTAATACTTTAGTAGGTATTCAACCATGATATTGCATTCAATGGAGACCTAATTTAATAACTAATAATTCATAATATATATAATTTAATATCCTCACATTGTCTCTCTCATATATATAGCAAACTACACATCTATCTATCTATCTATCTATCTATCTATCTATCTATCTATCCATCTATCTATCTATCTATCTTTCTATATCTATATCTATGCCTATATCTAACAATCTATATATATATATATATATATATATATATATATATATCCCACTACTATGGTTTAATCGCAGGTCCTCAGAACTGGCCGGCAGCTCAGTTTGCCAAAGGCTTTTGTTCTACAACTGACCCATTCATAAATTATGCATTGTGGGCTATGAGTTCAAATCCCAGTATTGCCAAAAGTTTATATGTGCAGTAAGAAGCCAATTTTGACACATTTTTCCCTTCTCTGTAAAAGTCCTATGTCTCAGTATGATGTATAATCCATATGCAAATATATCCATGTGATAAGATATAATAAATGAAAAAAGTTATATATGTAATAATGCTAAATAAAATATACAATGAATAAAGAAGGGTAATAAATGTCATATGGAGTAAACCCCTGTATGTAAAAAGATCTCATATATGAGTATTATTTTTCCAGTGATGGGGCTTGAATTCAGGCCCTTGAAACTGGTCTGAAATTCTTGTCTTCAAAGATGGTAAGCTTCCCCTCCCCCACAGTGCCACAGAGTTCCCCAGACCCTGAGTTCAAATCCTAGGCTTGCCAGAAAAATGGAGCAAATTCCAAGCCAGGGCCTTAATTTTTTGGCCAGGCCCGGATCTTGAACTCAGCTTGTGGCAACACTGCCTCAGCCTTGATCACTCCAGGCTGGGGTGCAGCCTCTGGAACCACAGCCCATCCTGAGATCCTAGGACCTGAGTTCAAATCTTTGGAGTGGCAAAAAAAGGTGAAGTGTTGGGAAGGTGGCTCAGTACTAGAGTGCTTGCCTTGCATGCATAAGGTCCTGAGTTCGGTTCTTTAGCACCACATAAGCAGAAAAATGCCGAAAGTGTTGCTATGGCTCAAGTGGTAGAACGATAGCCTTGAGCTGAAGAGTTGAGGGACAGTGCACAGACTCAGACTTCTGCCTGACAACTGACAAAAAAAAGAGGCTGAAGGAAGGAGAAGGATAAAACTGGGAAGTTCCAGAAGGTGGTTTTACATAGTTTTTTTCTTTGAATTGTGACCATCTTGGGTCTAAATAACAGGGCCCAGAAAGTGTACGTGACTTTGCACTGCTGAAGTTTGATGGGCTATCAGGGAAGCCATAGCCAAACCCAGCAAACTAGGTCCGGGGTTCAAATCCCCACCACCTACGAATTCAGGAGATCCTAAAAAATGCATTCCAATACACAACCATATGAATGGAATGTTGTAAAAGTAACAATTACATTACTAATTAGTGTATGTTTATATTATAAAATTATACACAATAATCATAGTACATTGCCTAATTTTCAATTAATACTTCATTATGAATTCAAACATGATACCTAAATAAAGGAAGAAATAATTTAATTATTGACAATTGGTAGTAAAATAGTATATATAACTTAATAATGTACAGACATCTCTCTCTTGTTTTATATGTATATATATATATATATATGCATATATATATATATATGTATATATATAAAACAAACCGTATCTATTTCTACACTTGTCACTACTGGGACTCAGTGGTAGAGTGTTTGCCTAGTATGTATGAAAATCTGGGTTCATTTCCACACTATCACCTGCAAAGAAAAAGCCAGAAGTGGTGTTGTCACTGAAGCACCAAAAACAAGTTAGAAAGTTATGACCACAACTATAGAATGCCAGGAATTCAAATACCTCATGACAGAGCAAGCCGGGAGTCTGAAGCTGAGGGCTGCCATCTAACCTGACTTAGCCAGAGGTCAACAGCTGCAAACCAACTCCATCAAACCAGACACTGCTGGCTCACCCCTAGCTGCTCAGGGATGAGTTCTGAAACTGGTGGTTTGAATACTCAGGCCTGGCAGGAAGTCTGCGAGACTCAGAGCTGAGGTGCAAAGTGGTAGAGTTCTAGCCTTGAGGAAAAGGTCTTAGGAGAGTACCCTCAATCTATGAGTGCAATCCCCAAGGCTGAGGACCCTGCCCCCCATTAACCACCCCTCTAAACCATTAGATGTGAACTTTTGTGGTTTGTGATGTTTTTCTGAAAGAATGGTGATACTGATGAAAGCACCTGAATTCTAATGACTGCTTGTGGGATAGAGCTATGTGATGAGTCCCTCCTGGGGTGCTGGGTGCTGAGTCCTTCACAGGGTGCTATGCGCTGAGTCCTTCATGGGGTGTATTCTTTCATCTGGTCCTTGTTAGAGCTCCACAAGTAAGATGATTTTGCAGATGAGAAAGTTGAGGCTCAGATATGCCCCCAAGGCAGGGCCAAATTTATATATGTACTGAACTCTAGTGACTTGTCTCCTGCTGACAATTGGTTTGGTTTAGTTTTCTCCATCATGAACCTTCAACCCAAAGCCTAGGTGCTGACTTTCCTCTTGGGCTCATGGCTAGCACTCTACCACGCGGAGCCAAAGACCCCCTTGCAGCAAAGTGTCACCCGTTAGGTGTTTTTAGCTGAGGTCTATCATCCTGCCTGCTCAGGAAGCTGAGGACTTGGGTTCCAAACTATCCCAGAAACAGAAGGTCCCATGAGACTATTATCTCCTATTCACCACTTAGAAACTTAAAGTAGAAGCTGGGCACCAGTGACTTGCACCTCTCATCCTAGCTATTCAGGAGCCTGAGACCTGAGGATCACAGTCCAAAGCCAGCCTGGGCAGGAGATTCTTTGAGATGGTTATCTCCAAAGAAACACCAGAAAGCCTGAAGGGGCAGTGTAGCTCAAGTGGTAGAGTGCTAGACTTGAGCTGAAGAGCTCAGAGGCAGCACCCAGGCCCAGGCTTTAACTCCTCCATCTTAAAAGAAATTAAGAAACCTGAAGTGAAGTGCTGGGAATGTGTCTTAGGGGTAGAGTGCTTTGCATGTATGAAACCCTGGGTTTGAATCCTCAGTACCACATCCCTAGAAAAAAAGCCTGAATTGGCTGTGTAGCTCAAGTGGTAGAGTGCTGTCCTTGTACAGGAGAAACTAAGGTACAGTGCTCAGGTCCTGAATAAAAGCTCCAGGGCTGTTGTATGCACACGCGCGCACACACACACACACACAAACACACACACAAAGATACAAGAAATGAAGCAGTGACACCAAATGGTAAAGCAAAGAGCTTCTCCTCTAAGCTCAAGGTCAGCACCCTGGCCCTGTGTTTAACCTGAAACCTACGTACCCAGGGCCCAACTCGGAGAGGGCAAAGGTTTCAATACATGATGAGCTTAGCCCTAGATGACAGGAAGCATTGTGATTTTGCACAAGTGCTTAGATTTAAGAAGCTCCCAGAAACCTAGGGAGGCACCTTTGCCAATTAGGAATCTTATTAGGTTCAGCTCCCTAGTTGTCTGCCAGAAGGACTCTTGAATTAATTGTAGTAGTTATTTTCAACAGTGGAACATGGTCTAACAAAGACAGGATGAGTACAGGAAACTTGGCCTGCCATGGGAGGCGGCACAAATGAAGCCTTCCTGTCAAAACAGAGCACGGGGGAGAGAGAGAGCTAGGGGTACAAAGAGGTCTTTTTCTCCTGGCCTTCAGAGCCTGCCCACACTCATCCTCACTAATTGCCCCGCATGAATTGTTTGTTACACAGCTGTACAGGAGTAAGGCTTTTTTTCTGCCTGTTCCAACAATGGAGGCAGACTTCCTCCAACAGCCTGGGGTGTGCAGAAACCCTCAGGCTACACTGGAAACAGTGAAGGGATCTCAGGAACACGCACTGTCTTGAAAGCACTCTCTATGCTATGAAATCATTCTATTCAAAACAAATTTCCTAGCTGTGTGCCTTTCTTCATAGCGACACTGGATGTTCACCGATAGAAATACATGCATACATACAGACACACAGACTTAATGGCTCTTTTTTGTGTGTGGCTACTCCTGAGGCTTGAACTGTAAGCCTAGACATTATCCCTGGGATCCTTTTGCTGAAGGAAGCACTTTATTGTGTCTTAAACCACGATTACCCTAGGCTGGGGTGCAGCATTTACATACACCACAGATGATCCAGGGATCCTAAGACCCGAGTTCAACTCCTAGCACTGGCATAAAACCATCAAAGCAACAAAAATGGAGGAGAAAAAAAACAGGAAGTTTTACACAACCATTTTACCTTTGTTTCCTTTGCACTGTTACCATCCTGGGTCTCAATGACTCAGCTTGAAAATTGTACATGACCTTGCATGGCCGAAGGCTGGGGGCTGTCAGTGAAGCCTGAGCCCAACCCAGACACCTAGGCCCTGAGTTTGATCCTGGGATTGCCACCTACACATAGCTGAAGATGCTATGAAACTCATTCCTATCTATTCCTATATATAGGAAGACTAATAGAATGTTTGGCATGTACTAATTGAATTACTAATTAGCTAGTCAATATAGTATAAGATTGTACATAATAAATATAGGTCATTGATTAATTGAATTAATACTTTATTAAGTCTTCTACCATGATTAATTAATAGACACATAATTTTAGACCAAATAATTGGTAGCAATAGAATATATAAAAATAAGATATAGACATAACTTTATATGTAGAGTTATGCAATAGAATCTACACAAATGTCTATCTGTCTCGGTATACATTTATTTATAGACGCATATACATATGTAAACACACACACACACACTACAATCTACACATTTATCTGTTTATATATTGGCCACTCCTAGAGCTTGATCTCAGGTCCTCAAATTAGCCCAACAACTTCACTTGCATCAGACTGGTGTGCTAACATTGACCCATTTATGAAGTGGGTCTTGTAGGCCCAGAGTTCAAATCACAGAACTGCCAAAAACTTAATCCTGGTGGATGAAGCTAATTGTCCCATTTGTTTTCCTTATCGGTGAAAGTACTGGGTCTCAGGAATGATGGATAATACATGGGCAAATCTATGTTCTATGTAATAGGATGTAAAAAATATTATATGTGTAATCATACTCACTAAAATACATAAGAAATAAGTAAAACACAAAATAAAATCAATAACTACATGAACCACAATATGCAGTAAACCTGTAAATATAAATCATGTATTTAAAATATATACAAATATTATTTTTTTCAAGTGCTAGGACTTTCTTGTCTTTCAGCATGGTGAGCTTCCCCTTCCCCCACAATGCTGCAGATTTCCCAGACCCTGAGTTCAAATCCCAGGCCTGGCAGAAAAAATTGCATCAATTCCAAGCCACGGGGCCTCATAATTTTTTAAATATTTTAAATGTATTTATTTATTAATTTTTATTTTGTCAAGCACAGGGCTTAAACTCAGATCATGGCAACTCTGCCTCAGCTTTGATCACTCCAGGCTGGGTTGAAGCCACTGGACTCAGAGCCGAACCTGGGTTCCTGGGCCCCAAAGACTGACAGGAATAAAAATAAATAAAACGACACAGATAAGGTTTCCATTATTTGCAATAACTAGTATATATCTCAGTCAAGCAGAAAAGCTCAGATAAGTTAATGTTAGGGAAATGAACCCCAAGATAAGTATTCAAAAGGTTTTTTATTTCATTCAATTGTTTCTAACATACTTATAAGATGATTTCTATGTTGCTTTGTATGTCCCTTCCCCACGGTATAACCTGTGCTTTCACTGTATTTGATGGTGGTATAATTTGTGGAGGGGAAGGGAAAGAACAAATCGTTTAAATAGGGATGCAGGTGGACCTATTGCAACAATGTGATGTACAAGTCATTATGTCGAAAAATGAACTTTACAACATTGGTGGGGGGGAGGATCTGGTAGGGGGTCAGGGAAGGTATGGGAAGAGATGGGAAGGGGAAACATAGGAGGAGGCAACAATGTTTGATAAGAAATGTACTCATTATCTTGCCCATGTAATTGTAACCCCTCTGTACGGTATTTTTACAAAAAAACAAAAACAAAAACAAGAACAAAAACAAAACAAAACAAAAAAAACAAATCGGCAACTTGCAGATGGCTGCCGGTTTTACATTTGTTTTCTTTGCAAGGTGACCATACTGGGTCTGAATGACATGGCTGAAAAGTGTTTCTAACCTGGCATTGCTGAAGGCTGGCAGGCTACCAAGGAAGCCATAGGCCAACACGGCCACATAGGCCCTATGTTCGAAGCCCGGTCCTGACCCCTACCAATGCAGGGAGACCCTAAGAGTCTGGTTCCTATACATAGGAATACCGATGGAAGGTTATGAATGTCAAGGTTGAATTAGTTGTTCCTGAATGATACTACTATAAAATTAAACAGTGATTTTAAGAGGCCGATGGATTTTAATGGATATTTTTTGACACATTAAAAGATACTATTAATTACATGGACGCAATAGTTTCAGGACAGTAGTTGATTTAATTAATATTTCATTAAGGGTGAAAATGAAAATATTAATTACATGGAGGCATAACAAATACCCAAGAATTGCTAGGAATGTAGTTTATATAACTGAAGAATGTATAGACATCTCTGGCACTCTTTAAAGATCTATATTTATTTGTGTATTACCATCTGCATGTCAATCTGTTCTTATTTTGTCAACCCTTGGGGCTCGATCTCAGGTGCTGGGAACTTCTTGTAAGCTCTATATACCCCAGGCTGGCGTGCTGACACTCACCCATTCATGAATTGGGCCATGTAGGCTATGAGTTCAGATGCCAGCCCTCACAAAAATTGAATGGTGGAATAAGAAGCCTATGATGACACATGTTTTCCTTTTCTGTGAAAGTCCTGGGTGTCAGGTGTGAAGTTTCATACATAGGCAAATCTATATCTTATGTAATAAATGTAGTAAATGTTTCATGTGTAATAACAGTCAATAAAATAAATGGTAAATAAATGAATAAAACAAAAAATAAAATGAATAACTACACTAAGTGCAATATGGAGTCAACATACAGGGCTCGATCTCAGGGCCTGGGAACTGCCTGGCAGCTGAATTGGCTAAAGGCTGCTGTGCTGGCAGTCACCCATTCATGAACTGAGCCTTCTAGGCCCTGAGTTTAGATCCCAGCACTGCCAAAAATGTAATCATGGAGTGAGAAGCCGAGTGTGACACGTTTTCCTCTTCTTTGAAAGTGCTCAGTGACAGGTAGGATGTATAAATTGTATGCAAATCTATATGCTATGCAATAGGATGTCATATAGGTAAGAAATGACATAGGTGGAAGAAAAACAGATTGAATTAGTAGTGAATCATTCTGGGATAAAATTAGACTCAATAATTATAGGACTTGGATTAAGTTTAATTAATATTTTATTGAGCATTAAGAGAATAAAAATTACATGGAAACATAATTAAATACCTAATAATGGGTAGTAACACGATGCATAATTTAATTTGTCTCATTTATAAAATATGTGATTATATGTATGGATGTATGTACATATATGATAAATAATAACAGGATATTGAGTAATTATTAATGCTTTATTAATTGTTCAACTGGGACACATCATTAAATGGAGACATAATTTGAAACCTAATAATTGGTAGTAATATTATCTATAATTCAATAATATACAGACATCTATCTTTTTGTGTATATAATACTTATATAAAGGAAGCTCTACCTGTTTATACCTCGTTCACTCCTGGGGCTCGGTGGTTGAGTGCTCGCCTAGTAAGCAAGAAGGCCTGGGTTGGATTTCTCAGTGCCACATAAACAGAAAATCCAGAAGTTCTGCTGTTTTTCAATAAATTGAATGCTAGCCTGGAGCACCAACACTTAGGGACATTTTCTAAGCCCTTACTCAAGCCCCAGGACTGCCTCCAAAAAAAGGTAGAATGTTCTACCTGCAATGATATAAGGACAGGACTTCAAATACGTCATCACAGAGCAAGCTAGGAGTCTGGCGCTGACAGCTGCCACCTAACCTGACTTAGTCATATGTAAACCGCTGCAACCCAGCTGCACGGAACCAGACGCTGATGGCTGGCTTAACCCCATCATCCTAGCTGTTTGGGGGCTTTAAAACCCAGCCCTGGCAGGAAGTCTGTTAGACTTTTTAAAATGTGGCTCCTAGTGGCAGAGCTCTAGCCCTGAGCAAATGTTATTAGAACAGTATCCACATGCTTTGAGTTCAAGCCCCATGGTTAACCCCCCCACAAAAAAACACCCCTCTAAACCATTAGATGTGATCTTGTGTGGTTTGTGAAATGTTCCTCAAAGAAGAGTAATACTGATGAAACCACCCTAATTCTAATGACAATTTGTGGAATAGAGCTATGTGCTGAGCCCTTCATAGGGTGCTCTGTGCTGAGACTTGCACAGGGTGCTATGTGCTGAGTCCTTTACAGGTTGCAGTGTGCTGAGTCCTGCATTGGGTGCTGTGTGTTGAGTCATGCAAAGAGTGTCAAGTGCTGTGTCCTTCACAGGGTGCATTCATTCATCTGGTCCTTGTAAGAGCTCCACAACTGTGATGATTTTGCAGACAAAAAATTTGATATATATATATATATATATATATATATATATATATATATATATATATATATATATATATATATATATCACATTCTATGCCTCCATAAGAAAAAATGACATTGCCACATTTGTTAGGAAATGGAAAGACTTGGAAAAAATTATATTAAGAGAAGAAAGACAGGCCCAAAGAAACATAGGTCCCATGGTTTTCCTTATTTGCAATAACTAGTATATGTCTGAGACAAGCAGAAAATGTCAGATACGTTGCTCTTAGGCGAAATGAACCACACCATAAGGATTCAAATGTTTTTTTCTTTCATGTGGTTGTTTCTAATATATTAATAAGATGATTTATTTGTTGCTTTGTGGGTCTCTCGCCCACAGTATAACCCCTGTTTTCACTGTATTTGATGTTGGTATAATTTGTGGAGAGGAAGGGAAAGAGCAAATCGTTTAAATAGGGATACAGGTGGACCCAGTGCCACAATGAGATGTACAATTCATTATGTCTAAAAACAAACTTTACAACTTGCGGGGGGAGTGAAGGGGAAGGGATAGGAAGGGGAAACAAAGGAGGAGGCAACAATGCTTACTAAGAATTGTGTTCAATACTTTGCCGATGTAATTGTAACCCCTCTGTACGGTATTTTCACAATAAAGAAAAAAAGGAGTTTGATTAATAAAAAGAATATTGTGGCTCAGATGTGTCCCCATGGCATGGACAAAATTATGTATTACTGAAGGCTAGTGAGTTGTCTCATGCAGACAATTGTTTTGTTCTGCTTTTTCTCAGTCATGAACCTTGAACTTGGGGCCTAGGCACTGACCCTTACCTCTGGGCTCATGGATAGCCCTCCACCACGTGGAACCAAGGACCCCCTTGCAGCAGAGTGCCACTGCCTAGGGGTCTATAGCTGAGGTCTGTCATCCTGCCTTCTCAGGAAGCTGAGATCTGAGGATCTGGGTTCCAAACTATCTCAGACACAAAAGGTCCCATGAGACAATTATCTCCATAGACCACTAAGAAACCTGAAGTGGAGTTTGGTGTTTGTGGCTCATGCCTGTCATCCTAGCTACTCAGGAGGATGAGATCTGAGGATCATGGTTCAAAGCTAGTCTGGGCAGGAAAGTCCTTGAGACACTTAACTCCAGTGAACCACAAGGAAACTTGAAGTGGTGTTGTGGCTCAAGTGGTAGAGCACAAGACTTGAGCTGAAGAACTCAGGGAAAGCACCCAGGTCCAGACTTTAACTGCTACAACAGACAACAACAACAACAAGAAAAAGACAGAAACAAACTAACAAACCTGAAGCAGAAGGCTGGGAATGGGCCTTAGGGGTAGAGTGCTTTGCATATATGAAACCCTGGGCATGATTTCTCAGGACCACATCACTAGAAAAACCCTGAAGTGGCTCAAGTGGGAGAGAGATATCCTTGTACAAGAGAAACTAGGTACACTGCGTAGGTCCTAAGTTCAATCTCCAGGACTGGTGTATGCACGCATGCACACGGACACACACACACACACACACACACACACACACACACACACACACACACAGACCAGAAGTGAAACTGTGACACCAATTGGTAGAGCACTGGGCTTCTGCACTGAGCTCATGTTCAGCACCCAGGCCCTGTGTTCAACCCCAAAACCTAGCCACCCAGAGCCCAACTAGGAGAGGTCAAATGTTTGAAAACCTGATGAGCTTCACCAGCCCTAGATGACAAGAAGCTTTGTGATATCCAACATGTGCTTGGATTTCCCAAGGTTCCAAAACTTAGGAGAGGCATCATAGGCCCATCATCACCTGCAATTAAACATTTCATTAGGTTCAGTGCCCTAGTTGTCTGCCAGAAGGACTCCTGAATTATATTGAACAATGTATCTGAACACCGGAATATAGTCTCACAAAGGCAAGATACGTGCAGGAAACTTGGCCTGCCAAGGGTGGTGGCATAAATGAAGGCTTCCTGTCAAAACAGAGCACTGGTGAGAGAGATAGCTTGGGGTACAAAGAGGCATTTTTCTCCTGACCTTCAGCGTCTACCCACACTCATCCTCATTAATTGGCCCAGATGGAGTTGTTTGTTACACAGCTGTACAGGAGTGAGGCTTTTTGTCTGCCTGTCCAGACAATGAGAGACTTCTTCCAACAGGCCTGGGATGCAGAGAAACCCTCAGGCTACACTGGGAACAGTGAGGGGAGCCCCGGAACATGCAATGTCTTGAAAGCCCTGTCTGTGCTATGAAATCATTGTATTGAAAACAAATTTCCTAGTTCAGTGCCATTCATCATAGCTACTCTGGAGATTCACCTATAGGGATACATCCATCCATATACAAATACATGGAGCTACACGGTCTTTTTTTTTTTTTTTGGTGGGGGGGCAGGTCCTGGGGTTGGACATTAACCCTAGTCGTTGTCCCTGAACGACTTTTGCTCATTAAAATTGAGTCACAGCCCCATTTCTGGGTTTTTCTCTGATCTCATAGATACAATAGTGTCAAATTTCCTACACTGGCTGGATTCAAACTAAGGTTCTCTACATCTTAGCTTCCTGAGGAGCTGGGATTATGGTCAGCAGTCACTGGCACCTGCCTTTCTTTTCTTCTTCATTTTTTACTCTGGACATCTGACTTCTTAACAGGGTCATTCCAATGGTTTGAATTTTTAAGTAAACTACCCAATATTCTTTATAGCTGCCTTCTCTGAGAAGGATTTTCTCTCCTCATCTTCCCCTCTGGCTACAGGTTTGAAGCCAAAAATGAGAAATGAGTGTCCCAGGATTTTGGAGCAAATGTCCACAGGACATGCCAGTTCGGTCACTTAGCATTGAGCTGCAGTGAATTTACTGTCTCAGGACGAGAGGACTGAAAACTTGAGCGATTTTCATACTGTCTGCATTGCTCCTTTTGTCTATAAAATGACCTAATAATTATGAATGTTTTTTGTCTACACCCTTAAGTATCTAGAACACACTAGAAGCATCTTCCTGTTTCTGTTTTTCTCTAGAACCTCTCGAGATTTAGACTAAAGGTTTGTGTGGAGCGGCTTCTCGGTGAATCCCTAAGGAAAGCCACTCAATCCTCCTCAGGAGATCGCCATTCAAAGCCAGCCTGTGCAGGAAAGAATGTGAGGCTCTTATCTCCAATAAACCACCAGAAAACCAGAAGTGGAGCAGTGGCCCAGAGGGTAGAGGTCCAGCTTTGAGAGAGAAAGCCAAGCAGGAGATACTGTCCAGAGCAGGCAGTAAAGCCTGGGAGGCGCTTATGTCCAATTATCGACCAGAAGGCTGGAAGTGTAGCTGTGGCAGTGGTAGAGCCTCAGCCTTGAGCAAAACAGCTCAGGAATGCATTGGGCCCTGTGTTTAAGCCCTGGGATGCCCACAAAAAATTCAAAAAGAGAAGGCCAAGTTATGTATCAGTGTCCTCCTACCAACTTATGTGTGTATATTACTTCCCTGAGTGCAAACAGACCCTATGCAGTGCTTCTGCTTTTACTTACTGATTTATTTTTCAGATATGCTCATTGTGCATACTGCAGCATTCTCTTCATTTCAGGCCCATCGCTTTTCTCTTCCGGGGCTCCATGCCTGCATCCTTATATGATGCACACTTTGAAAGATTAAAAATTAGAGTTACATTTTACAATTGGTAACTGCTGGTTTTGCTTCTGTAAACTTGCTTGCACTAGCACTGACCCTTCCCCTCCCTGGAAATAAATAAAAACTTTCGGAGTCTAGATGTCAGCCCTGGGACAAGCTCTGTAGTCGTAAATAAAGAACAAACAAGTAAATTCCCCAAGTGGCCAAATGGGACCCAAGATAAGGGCCCAAGATAAGGACCACCTGGCAAGTCCAGCAAACTAGGCCAAATGTTAATCAATTACAAGCCTGTAACTATGTAAACTCCCCTCCAGGGTGACCGCTCCCCCTAGACTTCCCCTGAGCCAACTATTTTACAAAGAGTGTTATAAACTTCCCTGCATAGTAAAAATGATTGCTGGAGTACATAGTGACTTTTCAATGGGCCAATCCCGGGGACACCTGGTGTTATATGCTAATCTTGTGGATTTTGCCTTTAAGAATGCCTGTAACTGCTGCTCCGGGCTCCCTCCCTTGCCAGGGCAGAGAGACCGTTTGTGCAAATGTCAAATAAACTCCTCTTGCTTATTGCATCTCCTGGCCTGGAGTCTGAGTTTCTGGGGCGCCCTCCCGTTGACGAAAGTATCCCAGGAGTCTGGGGTCTTTCACACTTAAGCTCTCAGCAGCCTTTATTTACATTTTATTATGGGGCCAATGCAGGAACAGTCACAAATCAGGCAGGGGAAGAGAAGATCAGGGTTTATAGTTATAAAAGGTATTCAGAAAAATTAACTTGGGGATGAAAAATGGTAGCATACTTATGTAAAAACTACCATTAAGAAAAAGATGAGGTGGCTGGGAATGTGGATTAGTGAGAGAGCGTTTGCCTAGCATGCAAGAATTCCTGGGTTTGATTCCTCAGTAGCACATACACAGAAAAAGCCAGAATTGGTGCTGTGACTCAAGTAGCAGAGTTCTCTAGAGACAGTGCCCAGGCCTTGAGTTTGGCCCAAGAACTGCCAAAGAGATACTAGGTAGGTAGGTAGATAGATAGATAGATAGATAGACAGACTGACAGACAGACAGACAGACAGACAGGTAGGTAGATAGATAGATAGATAGATAGATACATACATACATACATACATACATACATACATACATACATACATAGATTTTTTTAGATACATAGATAGATACATAGATACATAGATTTTTTTAGATACATAGATAGAAAGAAAGAAAGAAAGAAAGAAAGAAAGAAAGAAAGAAAGAAAGAAAGAAAGAAAGAAAGAAAGAAAGAAAGAAAGAAAGAAAGAAAGAAAGAAAGAAAGAAAGAAAGAGGATAGGTGAATCTGGTCTTGGATGTCAGTAGGAAAGAAGGGAACACTTCCAAACCATGAGGCCTTCTGCAGTGTGCCAGGACACCAGAGTCACCTTCACATAACCACAGAGCAGGAAGACTGTCTCTATCCCACTTCTCAGGCAGTGGAGGGCCCCAGAGTAAAGAGGGCAGAGCCAGGTTCTAACTCAGGTGCTTGGAGGCAGAAGAGAAAGGGCCCTGCCTCTCCTTGGACTGCGGATTTACATTAATGATGTGGAGAATTAAGGAAGGAGAATGGACTGGCAGAGGTAGAAGAAGGGCCTTCAAATTTGACAGATGGAGAGTCAAGAACCCACTCCCTAAGACCAAAAAGCAGGATTTTTCTTCTCTGTTCCTCCCCTCTCCCCCACTAAATTGGCTCTCTATTGATAACCTAAAGATAGCCTGAGGCTCCCTTCACCTGAGGGAGGAAGGATAATTAGTTATTGTTTGAAGAGGCTGAAAAAAGCCTGACCCTGGTGTGACTCTAACAAATATTTCAGGTTTCCCCCAATTGCTGGCTGTGCCTGGAATGAATGAAGTGGTTTTGCAGCTCACTTCCCTGTTAAGTATGTACATTCTGCCTCCTAATCCTGCAGGCCTAGGTCTCTGCACCTAGCCTGGTTTTTTGATACTGTTTCCTGTCCTTCAAATACAGAGTTACATTGGAGTTTTTCCTGCTAACAGGGCTAGGTCTTGGATCCTGAGAACTTCATTTATACTCAGGATGGGTCAATGATGTTTCTTTCCTGCTTCTATAGCTTGAGAACTCTAAGAACATTTAGAGTGCAAGTAACTTCTCATCACCAAGGGAAACCCAGGAATTCTTGAACATGTGACCTTTTGGAACCCCACTGGAGGACACAAGATGATTACAATCTTCATGTGAGTGGCTGGGCAGATGGATCTGCTACACTTGAACCTTGAACTTGGCCTGCTCTCCTAGTCCATGTCCTTCTTTGGTGCTTGTCCTGCTAGCTCCTCAGGAGCTTCCAAGATAGAAATAGATTGATCAAACCCAAAGGGAGTTACTGGCTTTTTCCCTCTTTTTCTGTCCTTTGCTTTAAATGTTTTGCAGGTCTTTGGGCTTGAATTGTGGATCTAGGCTCTGTCCCTGGTCTCCTTTGACTCAAGGCTAGTGCTCTGCCACATGAGTCCCTTTTGGCTTTGTCTGTGGTGAAGTGGAAGTCAAAGCCTCATAGATATTCCTGCCCTGGCTGTCTTCAAACTGTGATCCTCAGACCTCAGACTCCTAAGCAAGGGTGACAAGCATGAGCTTCTGTTGCTCTGCTAAGTTCAGAATTGTAATGATATTGAAAATACAAGTCAACTGCTCATCATAAAGGGTTTGGGAAGCATATTAACCCTTTCAACATTGGACCTTTCAGAACCCTGTAGCACACAAAGTTATAATGAGAGAGCCTGAGCATATGGATCTGCTATACTTGAACATTGGGCTCTGACTCCAATTCTGGTGTACACCAGCATTCATTTTCCAGAAAATGTTCTCATAATTAACAAATAGGAAAAGTACTTTGATTAACCCTCACTTTTTTTCCAGGTATGTGTCTCGAACTCAAGCCTGGGCACTGTCAGCTCAAGGTGAACACTCTACCACTTGAGTCACAGCTCCACGTGGGGTCTTTTGGTGGTTCATTGGAGGTAAGAGTCTAACAGGCTTTCCTTGCCTAGGCTGTCTTTGAACTGTGGCCTTGAGGTCTCAGCCTCCTGATTAGCTAGGGTTGTAGGTGTGAGCCACCGGCATCTGGCCTATTGTTTTTGCCAGTTCTGGGGCTTGAACGTAGGTACCGTGCTGTCTCTGAGCTTCTTTTTCTCAAGGCTAGCACTCTACCACTTGAGCCATTCCACAGCTTCTGGCTTTTTCTGAGTATGTGGCACTGAGGATTTAAACCCTGGCATTCATGCATGCTGAGAAAGCTCTCTACCTATAAGCCACATTCCCAGCTTCACTCTTACTATTTTATCCCTCAACTTGCCTATCCTCAAGAAAAAGTCTCTGAGTATAAATCATCTAATGAAATCCCTGTAGGAAGCTGTCAAAAGATGAATAAGACAAAGCTCATACTTGGGATAGACTCTAAACATGTGATGACTGTGACAAATGCTTCCATTTAATTATGTATCATGTTTCAACACTTAATAAAATATTAATGAAAAATGACTCAATGTCCTACATTATTGTGTATAATTTTATAATAGATGTACAAAATGTAATAAATATTATGTATGTAATAATACTAAATACATTAAACAATGAATAAATGAATAAAATAAAAATAAAATAAATAAAAAACAATGATAATAATCATAATATGTAATAAACATACATATGTAAGTATATATCATAAATATTTTTCCATTGCAGGGCCTTACTGCAGGCCTTGGGAACTCTAGCCTGAATTTGTTTTCCTCAAGGACAGTAAACTTTGCCTTTACCCATGGTGCAAAAGAGCTACCTGGAATGTGAGATCAAATCCCAGCAATGGCAGAAATACTGGCCCCATTTCCAAGACTGACAATTTTTTTGATGAAAGCAGTTATGTTTATTCAGTTCCATACTGAACATTTAAAAAAAAGCAGTGTAGAATTTTATACAGCTATTCAGACATATTTCCCTTACCCCTAAAGTGCTTCTTCGAGCACTACATTGTTTATTTTCTGTATGATGTTTATTGTAAAAATGATGTACAGTGGGTTACAGTTATATGAGCAAAGTAATGAGTACATTTCCTATTGAGCGTTGTTGTCTCTTCCTTTGTTTTCTCCCTACTACCCTTCCCTCCCATCTCCACAACTACCTCCCCCTGCCAAGATCAGTGACTTAATTTTTTAAATTTTGGCTTGGCACGGGGTTTGAACTAAAGTAGTTTGAACTAAAGTAGGTGACTCTGCACCTTCCCTCACATTGGTATGGATTTACCAAGACCGTGAGTTCAAATCCCAGGATAGGAAATAAAACTAGCAGAAATTCCAAATCAGGGAGGTTTATTTTTTTAATTTAGTTAAATAAATAAATTATTTATTTATTTATTTATTTATTTGTTTGTTTGTTCTTTTTTTGCCAACCACGGGTGTTGAACTAAGATCATGGCACCACTTCGTAAGCTTTGATATCCCTAGGCTGGGCTGCAGCCTCTGGACCCATAGACAATCCTGGGATTCCAAGCCAAGAGGGCTTGCAGGAAGAAAAAAAATGTGGAACAGCACCAAAAGTAGTGAGCTGCAGAGGGTTGGGGGGGGGGTTATAATTTTTTTCTTTGCGGGTGACCCTACTGGTTCTGAATGACACAGCTGCAAAGTGGACCTGACCTGCCATTGCTGAAGGCTGGCAGGCTATCAGGGAAGCCATAGGCCCACCTGTCAACATAGGCCCCAGGTTCAAATCCCTGTCCTGACACCTACCAGTGGCGGAGATCCCAAGAGACTCGTTCCTATGCATAGGATACTGATAGAAAGAGTAGTTCGTGCATTGGTTTAGTCTAAAATTGGATGCAAGAATCCTAGGATGCTGATTGATCTTAATTAATAGTTATTAAGCATGAAAAGAATAATATTCCTTCAATGGAAGTATAGTAAATACCTAAGAGTTGGTAGGAAAGTAGTAGATGTTATTCAATAATACATAGTCGGCTCTGGCACTTTTTACCAATATATATTTATTTGTATATCACCGTCTGCCTATCCATGTATCACTGTTTTGGCCAAACCTGGGGCTCAATCTCAGCATCTGGGAACCACATGACAGCTTCATTAGCTAGAGGCTGCCAGGCTCACACTAACCCACTCATGAATTGGGCCTGCTAGGCCCTGAATTCATATCCTAGCACTGTGAAAATTTAATCTTGAATTAAGAAGCCGAGTGTGACACATGTTTTCTTTTTCTGGGAGAGCCCTGTGTTTCAGGCATGATGGATAACACATCTAAAAATCTAGATGCTATGTGATAGGATATAAACAATATGATAAATGGTATAGGTGTCATCAGAGTCAATAAAATAAATGGTAAATAAATGAATAAAACAAGAAATAAAATGAATAATCACACAAAACAAGGTATGGGTTCATTTTCCTAACATCACATTATCTGAACTTTTCTGCTTGACTCATACATATACTAGATATTGCAAATAAGGGAAACCATGGGACCTATGTTTCTTTGGGCTTGGCTTATTTCTTTGTTGCATTGTATCCCCCCACACACACAGTATAACCCCTGCTTTCACTATATTTGATGTCGGTATAATTTGTGGAGGAGATGGGGAAAAACAAGTCATTTAAGGATACAGGTGGACCCGTTGCAACAATGAGAAGTACAAGTTGTCATGTCGAAAACGAACTTTATAACTTTGTTTCGGGGGGGCGGGGGAGGGGGGAGAATTGGATGGGGGGTTGGGGGTAGGGTAGGGAGGGATGTGAAGGGTAAACAATGGAGGAGGCTGCAATGTTTGATAAGAAATGTACTCATTATCTTGCCCATGTAATTGTAACCCCTCTGTACACTATGTTCACAAAAAAATAAAAAAAAAAAATAAAAACATGGTATAGACTGAACATCTATATAGAAGTATAAACCCTACCACACCAAACACGATATGGACTGAACATCTGTATGGAAGTATAAGTGCTATCTTTAAAATGTATATAAGGAGTATGTTTTCCAGGCCTGAGGCTTGAATTCAGCCACCATACTAAGACGGTATGGAGGGAGATCCCAAGATATTAGTTTATGGACCTAGGAAGAGTCATGGAATGCCATTGATGTCATCTTTGAATCAGTAGTTCATGCGTGATGGAAGTAGGAAATGATAGGCAAGAATCATGGGGTATTGCTTATCTGCAATGAAGATTTGATGAAGCATGACAATAATCATCAGTTTTGAAATGGAGGCATCAGGAAAGATCCAAGAATCGGTAGTCACACAGTAGATTTGATTCCATCACAGGTGGCCATCTCTCCTACTCTATACAAATATGTACTTATTTGCATACTACCTTCAGCTTATGAATGGATGACTGTTGTGTACCCTCCCGCTACCCCCCACCTGGAGGCTCAATCTCAGGTCCTGAGAATGGCCTAGCTCCTTAGTGTGGCTCACAGGCTGGTATGCTCACGTGGACCCATTCACCTCTTGGGCCTGCTAGGCCCTGAGTTCAGACCCCAGCACTGCCAAAAGAATCATCCTGATGTCAGAAGCCAATCGTTGCACCTGTTTTCCTTTCCTGTGCAAGTTCTGGGTCTCAGCTAGGATGGAGAACGAATGGATCACCCTGTGGCCATGGGAATTGGTTGTCATCCATGTCAGCGCAGTTATACCTGTCATCATATACTCAAGAAAATACACACTACATCCATGAATAGCATACAAAATAGAGAGAATAACTACATTAAATGATCGATGCAGTCCACACACAGATATGAATATACATCCCATGTTTCAATGATGCATTGATGTCTATTGTGGCCTCCCTGGGGCTCGATTTCAGTTCCTGGGAATGGCCCAGCTCCTTCATGGCTCACAGGCTGGAGTAAACACGTGGACCCATTGGCCAGTTGGGCCTCCTAGGCCCCAAGTTCAAATCCCAGCACTGCCAAAAATTCACCCTGATGTGAGAAGCCAGTCTTTGCACCTTTTTTTTTTTTTCTGTGCTGTGCATGTTCTGGGTCTCAGCTAGGATGGAGAATGCATAGGCAACTCTCTACTTATGTGAATAGATTGTCATCCAGGTCAACACAGTTATATTTGTCATTCTATACTCAAGAAAATACACACCACATCAATGAATAAGGCAAAATAATGAGAATGACTACTCAGAATGCAAGTACTGAGTGGGTACTGCCCACCTATGTATGGAAATAGAGGTCCTCTGTTTAAATTGGGAATTTATAACTATATTGGCCCTCGCCATGGGGGGCTCGATGTCAGGTCCTGGGAACGGCCAAGCTCCTTAGTGGCTCACAGGCTTGTGTGCTCACCATGTCCCATTCACCAATTGGGCCTGCTAAGCCTTGAGTTCAAATCCCAGCACTGCCAAAAGCTTCACTCTGATGTGAGAAGCCAATTGATCCATCGGTTTTCCTGTCCTGTGAAAGTCCTGGGTCTCAGCGCAGATGGAGAATACTATATAGGCAACTTTATAGCCATGGGAATAGGTTGACATCTATATCAGCACAGTTATATCTGTCATTATACTCAATAAAACATACAATACATCCATGAAAAAGACACAAAATAAAAAGAGTAACTACACTGAATACAAGTTGCATAACACATCTGTAGGTAAAGATAAATCCTATGTTTTAAAAAGATGGGCTTGTTATTTTGTCCAGTGCTGGGGCTTCAAATCACGCCCGGGACCTGGCCTGACATTCTAATCTTCAAGGATGGTGAACTTCCCCTTCCACCACAGTTCAACAGAGCTACCCAGACCTGAATTCACATCCCAGCACTGACAAAAGTTTCATCCTGCTGTCAGAAGCCAGTCGTTGCAAATGTTTTCCTCTCCTGTGAAAGTCCTGGGTCTCAACTAGGATGGAGAATGAATGCATAGGCAAACCTATAACCATGGGAACAGGCTGTCATCCATGTCAGCACAGTTATACCTGTCACCAATAAAATACACTATACCTCCATGAATTAGGAACAAAATAAGGAGAAGAAGTGCACTGAATGCAAGATGCTGCCCACACATGTATGTAAATATAGATCCTATGTTTAGATTATGAATTTATGACTATCTGGCCCTCCCTGGCACTTGATGTCAGGTCCTAGGAATGGCCTATCTCCTGCATTGCTCACAGACCTGTGTCCTCACCTTGACCCTTTCCTCAATTGGGCCTGCTAGGCTCTGAGTTCAAATCCCAACACAGCGAAAATATGAATCCTGATGTGAGAAGACAATCGATTCACCTATTTTCCTGTCTTGCAAATGTCCTGGGTCTCAACAAGGATGGAGAATGCATAAGAAACCCTATAGACATGGTAATAGGTTGTCATCCATGTAAACACTGTTATATCTGTTACCATACTCAGTAAAATACACAATACCTCCGTGGATAAGACACAAAATAAGTATACCGAACAGAGATGCTGTCCACACATATATGTAAATATAGATCCTATGTTTACACAATGAATTTATAAATATTGTGGCCCTCCCTGGGGATCAATGTCATATCCTGGGAATGGCCTTCCTCCTTAGTTGCTCACAGGATGGTGTGTTCACATTGACCTATTTGCCAATTAGCCCTGCTAGGCCCTGAGTTCAGATTCCAGCACTACCAACAATTGGATCATGGAGTAAGAAGCTGAGTGTGAAACTTGTTTTCCTTTTCTCTGAGAGTCCTGGGTGTCAGGCATGATGGAGAGCACGTCTACAAATCTAGATGCTATGTGATAGGATGTCATTAATGTAATAAATGGAATGGGTGTCATCATAGACAGTAAAATCAATGGTAAATAAATGAATACAACAATAAATACAAGGAACAACCACACCAAACTTGTATGAACTGAACATCTATAGGTAAGTACAAAGCCTATCTTTATATAAATAACATGTTTTCAAAGGCTGGGGCTTGAATTCAGGCCGAGTGAACAGGCCTGAAGTTCTTATCTTCAAGTACGGTGAGCTTCCCCTTCATCCACTGCAGATTTACCCAGACCCTGAGTTCAAATCCAAAACGTGGCAGAATAAATGATGGGAATTGCAAGCCAGGGAGCTGAATTTATTTTATTTTATTTTTTCCCAGAGCGGGGCTTGAACTCGGGTCATGGCAACTCTGCTTCAGCTTCGATCACCTTAGGCTGAGGTGCAGCCACTGGACCCACAGATGATTCTGGGATCCTAGATCCCTAGGCCTTGAAGGGAAAAAAAATCATAGGAAAAATGTGGCAAGATGGCCTTTTTAAGTTTTCTTCCTTTGTGAGGTGACCCTACTGGGTCTAAATGACACTGTTGCAAAGGGTATTTTACCTTGCATTGCTGAAGGCTGGTGGACTATCGGGGAAGCCATAGGACCACGTGGCAACATAGGCCCTGATTTCAAATCCCTGACCTGACACCTACCAATGGCAGGAGATACTAAGAGACTCATTCCCATCCATAGGAATGTTATCAATGTCACGGTTGAATGAGTTGATCGTGAATGATTCTCCTATAAAATTAGACAAGATGATTTCAGGAAGCTGATTGATTTTATTTAATATTTATGAAGCATTAAAAGAACACTGTTACTTACAGGAACTCAATAATTTCAGGACACTGATTTCATTAATAGTTTGTTAAGGATGAAAATAATAACATTAATTACATGGAGGCATAATAATTACCCCAGAATTTGTAGGAATGTAGTCTATATAACTGAATAATGGATAGACATCTGTGGCACTCGAGAAACATATATATTTATTAGTGTCCTATCATCTGTATGTCAATCTGTTCATATTTTGTCAACCTCTGGGGCTTGATGTCAGGTCCTGGGAACTGCCTGTCAGCTCAATTTTCTCCAGGATGGCATGTTGACACTCACCCATTCATGAATTTGGCCTTGTAGGCCATGAGTTCAGATGCCAGCACTCCCAAACAATTAATCGTGGAATAAGAAACTGATGCTGACACATTTTTTTTTCCTTTTCTTTGAAAGTCCTGGGTGTCAGGTATAAAGTGGAATACATATTCAGACCTATAATCCTATGTAATCAATGTAATCAATGTTCTATGGGTCATAATAGTCAATAAAATAAATGGTCAATACAAGAAAAAACAAGAAAGAATAACTATACTGAGTGCAATATGGAGTGAACATATGTATATGAATATAACTCATATATTTAAAATGTACATGAATAAGATGTTTTTTAGTGCTGGGGATCCAATTCAGGCCTAAGGAACAGACTTGAATTTCCTGACTTCAAGGAGGCAGGCTTCCCCTTCCCACACAGTGCAACAGAGTTACCCAGACAATGAGTACAAATCCCAATCCTGGCAGAAAAAAATTGCACCTTTATACTATGTGAGGTCCAATTCTTAGGTATTTCATTCTGCCTCCATTTAATGAATATGATTGTTTAAATGCTTAATGAAGTATTAACTAAAATCGATCAGTGTCCTAGGATATAATTGTGTATAATTTGATCCTAGAATCATTCAAGAACTACTCATTCAATCTTGACATTGATCACATTCCATTTGTAATCTTATGGATAAGAATGAGTTTCTTAGGTTCTTCTGCCATTTGGAGGTGGCAGGACCAGGATTCCAACTGTGGGCTCCAGCTCCCACCACTTCAACCCGAGGATAGGGAACTCACAGGTCTGTGCCAGATCATCAGCAAGACCAATGATTAGGCAGGCACCAGTGGCTCTCAGCAGTCCTCCTTGATACTTACAAGGCTGTGATAGGAGGATCATGGTCAAAGTCACCTTAGGCAGGAAAGTCCTTGAGATCCCTGTCCAACTTCAATGCCAACAAAATCAGAAGTAGAGCTGTGTGGGCTCCAGTGGTAGAGGGCTAGTCTTGAGCAAAAGTAGCTTACAGAGTGTGCCCAGATCCTGAGTTTAAGGTCCAGGACTGGCAACAAACAAACATACACAACAATCTAAAGCTGGTCATCCTCTTGTCCCCAACTGAATTGGACAGAGTTCCCTGGGAAAGGGGCTGGGGGAGCCACTGTCTTCACTCTGCCCATTCTGCTTGCATCACAGGATTCCAGCTACACCATTCTTTCATGGTTCTTTCTGACCAATGGGATATAAGAATGGTGGTCACACCCGCATTCCATCCTGCCTGATAGCACTGGGATTCCTCTGTTGGTTGACACCACTACCAACAGTTGAGGAAGGTAGAGGTGGCTGAGTGGTGATCAAGAGACTCAAACCGTAGGAGGAAAGGCCTGGCTCAGCCCTGCCATGCACCTGCCCACGCCCCGGTCCCCTTCAGCATTCCACGCGGCATTGCATTCCAAACCTAGCACTGCTTGCTTGGACCCATGGCACCTCTTGGAGTCCTCAGGTGATGGCACGCCATAGGCAGGCTTGTGGCCCCAACCTGGTCCAGGACCCTTGTCTCTGCGCCAGGCCTAAGTATTTGCCATGCTACTGCCTTCGCTGCTGGAACCCAGTGGGAGCTGCCTCCAACAGCTTCTCCCAGCAGAACATGTGAGTGGCCTCCTCCAGAGCCCATACCCTGTGACCCCCACACCACGCGACACCCCCCCACCTGACTGGACCTCCGGCTCCCCCATGCCCTGCAGTCTGGCCAGGTCTCTGCCACAAATGTGCCCCAGGGGTAGGGGTGGGAGTGGGTGTTGACCAGGGGATCCCACCCCCATCCTTAGCTGCCAGTGTCCCAGGAAACAGGGAGATGCAGGGATGGGTGAGGAGGGGGCACCACAGAGCCCCTGGCCTGTAGCAGTGGGAGCCACATAGCCACACATCTGCACCCTTCCTCTTCCTGGTGGGAACCTGGTGGCTTTAGTCAGAGGTGGGGAGCAGCACCTCCACACCTGCCTTCTTGGGTCTTTTCCTTTTTTCTGGGGGCTGGGGGTGTTGGATTCAGAAGATATGTCTCTCTTGCTGTGTGAGCCCTTGTCCTCTGTGCTCCGTCACCCTTTCACCTGAAGAGAGGTCCCAGAAGAGCCCAGTAGGGAAGTGAGAGTGCTGGGGGTCAGAGCAAAATGTGAATATCTGGGAGAAGCACCCCCTCCAAACACACATACACATACACCTAGCCTGTCCCCTCCCCCCAACTGTCAACAGTTCTCACAGCGTGATCACATTTCCCAGCTCTGCCAGCTTCTGCTGGTGCTCTCAGTCCATCTGGTCTCCTTGTCCTTCCCAAGAATCTCCCATAGGCCCAGAAGCATGTAGGCTGGAAGTAGGGAGTAAGTCCATGTATGTAGCCTTTAGGACCCCATCCTTTTCCCCAACACTGCCCCCACCTCGGGTCAGACACCCTTCTGGGGTCACCATGACCCCCTGCTTGTTTCCTCTCCTGGCTCTGAGGAGCCACTTGTCTCGGGACTCCTTCACCCAGTGTCCTGGCCTAGGGTTTTGGTGAATGGGGAGTCAAGGCTCTGGCCTTGGAGAAAGGGATAGGCAGGGTGGTGCTGCATCATTAGAGTGGTGCTCTCCTTGGTTGGGAGCTCCTGATTCCTCCAAGGGAACCCCCATGCTCTAGCTTGTACATTGTACCAGATGAGGAACCAACAAACCCTGGAGAGGCACTGCTCTGAGACTCTGTGTGTGTGTGTCTGTGTGTGTGTGTGTGTGTGTGTGTCTGTGTCTGTGTGTGTGCATGAGAGAGAGAGGGAGAGAGAGAGATATCATCTTCCTCCTTGTATAACCTGACTGTGCTCAGGTGAGTGATCATTTGGAAAATTGCAGGTGCTGCATGGACGAGTCTTCTGTCACTGGTCTGGATTTGTGTGTGTGTGTGTGTGTGTGTGTGTGTGTGTGTGTGTGTGTGTAGAAGTGGGTTGTAATAAGGAGGCTGGGTCCTTTGATAACTTGTGCCTGATACATTTGGGGGATGCATGGGCTCTGTGGCTGAGGTCTGGGGGCCTGGAAGCGGACTCAGCAACATTAAATTATAAGACCAAGGGACCTCTGTGCCTTCGAGCTGTCTACTCCTTTGGGCCTGGTTAGTGGCAGCTGGAGCTTGCGAGGACCTGGGTATGGGGCCCACAGGGGTTGGCTTCCCAGGGGGACAGAGAGCATGGCCAGCACTTAGTAAGGAGGTGAGCCCTACTGGTATGGAGTGCACCAGTATATGTCAGACTCCGGGTTTTCTCATCTTGACTTCTGATCGGTGAGGACAAACCTATTTTAAATCTTTTGCTGTGATCTTCATATCTCAGCCTCCTGAGTAGCTAGGATTATACCCATGAGCCTCTGGCACCGGGACTCTAGTTCTTTTTGGTGTATTAGGGTTTGAACTCAATGCCTTAGGCTTGCCAGTCAGGTCTTCTACCACGGTAGCCAAGCCTTTCTGTCTTGGGCATTTCCAAGACAGAGACTCACTCAATATGTGCTCAGGCTGGGCTGGATCATGGTCCTCCTATCTGTGACAGGCGTGCGCCACGAGGCCTGGTCCTCCTTAGTTGGTATGGTAGACATATAGCACCATGCTCAGTCATCGGTTTAGATGATTGTCCCAAACTTAGTTTACAGCAGCCATAAAGTTCTGGGTTGGGCCTCCACCATTGTACCTCAGTCTCCTCCTGGGACAGTTGTGAGGAAACAAGGGCTCAATACAGGGGGATCTCAGGAGCAGGGCCTGGCACAGAGAGACCGGCTGTCAGATATGGTTCTTGGCAATTCTGGGAGCATACGACAGGAAGATAACTGGGAAAGGGCTCAGATGGGGCCTGTTACTAGTCGTGTGACATGTACGAGATTATGAAACAAAACATGATTCTCTTTCATCCTTATCCTATTCCCATGAGGAAGGAGATCCTTCACTGTGTTCAGTTTTGTAGCTGGGGAAAATGAGGCACGGCGAAGACAGGTGACCAACTCATGACCTCCAGTTGACAGAAAGCTCAGACTGACTTCTCTGCCATGGTCCCTAAGAGAATGAGTGGTATGCAGTACACTTCTTGTGGTGGGAAGTCCACTTCTTGTCAGTCGTGGGGCTTGAACTCTGGGCCTGGGTGCTGTCTTCGAGCTCCTCAGCTCAAGACTAGCACTCTACCACTTGAGCCACAGTGCCACTTCCAGTTTTCTGGTGGTTCTTTGGAGATAAGAGTCTCATGGATCTTCCCGCCTGGGCTGGCTATGAACCATGTTCATTATATCTCAGCCTCTTAGTTAGGATTATAGTCCTGAGCCACCAGCACCCAGCTTAATTGTAATTATGGCTTTCTTTCTCTCTCTCTCTTTCTCTCACAGGAGCTGGTTGAATGGGTGCTGAAGAGGTGGCCCAGTGTCCCCATGTGGCTGGAACCCAAGGTGACCCTCTCATTCTGGAGGTGGGCTGTGGGTCAGGAACTGTCTCACTCAGCCTGTTGAACCAGCCCCATGAGGTAAGCCCCTCTGTGCCCTAGCTAGACCGTCCAGCCTTATTGTCCATCCAGCCTTATTGGACTTAGTATTGTTTTCTATGTCCTTTTCTAGCAACTGGCCAAAATTATGATACATAATTATGGAATGAAAATATAATACCATCTTAAGAAAGTCATTTAGAGCTCTGGGAATGTGGCTTCATGGTACAGTGATTGCCTGCCATGCATGAAAACCTGAGTTCAATTCTTCAGTACCACATAAACAGAAAAAGAAACACTGGAAGTGGTGCTGTGTCTCAAGTGGTAGAGTGCTAGCCATGAGAGAAAGAAAAAGCCCAGGAATAATTCCCTAGCCCTGAGTTTAAGCCCCAGGACTATAGTACTGGCAAAAAAACCCCAAAAACATTAAAAAAATTTAGTTAGTAAATGCAAAATAAATAATCCATACTTGGAATATATATTGCTCCTTCCATACTAATACCTGACAATATTCCTTAATTCATGTACTTTACCTATATTAGGATACTGTGTTGAAAAAAAAGTTTTGTTCATTAGGTCACAGCAATTAATGCTAGGAATGTGCTTAGATGTCAGGTGAAGATTAATTCTGGAAATTCAAAGATTCCAGGCTTTTGAGTGGTCACTGCTAATCACAATGAGAAGGATAGTCTAAGTGAGATTTGGAAATCTTTTTGGTCAGTCATGGCACCAAAAAGGCAGAGGCAAATTATCAGTTGGGACAAGAGAAGGAATAACTCTAGATGGAAGGAACAAATGATAGTAACTAATGCATACCAGAAACCATTCTAGGGAACCATTTTTGGTTATTGAAGAACTAGTTATCAACCAGGCTTATTTTTCATTGCCTTTAGCATTCTAAATCTCTTAGGTTAGTTCTTAATCTCTGTGTGAAAAATGTATCTCCTCCTATGCTGTTGTTCCATACCTGATCTCTTTTGCTTTCTAAAAATCACAGTCTTCCCTGATACTAAATACACCTACACAGATGGCAAGAGGTTGCTAATGTAAGGGTCCCATAGCTCATGAGTCATTAATGTAACAAAATGGAATAGGAGGACTTATTTATTGCTACCTCAATTTTTCTGAAAGCTGCCATGTCATCATTTGATTCAAATTTCCATTCTTTGTCTACATAGTGTCATTAAGTGCACTAAATGGAAATATGAGCTGGATCCTGGTGGCTTAAGCCTATAATCCTAGCTAATCAGGAGGTTGAGACCACAGGATTGTGGTTCAAAGCCAGCCTGCTCTGCAAAGTCCATGAGACTCTTATCTTCAATTAACAACCAGAACCCCAGAAGTGGTGACACAGCTAAAGTGGTAGAGCACTGAGCTTGAGCTGAATAGCTGAGGGACAGCACCCAGGATCAGAGTTCAAGCCCCACGACCAACAAAAAGTGCAAATATGACTTTAAGTTTCCCCAAAAGGAAGGACAAGGTCAATAGTAATCTTCCAAAGCAGAAAAAAAAATAAAAAAATAATGCAGTGCACTTACTTTTGCTGAGTTATTTAAGTTATGGCTTCTTGGCTGGACATATTCTCTTCTTTTAAAAATTGTCAAATATTAGCTTTATAATAAACTTCATTTAGTATTTCTTGGTTGGAAACAGAAGACTTGATACAGTTGATGACACTTGGCTTTTTTTTTTTTTTGCCAGTCATGGTGCCTGAATTCTGGGCCTGGGCACTGTCCCTAAGCTCTTCAGCTCAAGGCTAGTGCTCTACCACTTGAGACACAGCACCACATCCAGGTTTTTCTGCTCTTGTGGTGCTGAGGAATCGAACCCAGGGCCTCATGCATTCAAGGCAAGCACTCTACTCCTGAGCGACCTTTTCAGCCCGTCACTTGGCTTTCTTACTATCTCAGTTCAAAGTAAACCCAGAGTCTGTCAAGCTCTCATCTCTAATTAACCACCAAAAAGTCCAGAAGTGGGGGTTTGGCTCAAGCAGTAAAGTACTAGCTTTGGGGGCAAGTGGACAGGAAAGACATCTATTCAGGGACATGGTCCAGCCTCTGGGATCAAGCCCCAGAACCAGCACAAACTGAACTAACAACCAAACCAAGAAAAAAACAAACAAACAAACAGGTATTTCTTTGGGACCCTCCTTAAAGGAGAACTGGTCTGAGAAGAGACTGCTTTTGCTGATTATACTCACTGGATCCTGCTTTTGTGGAATCCTTATTGCTATGGAGAACTCAGGACCACACTAAAGGAATGGATAACTAAATCCTGCAACAAGAGAATCATCTCAGGAGTGAAATATCCATCCATAGAGCACTTTAAAATCTCCATGTCTTTTTTTCTTTGCAGTAGAACACTTTTAAAACAATGTTATTTCATTTTGTTCTACGCTGGCCCTCAAATGGCACATTATTTCCTTTTGTAATACTCTCGACCAGAAGTTTACAAACAAGCTTTATATGAGTAAAATACACACTTGAAAAGTCAGGGATAGAGTTTCCCTCAATCCTTGGATCCTTTTCTTGTACAGTAAAAAGGAAAGCACAAATTAATTTGAACTTTGTCATACCTCTACGTTCAATTCCTCTCCTGGGATCAGGTTCCACCTTCAGTAATAGTTACAATTCCCGTAACAATTTATGGTGCTGCTTAGGTATAAGGAATGTTTGCTGGCTTCACTGAAATAGCACAAGGACACCTTTGGACATCATGTAGCAATTTTTCAGAGACAACTTGGTAAAGAGAAAATATGGAATTTAAATTGCTTATAGATACATTATCCATGAGTACATTGAGTTCAAACATCGTAAGTGCTCTGTAAATTAAGGTGAATTTTAAATGGGAAGAAGGTTCTCAGATCATTTTTTTGTGAGTGTATGTGCTGTGCATTATTTTCCAAATGTACAAGAGTTAACAGTAAGAGAAACAATAGCAATAATAGGAGAAAGAGAAGTTCTGTGTTTAAGGGTTCAATACAATATAGAAGACTCTACAAATAAGACAACATTGAAACAATGAAGCCAAGTTCAGTACGTAGATTTACAGAAGTGATATAGAGAAAGCATTTCTCCTAAGTGGAACATGAAGTATGAGGCCACTCCCTTTCTAAGTCACACTTCCATCGTGCAAATTTGTAAAAAGTAGAATAGAAGAATGATTATGGTTCCATGCAAGTCAGATATAAGAGAATGGACTTAACTGGAGAAAAGTCCATCTTGAAAGAGCAGGGATTATACTAGCAATGAACATGGAGGCAAAGATCATATTTCTTCTTATTTCCTATATATATATTTATATGTAAATATAATATGTATATAAATATATATATTTATATAAGATTTCCTATATATATATATATATATATATATATATTTTGCTGTTGGTCGTGGCACTTGAACCCTGGGTGCTGTCCCTCTGCTTTTCAGCTCAAGGCTAGTGCTCTACCCCTTGAGCCATAGTGCCACTTCCAGTTTTCTTGTAGTTAATTAGAGAAAAGAGTCTCCGGGACTTTCCTACCTGGGCTGGCTTTGAACTTCAATCCTCAGATCTCACCACCACCCAGTTTAAGATCACATTTCTAACAGTGTACATTCAGCATATGTAATGTGTATGTTCATCTATCTTTATATGAATTTTGAGTTAAAAATCTGGGCTACAGGTTAGACTTCACACTCACAAAAATGTTTGTAGTTTAAAAAGTTGATACTCCTGGAAAAACAAAACTTAAGAATGTAAAGGAGTCTGGGAAGTTCAGTTTGCATCCAGCCTGGGCAGAACAGTCTTTGAGACACTATCTATAATTAACCAGCCAAAGCTGCATTGGAAGAGCAGTTCAAGTGATGGAATACCACTCATGAGCAAATTGTTGAATAAGAGTTTGAGGCTTTTGCATACACACATACAAGCATACGCATACACACAGAGGTACTTATATATGCACACATGAATACACAAATGAAACAACTCTCAGAATATGTAGAAAAGTTAGAAAGCAATAGAAAATATGTCCTGAGTAAAACTAGAATCAAGTGATAAATTTTAATATTAAAAAGTCCTCAAGTGAACTTTCTTCAAAAAAGTTTGAGACTATTAGATAGGTAGGGATCAGAGATAATAAGAAAGTCAAGTAATCATTATTAAAGGGATCGGATCCATGAAGGAATGAATCAGAGACCCCTGCATGTGCATCTGAAAATGTTCATATCCTGTGTCAAATGTTAGAACATCTTTCAAAATTGTACATAAACAGTCTGAGCAGTCAATGGATAAGATCATCAGAGAAGTTCAGAATTGCTAGTGTGTTTCTAGATTAAATAAACCAACAAACTATGGCAGGGCAATGTGATACAAGCCTGGAATTCTAACACTCAGACTAAGACAGGAGATTAGAGAGTGGAATTACATAGTGATACCTTCCCTGGACCAGGTAGTATAATTTTGTCTCAATAAAACAAACCAAGTTACAAGAAAGGAATACAAAGTTCGAAGTTTGGGCTAATTTTGTCATTATGTTTTGAGAAGTCAAGTTTCCTATTGAAATGCAACTGATATATAATCCTCAGTTGTGTTTTAAATGCTCTCTTAATTACAGAACCTTCTTAGATGCAAAATAGCTCATGATTCCCATCCAAAATTTGAAAAAGTAAGTAAGTTTCATTCTGTTGGATGCCAAAGAAATGATGAAGGTTTACAAAACTTAAGCCTGGAGAAATAGCACAGTTTGTCTAATGTAGGACTTTGTGGACCTTGCAAAATTAGAATTTAGATTCAAAATAAATAGTTTGGTTTTTTTTGTAATTCCATATTCTATAGGATACTACAAAATTCTTTTTAAGTAGAGGTTTTAACTGACAAATTCACAAATGATTCTGGCATTCTATTTGCCTAGAAATTCTTTCAAGAGAGTTATAATTAGAACTTAGTTAATAGATAATTCCAACAGTTCATGTATAAAATGATAATGCGAATAATCTAGACAGAGTTGCCAACAAATGGATGATATTAATTTATAAATTTAGAAAAAGCATTTTTTGAGGGTTTGGTATAACATGGTATGAAGAGAATAATTGTGTGACATCTTCTTTCTTCTACCTATATGTTACACAGGAAGCAATTTCCTTAATTATGTGCCTCTGTATACAATGAGACAAATGCTAGGTTTGGGTTCACTTTTATTTTATTTTTGTGGGGGGGTCTGGTCGTGAGGCTTGAACTCTGGTCCTGGGTACTGTCCCTCAGCTCTCCAGCTCAAGGGTAGTGCCCTACCACTTGAGCCACAGCGCCACTTCCGGCTATTTTTCTTTTTGCTAATGTGGTGCTGAGGAATCGAACCCAGGCCCTCATGCATGCAAGGCAAGCTCTCTACCACTGAGCCACCTTCTCAGCCCAATTTTTGTTTTTGCTTTATTGGTTTGACCTAGGGGTTGAACTCTGGGCCTGGACACTGTCTCTGAGCTCAAGGCTCCTGCCCTACCATTTCAACCTCAGTGCCACTTGTGTCTGGCTTTTTCTGAGAAGTTTATTGGAGATAAGGTTCTAAGGGACCTTCCTGCCTGGATGGGTTTTGAACCATAATCTTCTGATCTTAGTATCCTGAATATCTATGATAGTTAAAAAAGTATAAATATAAATAATATTTGCAAGTGTTCTGATCTCAAGAATACCACTGGGGGAAAAGTGATGCAACTGAGTTTATTGTGGTGTTCTTTGCAGAATTAGGAGGGCATCACAATACCAGAGGTGTAGTATTTTTTCACAGTAGAGATATGCTATTCATGATGTGAATTAAGGGAATTTTAAGGTGCACCTTTCAAGTTGGAAACTGTTGGGCTAGGATGACTTTATGGCATAAAGCTTGGGATTGCTTACTCTTGAAGACTTATTACAGATGCTTCATAGTTTTATCCTGTAGCAGAATGTGGCTATTTTTCTGTTGACTTCTCAATCTGTAACACCCCATTGGAAACTGCATCTATTGCAGAATTATATAACATGAAAACAAGTACTGTTTTGAATCTCTCAGGTATGGAATGTTTAGAATTTGAAAATGAGTAGTTATTAGTCATAGGAATTTTGAAGAACACATATATTCTGTCCCAACAACTTATTTAATTTTAAAAGTTATGGGTTTCCATAGAATTAAACTGTTTTCGATTTTATGTGTGTGAAAGTGCTAAATTTATTTTTTCCAAAATATGCAAGTATATTGTGAAAATATTGTCTAGTTGGATAACACTCAAGTTGACGACCTTTTGATAAAGAAAGGGTAATTAAGTCAAATTAGACGCAAAATAGTATTGATTTTTAAAATTTTACTACATAAAAAATAATATTAACTATACCAATACAGTGAAATTTTATTTTATGCAGCTTATTTTTTAAATTTAATTTTATTGTCAAAATGATGTACAGTCGGGTTACAGTAATTGTTAGGTAGTGAATACATAACTTTTCAAACTTGTTACCCCCTCCTTCACTTTTCTCACAGTTTTCCTTCACCTCAGTACCCCTCACAAGTTGTAATGTATATTCCCAACATATTGTCTTGTGAGTATTGCTAATGCATTGTTTTGCCCTTTGTCATTTGTGTCACCATTGTGATGTTCCTTTTCCCTTCCCTAATTAAGGTAAATGTATACAAAATACACAATGTACCAAAATCAAATACAGCAAGGGATAAACCAACCGGGGAAAACCAAAGAAAATGGAAATCACATAATACATAAAAAACAACAACCACAAATAAAAATCTCTGATTCCATATCTTGGAGTTCATTTTGTTCAGTATCAGCTTATGTGGTCATATATTTGCATAACGAAGCCACTGGAAAATAATAGTTGCATGGACACTACATCGTGAAAACAACATGTTAACAGTTTTTGATGGTAAAGGTGGAATTAGGATTGATGAATTCGCGATTCTGATAAAGGAATTTCAAAAGAGTTTTAAAATTATGACACGTATATTTTAATTGTTCAAACTTTTTAACAACGTAGCCTATTAAGAACATTTAAAATTGCCTGAGAAAATAGGCTTTCATGCAAAGAAATCCATGGAGACTTAGTGGAGAGGGAGCAATGTGAGTGAAGATGGCTCATTTTCACACTAAACAAACAAACCTCAGAAACTTTGCTGTAAATCCTGTAGCTTCCCTTGAAAATTGTCCTTACCCAGGAAATATATTCACTGTATGAAACAAGGTTATAGTGCAATTTAATTCAAATTTCTTTAAAAAAAGACATCAAAATTTGTGAATTGACCTTTAATTACCAAACAGTAATTCTCTGAAAAAGATAATTTGGGTCAAAATATTTAGGGAGAAAGTGTCCTCCACAATGAAAAAAGGTATTGGGTTTACACTTTTCTGTTTGTAATACTTTCCACAATGTCTTTGCATGTGAAGCACTGAAACACAGAAAAAAAATCTGATTGGATACTTCAAACCAGTGATTTCACATTTCTAAATGGCTCACAAATATAATATCCTTATTAACATGAGATAGCTTATTGCATAAGCTATCTCAAAAAGTTTTGGGTTCAGAAAAAAATTGAGCACATGGAAAAGGTCAGAAATCAGTGTTCTTAGAAGCCCTAGCTAAGCAAATTGGCTTCAGCAGTGGAGGGAGGCCAAAACTTTTGACATAGATTGTAATATTTTTGCTACCTAAATTGATTTTACAGAGCTTATTTGGCTCACTACAATGCAGAACTGATTGAATGAAAACATGAAAATAAATCCCACATCCAAAGGAGGCAACTTCAAAGAGTTTTAAAGGAGAAACCATGGAGATGTAGCAGTGGGGGAGGCCTTATAGTCCTTCAGCTTCTCTAGACTTGAAGTCAAGAAGCTGTGATTAATTGGAAATCAGGCAAGAGCTAAGAGGAGGACATAGAAGGAGAACATAGAAGCATTGTCCTTTGTAACAGACACTGTTATCCAAGGTATGGGTGATTTAACTTTATTCTCTTCCATACATCTTGTTGAGCAAATGCAAGACTAAGGGAAAAATAATCTATTGAAATAATTTTGCAAAGAATAACTTCACTGTTCCTGATATGGTATCTAAGGAGAGTCTTAAGAGAAGATAAAAGTGGAGTATTCTGCGGTTTCCTCTAAGCATCTTGTTAGCAAAATATATCTTTGAGGTTAGAAGTGATTGAACCAAAAAGTGGTGGAGTACTTATGTTTGTTAGCACTTTAGACACAAGAAGACTTTCTTTTTTTTCTTTTTTCTTTTCGGGGGGGGTCTGTTCGTGGGACCTGAACTCTGGGCTTGGGCGCTGTCCCTCAGCTCTTCAGCTCAAGGCTAGTGCTCTACCACTTGAGCCACAGCGCCACTTTCAGCTTTTTTCTTTTTGCTTATGTGGTGCTGAGGAATCAAACTCAGGGCCTCAGGCATGCAAGGCAAGCGCTCCACCACTGAGCCACCTTCCCAGCCCGACACAAGAAGACTTTCAAGGTAAAAGAAAAAAGAAAAATGGATATCCAAATATTTGTGATCACAGTTTCTTGGACTGGTTTTTTTGGAGACAAAGTTTTACATTAGAGTTTGTCCTGATTAACATCAATGTTGGGTTTTTATGGCAACCAAATGCAGGTGTGAAGTTTAATGGTCTCCCTTGAACAAGTAAACAGCATGATAAAAAATGGCAAATAATATTTAGTGAATTACTTTCACCAATTACTTTTCCAGAACAAAGAAGGAAATATATTACTCAAAATCAATTGACTTAAAAGTATGAAGAAAGAGTAGTGAAGAGAGATGAAAGAAAACTTAGAGGATTGTTTTCTCTCCAGCAGAGTAATGGGTTCTTGATATTTTTCTCTTCCATTCTATCTTCACAAGATATCAAGTGTGTCTCAGGACTGGAGTATCCAGTTCAGTCAGAGAGAACTCACAGAAGGAAGATAACATTTGAAGCAGATATAGTTGATTTATAACCTGAAACAATCTATATAAATCTGTTCAAATTTCTCCCCTACCTCAAATGCCCTCTTTTAATAGTTTTGTTTGCTTTTCCCAAGACTGCCCTTCATTAACTGCTTAAAATTTTGAGAGGTCATATTCATAATTTCTAGAGATTGCTGTTTGGTTGTAATTTTTGTGTGATTTTTCACTGAATTTCAAAAGGTTGTGCAAGTGTGTTACAATTAAATATGTCCATCTAATTGTCCAATGCTCCTGGATCAGATTCACTCCTTCCATCATTGTCAACCAACTCCTTCTCCAAGATTTATTTCAGATTAACCACTTTCTTTATCACATGTGTACATTGATATTCTAGCTGAACTTGCCCCTTGTTCTATTTTTCATTCATTCTATGTATTTACTATTATTCCATTCTGGTTTCAACTTCCTGATAGTCATTCTGTTAAACTGTCTGTTAAAAGTTTGAAAGGTTTATATACATTCCATGGAGTTTCAATCCTGCATATACTTGAACTTATGTCAGCTTATATTTCCATAATTCATTCATCTGCAATAATAATTTGCAAGACTGGAGGTGTGAAGCACCTAGACATGATTTAATTCTCATCCATTTGGAAGATTAATCTTTAGTCAACAAGAAAGTTTAAAAATGGTTTAGAATGTATTCTAAACTACCAATTTTTATAAATGGATTTGTACAATGGTGTGTGATCAGTTAATTTTACATGGGATAATATTTTCTACTACATTTAAGTTTTGAAAAAAGAAAATTAAAATGTACTATAATAGAGGAATATGATAGAAATAGAAGACAGATTTTATGTTTGTCATATCTCTGATGAGTACCCATATTCAAGACTTACTATGTTAGATAAGGAAAACATAAAATAACATATTATAAGGCAACTATTTGTGACTTTTTAAAATGTACCTTATTAAATGATGAAATTTACTTTATTAGCTAATGTTTGGGTTTGAAATATGGGAGGCTGATATATTTAACAAATTTTGGAAGGCATCTAATGACCAACACAAATGGTGGGTGGCACTATTTCTACAGTTTAATGAATGGTTGAACCTGATTGGCATTAGTGCTGGGTAAACAAATCAACTCTATTGTAACTCTATTGCCACTAAGTATCATCTATTTGTCAAATGTTGTTTTGGTGAATGTGAATTTTTTTTAGAAGGTCGTGGGGCTTGAACTCTGGGCTTGGGCACTGTCCCTGCACTCTTGAGCTCAAGGCGAACACTCTACCACTTGAGCCACAGTGCCACTTCTGATATTCGAGTGGTTTATTGGAGATAAGAGTCTAACGGACTTTCCTGCCCAGGCTGGCTTTGAACCGTGATCCTCAGATCTCAGCCTCGTGAGTATTTAGGATTACATGCGTGAGCCACTAGCGCCTGGTTTGCGAATTTGATTTTTCAAAGATTATTTGAAAAAGAATACAGTGGGGGCTGGGAAGATGGCTCAGTGTTAGAGCGCTTGCCTTGCATGCCTGAGGCCCTGGGTTCGATTCCTCAGCACCACATAAGCAAAATGAAAAAAAGCCGGAAGTGGTGCTGTGGCTCAAGTGGTAGAGCTCTAGCCTTGAGCTGAAGAGCTGAGGGACAGCGCCCAGGCCCAGAGTTCAGGCCCCACAACCAGATCCCCCCCCCCAAAAAAAAAAAAAAAGAAATGTAAAAAAAAAAAAAGAGAAAGAATACACTTTCAGGAGATTAAATATTTTGAGAATGACAACATTTTTATACCACAGAATCAAGTTTTACTGAAGTACCAGTGTTTTTTTTAATTGTGAAAATACTGTTCAGAGGGGTTAAAATTACATGGGCAAGGTAATGAGTACATTTCTTATCAAGCATTGTTGCCTCCTCCTTTATTTCCCCTTCCCATCCCTTGGCATCCTCCCCCTGCCCCCCGACCCGATCCTCCCCCCCTTCCCCTCCCCCCCGCCCCCAGCACCAAAGTTGTAAAGTTTGTTTTCGACATGACAACTTGTACATCTCACGGTGTTATTAAGCACTAAGGATCTTCTCAATTCATGTTTTTTTCTGAATTACATTTGACTTCTAAGTCAAGTTTTCCTGGCCTTAATAGACCAATTGTGGATCTATCCTTCCAGGAGCTATTTTGCTGGCCCACTTATGCTGGACTGAAATCTTTCATTAATCATTAGGGGAGGGGTATTAAAAATAATCTTGTGACACTTTGTGATTTTGTTATCTCATATGGGCTGGTCATCTGTAAATTGAAAGTTTGAATTGCAGTACTTTCTCTTAGATTTTGTGATCTCATCCTTCATTTTAAGTTGACTTGAATTTCACTATTGCTTACTGCTAATTCCTGTTTCTCAAGGAATTGGGGCCCTGAAATATTATAGGAAATGAGAAATTGACATGACTCTTCAATTACTTTCTGTTGGCATGTTGCCTGGGCCTAGTTGAGAAGTCTTGACCCTGTTATCTGATGATGCAGGTAACTGGGACATAGGATCCTAGGACCCATACATCTTGCAGAAGAATAATATCTTTTATACATCATATCAGAAAAATTTGGGTATAATCAATAGGAATGCTTCAGAAATATGGAGAAAAACATTTTGGAACCAGTGAGTTAAAACAATAAACAGAGCAGCAGAGTAAAATCCCTTATAGATTAGAGGAAAACAACATTTTTTTCCATGTGAATTCAGAAGAACAAGAACACTTAGAAGGTATCACAGGTTTATAGTGAAGACATTACATTGATACTTTTTACATTCTAGTATGTATTCTAAACCTAATTATTTATATTCCAATTCTCTTTATTGGAATAAATAATTATCAATTTATTTGTCAAATTATCAATTAATTCCACTAAGTTTCACTGTGTGAAATATGAAATCAGCACATATAAATATAAAATATATAACTATATGTAATATAATAAAAAGGGCACATGTTTTGCATTGTTCTGTTGTGGTTAGGGTATCAAAGACAACTCTGTTTTAAAGTATTATTGCATTATCTGTACCTCAGTGTTAGGTAGAGTTAGACCTAAAGCTTTACCATTTGTAGATTTAAAGCCTGGAGGCAAGAGGAAACACTGTGATTAAAACATTACCAATTTAAGGCCTAATAATGAGGAGAAACATGGACTTCTCCTGGAGCTATGGAAATATTTGGTGATAGAAAGGAAGTAGTGTAAGTTCCTGCCTGGTTGGAAGGTACACAGGCCAGACATCAGGAAATCACGCATATGAAGAATTTTTTCACCTTGGCGTTAGCTACTTTTGAAATGGTAGGTATAATAAACACTTAAATTTTGATAAAATACCTTCTAGTCTGAACAGTTCTGTCTGAACTGTTCATCTCTCTATGATCCCTTGTAACTAAGATTAGTTTTGTTCTAGTAAGACAAACTATGCTGTCAGGGTAGGATATTCTGGTTGGTATGTTCCTACGTGGAAGAAGGATAAAGGGTAGACATTTGTGCCAGTAAGACCTCATTTGGGAAAATTTCAGCTGCAGAAGTTTAGAAGTAGCTCTTAAGCAAGGCTTACTTTGAATCTATTAGCTCCACAAAGCTAACTCATTCACGTAAATAAGTACTTGAAAAAGTCATCACCTTAGGACCTAGCTATAAGTGCTTCAAAGTATGATCAAATCTAAAATGAAAAAGACTTAAAATTGTCATTGACAAAAAATGCAAATGTGAGCAATCGACCGAACAATATAATTTTTTTCCCACTATACACATTATTTTAGGGAAATAAGATCAATAGTATTGTTAGGAACAATAACGTTTCCTTGCTACAAATAGGCACCCAAGGATATAAGCCTATATAAAGATTGCATCATTAACTACTTAAATTTAGAGGATACTACATGCTTCAGCAGCACGTATACCCAAATTACAACAATACAGAGATTAACATGACACTTGCACAAGGATAATATGAAAATTCGTGAAGTATTCCATATTTTTCATTCTTCAGTTGCAGAAATGAAAAACAGTTATTTAAAAGTTGATTACAAAATTACAAGTGTAACAATATATGCAAGTGTTAGAATTAAACATTAGTTTGACATCAGTGTATTAAATCTTCACCTTAGAAAGGCCTTTACATGGAATAACCTTTACAAAACTTTTGAAATTAGTTAACATTGTCATTTTATCCAAAAAAAATATACTACTATAAGAACCTAGAAAAAGGGGCTGGGAAGGTGGCTCAGTGGTAGACCGCTTGCCTTGCATGCTTGAGGCCCTAGGTTCGATTCCTCAGCACCACATAAGCAAAAAGAAAAAAAAAAACGGAAGTGGTGCTGTGGCTCAAGTTGTAGAGCGCTAGCCTTGATCTGAAGAGCTGAGGGACAGCGTCCAGGCCCAGAGTTCAGGCCCACGACTGGACCAAAAAAAAAAAAAAAAAGAACCTAGAAAAAAAATAATCTTAAATTTTCTATATGAAATACAATCTGAAAGGACACATTTATTAATGAATATATATATTATAAAACAATGTTGAATGTAAAGTATATCTAGGAAAGAATGAAATAGATTATGGATATTATGCAAACACAGAATATAGAATATTTTAAAATATACTTTTTTCAGACAAGAAGCAGAAATATCTTTAGTTTCTGTACTACTCATTTCAACAGATAAGATCAAATTATTTCTGATTAAAAAATCACAAACTGCAGAAATCATTGTAGATGTACACAAACAACTCAAATACATTTGACATCAAAGTCAGGCAATTCACTTGGAAAAATTCCACGGAATTTTTACAGTAAGATATTGCTGTTATTTGAATTCTGAAAATATTTTGTATGGACACAAAGAGTGGACTGGCATTTTGATGTTTAAGAAACGTAACTGATATCTTAGCTATGCTAAATAATGCTGCAATAAACATAGTTGTTTTGGTAGCTTTTGTATGGTCTTGTTTGATGCCCCTAAGTAGATGAATGGATTAAGAAAATAGAATTCTATGGAATGGAATTTTATTCCTCTTTCAGAAAGAATGTCAGTGCCCCATTTGTTAGGAAATGGAAAGACTTGGAAAAAATTATATTGAAGTAAGCCAGGCCCCAAGAAACATAGATCCCATAGTTTCCCTTATTTGTAACTAGTATATGTCTGAGACAAGCAGAAATGGTCAGATAAGTTGATGTTAGGTGAAATGAACCCCAAGATAAGGATTCAAATGTATTTTTTTCTTTCTTGTGATTGTTTCTAACATATTTATAAGATGATTTCTTTGTTGCTTTGTATGTCCCTCTCCCACCGTATAATCCCTGCTTTCATTGTATTTGATGTTGGTATGATTTGTGGAGGGGAAGGGAAAAAACAAATTGTTTAAATAGGGATACAGGTTGACCCATTGCAACAATGAGATGTACAAGACGTCATGTAGAAAAACGAACTTTACGACTTTGGCCGGGGAGGAGGAGTAATGAGGGGGGAGGGGAGTGGGGGGAGATGAGAAGGTATGGGAAGGGGAAATAAAGGAGGAGGCAACAATGCTTGATAAGAAATGTATTCATTACCTTGCCCATGTAATTTTAACCCCTCTGTATGGTGTTTTCACAATAAAATAATAAAACTCAACAAAAAAAAAAAAAAAAAAAAAAAGAGAAAAGAAACAACCAAACCATTACAACTGAATAGAACAATTTGTACAGCCTTCCACAACTTCAAAGAGGTAGTGATACATACTTATCCTTTTGGTAATATCAAAGGCAGTTTCTTCCAAGTTGTTCTTCAGACCTGGTTTGATATAATGGTTCAACAGAAGGCGATCCAGTGTATCTTTGCTATCTATATTCCCAGCAGCAAGATGCAAGGGAGTCAAGAGGCATTTAGTTTGGGCATTGGTATCTGCATCATGATGAAGTAAGAAAGACGCCACACTGGTATTATTTCACGAGTAACCACTGTGCAGGGGTGTCTAGCCATTAACAATTATTGCATGAATATCTGCTGCTTGAGGCACCAACTCATGGACAATATCTAAGTGTCCACTGTAGGCTTCCCGATGAAGAGGGGTATATTCATTGTCATCCCTAGTATTCACATGAGTGGCCTTTATGGAAAGTAGTCACCACACTCTAGTAAGCCGATTATTTTCAGCAGCCCAAAGAAGAAATTTGCTTGGATCCTACTCCATTTTTTTTTTCTTGCAATTGATACGATTCCTCACTTTTTCATTTTGTTCCTTATCTTCATCAGAATTGCCTAACTAGAGACTTTCAGTGCCAGTGAGAATAAGGTGTCCCTGTATTTCCCCAATAGTTTATAATGGTTGAACTTGTGAGAAAAATACAGTGAATTTTCTGCATCTGTTTATTTTCATGATGATTTATTTTCTCTTTTTCCATTTTTATTATTCCAAGTCATTCTAACTGGAAAGTAGGTAATTGATGGAGAGCAGAGGAAAGATGTTCCTCCGTATTCAAAGGTACAGACTGAAAATGAAGATCAGTGTTGTTTTTATGTGCACCTTCTTCTAGGAATGAGAAAATAGAAAGTGGCTCAGTGGTGGAGTGCTTGCCTTGCATGTATGAGCAATGGCAGGTCATGTCCACTTTGCAGCCTTGTCATTCAGACCCACTGTGCAAAGAAAAAGACATAGTACCCCAGCCCTCTGAAGCTTGCCACTTTTTGTGGTATCCTACTTTTTATTCTTCCTGCAAACCCTCAGGGCCTAGGATCCCAGGATCGGCTATGGGTCCAGAGACTGCACCAGAGCCTAGGGTGATGGAAGCTGAGTCAGAGTTGCCACGAACTGAGTTCAAGATGTGTGGTTGGCAAAAGAAAGAATAAAAAAAAATTAATTAATTATTTAACTAAATTAAAAAGAAATAAAGCTCTCTGGTTTGGAATTTCTGCCAGTTTCCTTCCTTAGCCTGGGATTTGAACTCAGGGTCTTGGTAAATCTGTAGCAATGTGAGGGAAGGTGCAGAGTTGCCACTACTTGAGTTCAAACCCTGTGCCAAGCCAAAAATAAAAAAAAAGTGACTGAGCTCAGCAGGGGGAGTAGTTGTAGAGATGGGAGGGAAGGGATGGTAGGGAGAAAACAAAAGAGGAGGCAACAATGCTCAATAGGAAATGAACTCATTACCTTGCTCATGTAACTGTGATCCCTCTGTACAACATTTTTGCAATAAAAATGTACAAAAAAGAAACAATGTAGTGCTCAGAGAAGCACTTTGGGGATAAGGTAAGGATGTCAAAAGCTGTACAAAATTCTACACTGCTTTTTTTAAATGTTCTGTATAGAACTGAATGAACAAAACTGCTTTCATTTAAAAAATTAAGCCACTGTCTTGGAACTGGGGCCAGTATTTCTGTAATTGCTGTGATTTGATCTCACCTTCCAGGTAACTCTTTTGCACCATGGGTGAAGGTGAATCTTACTGTCTTTGAGGAAAACAAATTCAGGCTAGAGTTCTGAGGGCCCAAATGAACGACCTGCAATGGAAAAAAATATTTCTATACATGTGTAATATATGATATATACTTACATATGCATGTTTATTACATATTATTATTTTTATTATTGATTTTGTATTTTATTTTTTATTTTATTCCTTTATTTATTGTTTATTGTATTTAGTATTATTATACACATAATATTTAGTACATGTTTTACATCTATTATAAAATGATTCACAATAATTTAGGACATTGACTCATTTTCATTTATACTTTATTAAGTGTTGGAACATGATACATAATTAAATGGAAGCATTTGTCACAGTCTTCACATGTTGTAGAGTCTCTCCCACAGATGAGCTTTGTCTTCTTTATCTTTAGACACCTTCCTATAGGGATTTCTTTAGATGATTTATGATCAGAGGCCTTTTCTTGAGGATAGGCAAGTTGAGGGATAAAATTGTAAGGGTGGGGCAAGAAATGTGACTTAGTGGTAAGGAGCTCGCTCAGCATGCATGAATGCCATGGTTTGAATCCTCGGTGCTACATACTCAGAAAAACCCAGAAGCTGTGGAGTGGCTCAAGTGGTAGAGCTCTAGTCTTGAGAAAAAGAAGCTCAGAGAGAGTGCCCAGGCCCTAAGATCAAGCCCCAGGACTTTCAAAAATAATAGGTCAGATGCTGGTGGCTCACACCTGGAAAACTAGCTTCTCAGGAGACTGAGCGCTGAAGACCACAATTCAAAGAAAGGCTAAGCAAGGAAAGCCTGTTAGACTCATCTTCAATGAATCACCAAAAGACACTGTGGCTTAAGTGGTACTGTTTGCTTTGAACTGAAGAGCTCAGGGACAGTGCCCAGGCTTGAGTTCAAGACACACAACTGGAAAAAAGTGAGGGTTAATTAAAGTACTTTTCCTATTTGCTAATTAAGAGAATATTCTCTGGAAAATGAATGCTAATGTATATGAGAATTGGAGTCAGAGCTCAAGGTTCAAGTTTAGTAGATCCATATGCCCAGCCTCTGAGATTCTAGCATTATAACTTTGTGTCCTACAAGGTTCTGAAAGGTCCAATGTTGAAAGGGTTAATATGCTTCCCAAGCCCTTTGTGACTTGTACTTACAATGTCATTACAGTTCTGAACCTAGCAGAGAATTAGTAGCTAACGCCCATCTCCCTAGCTTAGGTCTCAAGATCACAGGGTGAAGCCAGCCAGAGTAGGAAAGTCTATGACACTCTGACTTCCACTTCTGAAAGGTCAGATATTCAAGAGCTTCCTGGGTTTCCCTTGGTGATGAGAAGTTACTTGCACTCTAATTGTTCTTAGAGTTCTCAAGCTATAGAAGCAGGAAAGAAACATTATTGACCCATCCTGGGTTCAAATGTTCTCAGGATCCAAGCCCTAGCCCTGTTAGCAGGAAGAACTCCATTGTAACACTGTATTTGAAGGACAGAAAATAGTTGCAAAAGCCAGGCTAGGTGAGAGACCAAGGCCTGCAGGATTAGGAAGCAGAATGTACACACTCAACAGGAAAGTGAGCTGCAAAACCATTCATTCCGGACACAACCAGCAAAGGGGGTGGGTGGGGCGGGGAGAACTTCAAACATTTGTTAGAGTTACACCAGGGTCAGGCTTTTCTCAGCCTCTTCACACAATGACTGATTAACCTTCCTCCCTCAGGTGAAGGGAGCCTCAAGCTATCTTTAGGTTACCAATAGAGAGCCAGTTTAGTGTGTGAGTGTGTGGGGGGGGGGGGGGGGGAAGGGGAGGAACAGAGTTGAAAACCCTGATCTCTGGTTTTAAGGAGTGGGTTTTTCACTCTTCATCTGCCAGATTTGAAGGCCCTTCTTCTACCTCGGTGAGTCCATTCTCCTTCCTTCATTCTGCACATCATTAATGCTAATCCCCAGTCCAAGGAGAGGCAAGGCCATTTCTCTTCGCTCTCCAAGCACTTAAGTTAGAACCTGGGTCTTCCCTCTTGGCTCTGGGACCCTCAGCTGCCTGAAAAGTGGGAGAGAGACAGTCTTCCTGCTCTGTGGTTATATGAATGCGATGCTGGTATCCTGGCACACTGCAGAAGGCCTCATGACTGCTAATTGTTCCCTTCTTCCCTCCTGACATCCACGACCAGATTCATCTATCATTTTTGTATCTATCTATCTATCTATCTATCTATCTATCTATCTATCTATCTATCTATCTATCTATCTATCTATCTATCTATCTATCTATCTATCTATCTATCTATCTATCTATCCATCTATCTACCCACCCAACTACCTACCTACCTATCTATCTCTTTGCCAGTTCTTGGTTGAACTCAAGGCCTGGGCACTGTCTCTAGCAGTCTACTACTTGAGCCACGGCACCAATTCTGGCTTTTTCTGTGTATGTGCTACTGAGGAATTGAACCCAGGGCTTCTTGCATGCTAGGCAATCACTCTCTCTCTAATCCACATTCCCAACCCCCTCATCTTTTTCTTACTGGTAATTTTTACATAAGTAGGCTGCCATTTTTTTGTCCCCAAGTTAATTTTTCTGAATACCGGTTACTTCTAAGAAACCTGATCTTGTCTTTCCCTGCTCGATTTGTGATTGTTCCTGTGTTGGCCTCATAATAATAAAATGTAAATAAACCCTGCTGAGAGCCTAAGTGTGTATCATATAAGGACACAGGCCTGGAACCCTGGAAGAGAAAAGTGATGGGCCTGAAATGAAGATTATGATGCAGTATGTGAAACAGGCATCTCTGAAAAATAAATCAGTAAATAAAAGCAGAAGCATTGCATATGTGTTTAATCAAGGAGGTAATACACACATAAGTAGGTAAGGCACTGATACATAACTTGGCCTTCTCTCTTTGAATTTTTTTTGTGGTCATCCCAGGGCTTAAACTCAGGACCCTATGCAATTCTGAGTTGTGTTACTCAAGGCTGAAGCTCTACCACCACCACAGCTCCACTTCCAGCCATCTGGTCGATAAAAATTGGACATAATCGCCTCCCAGGCCTTACTGCCTGCTCTGGCCAGTATCTCCTGCTTGGCTTTCTCTCTCAAAGCTGGAGCTCTACCCTCTGGGCCACTGCTTCACTTCTGGTTTTCTGGTGGTTTATTGGAGAAAAGAGGCTCACAGACCTCCTGCTCAGGCTGACTTTGGACAGCTATCTCCTGAGGAGGATTCAAGCAACTTTCCTCAGGGATTCACCAAGGAACCGCTCCACACAAACCTTTAGTCTAAATCTCGAGAGGTACTAGAGAAAAACAGAAACTAGAATATGCTTCTAGTGTGTTCTAGATACTTAAGGTTGGAAACACTCATAATTATTAGTTCATTTTACAGGCAAAAGGAGCACTGCAGACTGCATGAGGATCATTCCAGCTTTCGATCCACTCATCCTGAGACAGTAAATTTACTGCAGCTCAATGCTAAGTGACTGGCATGTCCAGTGGACATTGGCTCCCAAATCCTGGAACACTCATTTCTCACTTTTGGCTGCAAACCTGTGACAAGAGGAGAAGATGAGGAGAGAAAATCATTCTCAGAGAAAGCAGCTATAAAGAACATTGGGTAGTTTACTTATAAATTCAAACCAATGGAATGACCCTGTTAAGAAGTCAGCTTGTCCAGAGTAAAAAATGAAGAAGGAAAGAAAGGGAAGTGACAGTGGCTGCTGACTGTAATCTCAGCTCTGAGGAGGCTGAGATGTAGAGAATCTTAGTTTGAATCCAGCCAGTATTGGAAAGTCCATGACACTGTTATTTCTAAGTTGTTTAAGGATACAGGTGGACCCGTTGCAACAATGAGAAGTACAAGTTGTCATGTCGAAAATGAACTTTACAAGTTTGGTGCATGGGGGGGGGGAGAGGATTGGGAGGAGGGAGGCTGGGAAGGGATGTGAAGGGTAAACAAAGGAGGAGGCTGCAATGCTTGATAAGAAATGTACTCATTATATTGCCCATGTAATTGTAACCCCTCTGTACAGTATGGTCACAAAAAATAAAAATTAAAATAAAAAAAAAGAGATCACAGAAAAGCCCAGATGTGGGCTGGACTGAAGTCTCTCTCATTGTCTGGACAGGCAGACAAAAGGCCTCAGTCCTGTACAGCTTTGTAACAACAACTCCACATCTGGGCCAATTAGTGAGGATGCGTGTGTGTGTGCTCTGAAGGCCAGGAGAAAAAGGCTTCTTTGTACTCCAAGCTATCTCTCTTCCCAGTGCTCTGTTTTGACAAGAAGCCTTCATTTGTGCCACCTCCCATGGCAGGCCAAGTTCCCTGCACTTATCTTGCCTTTGTGAGACTATATTCCAGTGCTCAGATACAGTGCTCAATATAATTCAGAAGTCCTTCTTACAGACAACTAGGGCACTGAACTTAATGAAATGTTTCATTGCCAGCGATAATGGGCCTATGATACCTCTCCTTGGTTTTCTGGAAGCTTGAGAAATCCAAGCACATGTTAGATATCACAAAGCTTCCTGTCATCTAGGGCTGGTGAAGATCATCAGGTTTTGAAACCTTTGACCTCTCTTAATTGGGCCTTGGATGGCTAGGTTTGGGGGTTGAAAACAGGGCCTTGGTGCTGACCATAAGTTCAGTGGAGAAGTCCAGTGCTTTACCATTTTGTGTCACAGCTTCACTTCTGGTCTATGTGTGTGTGTGTGTCTGTGTGCGTCTGTGTGTCTGTGTGTGTATGTCCATGTGTGTGCGTGCATACAGTCGTGGAGCTTGAACTCAGCACTGTACCTAATTTCTCTTGTACAAGGATAGCCTTCTCTCACTTGAGCCACAGAACCACTTCATGATTTTTCTAGTGATGTTGTCCTGAGTAATCAAGCCCAGGGTTTCATATATGCAAAGCACTCTACCCCTAAGGCACATTCCCAGCCCTGTACTTCAGGTTTGTTAGATTGTTTCTGGTTTGGGGTTTTTATTTTTGATGTTGTTGGTTGTAGGAGTTGAAGTCTGGGACTGGGAGCTGTCCCTGAGCTTTTCAGCTCAAGTCTTGTGCTCTATCACTTGAGCCGCAGCACCACTTCAGGTTTTCTGGTGGTCCATTGGAGCTAAGTGTCTCAAAGACATTCCTGCCCAGGCTAGCTTTGAACAATGATCCTTAGTTCTCATCCTCCTGAGAACCTAGGATGATAGTCATGAGCTGCAAGCATCAAGCTTCCACTTAATGTTTCTTAGTGGTGAATTGGAGATAATAGTCTCATGGGACTTTTTGTGTCTGGGATAATTTAGAACTCAGATCCTCAGATCTCAGCTTGCTGAGAAGGCAGGATGACAAACCTCATCTACCGACCCCTAGGCCATGGTAGTCTGCTGCAAGGGGATCCTTGGCTCCACCTGGTGGAGTGCTAGCCTTGAGCCCAAGAGGTAAGGGTCAAAATCTAGGTCCTGAGATCAAGGTTCATGACTGAAAAAACAAACAAACAAAACAATGGTCTGCAGGAGACAACTCACTAGTCTTCAGTTATATTTAATTTTGTTCCTTCCATGGAGATATATCTGAGCCTCAATATTCTTATCTGTGTAAGTATCTCAGTTGTGGAGCTCTTACAAGGACCAGATGAAAGAATGCACCCTGTGAAGGACATAGCACATGACACTGTTTGAAGGACTCAATACACAGCATCATGTGAAAGACACAGCACCCAGAACCCAATTCAGGACTCAGCACACTGCAACCTGTGAAGGACTCAGCACATAGCTGTATTCCACAAGCTGTCATTAGAATCAACGTGTTTTCTTCAGTATCACCATTCTTTGAGGAACATTTCACAAACCACACAAGTTCACATCTAATGGTTTAGTGGAGTTTTTTTTTTCAGGGGAGGTTACCCATGGGGCTTGAACTGAAATGTAGGGATACTGTTCTAATAACATTTGCTCAAGGCTACAGCTCTACCACTTGGAAAAGCCTCACAGACTTCCTGCTAGGGCTGGGTTTTAAAGCCTGTGAGCTGCTAGAATGACTGAGGTAAGCCAGCAGCATCTGGTTCGTTGGAGCTGGGTTGCAGTGATTTACATCTGGATAAGTTAGGTTAGGTGGCAGCTGTCAGACTCCTAGCTTGCTCTGTGATGAAGTATTTGAAGTCTTGACCTTCTATAGTTGCAGTTAGAACAGTCTACCTTTTTTGGTGGCAGTCCTGGGCCTTTAGTAAGGGCTTAGCCACTCTCCCCAAGCGTTTGTGCTCCAGGCTAGTACACAATTGATTGAAAGAAAGCAGAACTTCTGGTTTTTCTTATTATATGGTACTGAGGAATGGAAGCCAGGGCTTCCTGCTTACTAGGCGAGCACTCAACCACGGAGTCCCAAGAGTGCATGAGGTATAAATAGAGATTGCTGTATATAAATATTATATATACAAAAAGAAAGATGTGGGCTGGGAAGGTGGCTCAGTGATAGAGCGCTTCCCTTGCAAGCATGAGGACCTGAGTTCAATTCCTCAGCACCACATAAGCAGAAAAAAAAAGCCAGAAGTGGTGCTGTGGCTCAAGTGGTAGAGTGCTAGCCTTGAGCTGAAGAGCTGAGGAACAGAGCCCAGGCCCAGACTTCAGGCCCACGACTGGACCCAAAAAAAATAGAGAGAGATTTATGCATATTATTAAATTATAGTTAATAGTACTACCAATGTTAGGTATTAAATGATGTCTCCATTTAATTATATATCCCAGTTGAACAATTAATAAAACATTAATTATTACTCAATTTACTGTTATTGTTTATCATATATGTACATACATCCATACATATAATTACATATTTTATAGAATGAGACCTCTATTTATAATTAATTTATGCATCATGTGTTACTACCAATTATTAGGTATTTAACTATGTCTCCATTTACTTTTCATTCTGTTAATGCTTAATAATATATTAATTAAACTTAATCCACGTCCTATAATTATTTTGTCTAATATTATCCCAGAATGATTCGCTATTAATTCAATCTGTTTTTCATTTATTGTAGTGACCATTTTTCCACCTATGACATTTTTACCTTTATGACATCCTATTATATAGTATATAGATTTGCATACGAATTATACATCCTACCTGACACGGAGCAATTTCATAGAAAAGGAAAATATGTTTCACTCTTGACTTCTTACTCCAAGATTGCATTTTTGGCAGGTCTGGGATCTAAACTCAGGGCCTAGAAGGCTCAGCTCATGAATGAGTGACTGTCAGCACAGCAGCCTCTAGCCAATTCAGCTGCTAGGCAGTTCCCAGCCGATGAGACTGAGCCCCATATGTTAACCCCATATTGTGCTTAGTGAAGTTATGCATTTTATTTGTTGTTTTACTCATTTATTTACCATTTATTTTATTGACTGGTATTACACATGGAATATTTGTTACATTTATTACATGGGATATAGATTTGCCTATGTATGAAACTTCATATCTGACACCCAGATGCTCACAGAAAAGGAAAACATGTGTCACCAGTGCTTCTTACTCCACGATTCAATTTTTGTGAGTGCTAGCAACCTGGGCCATATGGAGCTGACAAGCAGTTACCAGCACCTGAGATCCAGCCCCAGGGGTTGACAAAATAAGACAGCTTGACATGCGGATGGTAGTACACAAATAAATATAGATCTTTATAGAGTACCAGAGATGTTTATATATTCTTCAGTTATATAGACTACATTTTTAACAATTCTTGGGTATTTATTATGCCCCCATGTAATTAGTATTATTGTGTTCATTCTTAATGAATTATTAATTTAATCAACCACTGTCACAAAACTATTGCATCCATGTAATTAATAGTATTCTTTCAATGTTTCAAAATATTCATTAAAATCAATCAGCCTCCTAAAATCACTACTTTTATAGTAGTATCACTCAGGAACAACTAATTTAATCTTGACATTCATAATCTTCCATCAGTATTCCTATGAATAGGAATGAGACTCTTAGGATCTCCCACCGTTGGTAGGGGTCAGGACCGGGCCTCGACCACAGGGCCTATGTTGCCGTGTTGACCTATGGCTTGCCTGGTAGCCCACCATCCTTCAGCAATGTCAGGTTACAGAACTTTTCATCAATGTCATTCAGACCTAAGATGGTCACCTTGCAAAAAAAAAACAAATGTAAAACAGCCATTTGCAAGTTGCCAGATTTTTATCTGTGTCATTTTATTTATCTTTTTCCTGTAAATCTTTGGGGCCCAGGAACCCAGGTTCAGCTGTGGGTCCAGTGGTTGCACCCCAGCCTAGAGCGATCAAAGCTGAGGCAGAGTTGCCCCAACCTGAGTTCAAGCTCTGTGCTTGACAAAATAAAAATAAATAAATAAATTCATTAAAAATATTTATAAAATTATGAGGCTCCTTGGCTTGGAATTCATGCCATTTTTTCTGCCAGGCCTGGGATTTGAATTCAGACTCTGGGAAAATCTGCAGCATTGTCGGGGAAGGGGAAGCTCACCATGCTGGAAGACAAGAAAGTCAGGCCTGTTCCCAGGGCCTGAATTCAAGTCTTAGCTCTCAAAAAAAATAATATTCATATACATTTTAAATACATGATTTATATTTGCATACACATGTTTACTTATATTGCAGTTAGTGTAGTTATTCATTTTATTTTATGTATTTCTTATGTATTTTAGTGAGTATGATTACACATATAACATTTTTTACATCCTATTACATAGGACATAAATTTGCCTATGTATTATACATCATTCCTGAGACCCAGGAATTTTGACACCCATAAGGAAAACAAGTGGGACAATTGGCTTCTTCCACTAGGATTAAGTTTTTGGCAGTTCTGTGATTTGAACTCAGAACCTAGCAGGTCAACTTCATGAATGGGTCAATGTTAGCACACCGGTCTGATGCAAATGAAGTTTTCAGGCAAATTTCAGGACCTGAGATGAAGCCCTAGGAGTGGCCAATATATAAAAAGATAGATATGTAGATTGCAGTGTGTGTGTATTTACATATGAATATGCATCTATAAATAAATGTATACAGAGAGAGACAGACATTTATGTAGAATCTAGTGTATAACTCTATATAAAGTGATGTCTGCATCTTATTTTTATATATCCTATTACTACCAATTATATATTCTATTACTACCAATTATTTAGTCTAAAATTATGCCTCCATTAATTAATCATGGTAGAAGTTATTAATTGAATTAGTCTATGATATATATTTATGCGTACAATATTATACTAGAAAGACTAGATAAATAGTAATTCAATTTGTACATGTCAAATATTCTATTAATGTTCCTATAGATAGGAATGAGTTTCCTAGGATCTTCAGCTGTGTGTAGGTGGCAGTCCGAGGATAGAACTCACGGCATAGGTATCTGGGTGGGGCTTAGGTTTTACCAACAATCTCTGAGCCTTTGGCCATGCAAGGTCACATACAATTTTCAAGCTGAGTCATTGAGACCCATGGTTGTCACAGTGCAAAGGAAACAAAGGTAAAACGGTTGTGTAATACTTGCTGGTTTTTTCCTCATCCATACTTGTTGGTTTGATGTATTTTTGCCAGTGCTGGGAGTTTAATTGGGGTCCTAGGATGACTGGATCATCTGTAAATGCTGCAAACCAGCCTAGGGTAATCATGGGTTAAGACACAATACTGTGCTTCCTTGAGAAAAAAGAACTCAGGGACAGTGCCTGGGATCACAGTTCAAGCCTCAGGACCTGCCACAAAAATAAAGCCAGTAACTCTATGTGTCTGTGTATGTATGCATGTATTTCTATCAGTGACCATCTAGAGTTGCTGTGAAGAAAGGTTTGAATGGAATGATTTCACAGCACAGAGAGTGCTTTCAAGACATGTTCTGGGGCCCCCCTCACTATTCCCAGTGTAGCCTGAGGGCTTCTGTGCACCCCAGGCTGCTGGAGGAAGTCTGACTCATTGTTGAAACAGGCAGACAAAAGGCCTCACTCTTGAACAGCTGTGTAACAAACAATTCATCCGGAGCAATTACTGAGGATGAGCAATGAATGAGGATGAGGGCAGACTCTGAAGGCCAGGAGGAAAAGGCCTATTTGTACCCCAAGCTATCTCTCTCCCTAGTGCTTTGTTTTGACAGGAATCCTTCATTTGTGCTGCCTCTCGGGGCAGTCCAAGTTCCCTGCACTCATCCTGTCTTTGTTAGACTATGTTCCAGTGTTGAAACAAACTGCTACAATTAATTCAAGGGTCCTTCTGGCAGAAAACAAGTGAGCTGAACCTAATGAAAAGATTCCTAATTGGCATAGGTGCCTCCCTAGTTTTCCGGATGCTTGCTAAATCTAAGCACTTATGCAAAATCACAATGCTTCCTGTCATCTAGTGCTGGTGAAACTAATCAGGTTTTGAAACCTTTGCCCTCTCTTAGTTGGGCTCTGGGTGTTTATATTTTGGGGTTGAACACAGGGCCAGAGTGCTGACCATAGCTCAGAGCAGAAGCTCTTTTCTTTACCATTTAGTGTCACAGCTTCACTTACGGTATCTTTGTGTGTGTGTGTGTGTGTGTGTGTGTGTGTGTGTGCGTGTGTGTGCAAACACCAGTCCTGGAGCTTGAACTCAGTACCTCAGCTCTGTACCTGAGTTTCTCCTGTATAAGGATAGTGCATTACCACTTGAGCCGCAGAACCACTTCAGGTTTTTTTTTTTCTAGGGATGTAGTACTGAGGATTCAAACCCAGGGTTTCATACATGCAAAGCACTCTACCCCTAAGACACATTCCCAGCACTCCACTTCAGGTTTCTTTCTTTCTCTCCTTGTAGTTGGAGGAGTTGAAGTCTGGGACTGGGTGCTCAAGTCTAACACTCTACCACTTGAGATACAGTGCCCCTTCAGGCTTTCTGGTGGTTCACTGGAGATAAGCATCTCAAGGAATCTCCTGCCCAGGCTGGCTTTGGACTGTGATTCTCAGCTCTCAGGATCCTGAGTAGCTAGGATGACAGGCATGAGTCACCAATGCCCAGCTTCCACTTCAAGTTTCTAAGTGGTGAATAGGAGATAATATTCTCGTGGGACCTTTTGTGTCTGGGGTTGTTTGGAACCCAGAACCTCAGCTTCCTGAGAAGGCAGGATGACAGACTTCAGCTAAAGACACACTTTGCTGCAAAGGGGTCCTTAGCTCAGAGGTAGAGCACCAGCCATGAGCCCAAGAGGAAAGTCAGTGCCTAGGCTCTAAGTTGAATGTTCATGATGGAGAAAACTAAACCAAAACAATTGTCTGCAGGAGACAAGTCAGTAGAGTTCAGTACATACATAAATTTGGCCCTGCCTTGGGGACATATCTGAGCTTCAACTTTCTCATCAGCACAATCATCTTACTTGTGGAGCTCTAACAAGGACCAGATGAAAGAATACACCCTGTGAAGGGCTCATAGCATAGCACCCTGTGAAGGACTCGGCATACAGCAACCCATGAAGGACTCAGAACCCAGCATCCCAGGAAGGGCTCATCACATAGCTGTATCCCACAAGCTGTCATTAGAATTCGGGTGCTTTCATCAGTATCACCATTCTTTCAGAAACACGTCACAAACCACACAAGTTCACATCTAACAATATAGATGGGTGGTTAATGGGGGGGAGGGTCGTCAGCTTTGGGGATGTCACTCATAGGTTGGGGGTACTGTCCTAAGACCTTTTCCTCAAGGCGAGAGCTCTACCACTTTGAGCCACAGCTCAGAGTCTCACAGACTTCCTGCCAGGGCTGAGTTTTCAACTCACCAGTGTCAGATCTCATCCCCCAAGCAGCTAGGGGTGAGCCAGCAACGTCTGGCTAAATAGAGTTGGTTTGCAGCGATTGACCTTTGGCTGTCAGGTTAGATGGCAGCCATGAGCTTCAGACCCTGGGCTTGCTCTGTTATGAGGTATTTGAAGTCCTAGCCTTCTATAGTTACAGTCAGAACGTTCTAACTTGATTTTTAGGTGCTGGAGTGACAGCATCACTTCTGGCTTTTCTGTGCATGTGATAGTGTGGAAACGAACCCAGAGCTTCATACATACTAGGCGAGCACTCTACCACTGAACCCCAGGAGTAACAAGTGTAGACTTAGATATGTAGATTGTTTTATATATACATATATATACATAAAACAAGAGGGAGATGTCTGCATATTATTAAATTATATATACTATATTACTATCAATTATCGATAATTATTTCTTCCTTTATTTAAGTATCATGGTTAAATACATAATGAAATATTTATTGAAAATTAGTCAATGTACTATGATTATTGTGTATAATTTTAATATAATCATACACTAAATACTAATGTAATTGTTACTTTTACAACATTCCATTCATATGGATGTCTATTGGAATGTGTTTCTTAGGATCTCCTGCCATTTGTAGGTAGCAGTCCCGGGATCCGAACCCCAGACCTAGGTTGCTGGTTTAGGCTGTGGCTTCCCTGATAGCCCACCAAACTTCAACAGTGCAAGGTCATGTACACTTTTCGAGTCCTGTCATTTAGACCCAGGATGGTCACAATGCAAAGGAAAAAAACAATGTAAAACCGCCTTCCGGAACTTCCCAGTTTTATACTTCTCCTTTTTTCCCCCGTCCTTTTTTTTGTTTTTGGTCTGTTGTGGGGCCAGAAGTCTGGGTCTGGGTGCTGTACCTCAAATCTTCAGCTCAAGGCTATCGTTCTACCACTTGAGCCATAACACCACTTCCGGCTTTTTTCTGCTTATATGGTGGTGAGGAATCCAACCCAAGGCCTTCTGCATGCAAGGCAAGCACTCTACTATTGAGCCACCTTCCCAGCCCTTCACTTTTTTTTTTTGCCAGTCCCGAGATTTAAACTTGGGTCCTGGGATCTCAAGATGGGCTGTGGGTCCAGAGGTTGCACCCCAGCCTAGGATGATCAAAACTGAGGCAGAGTTGCTACTAGCTGAGTTCAAGCCCCGGGCCTGGCCAAAAAAAATAAGGCACTGGTTTGGAATTTGCACCATTTTTTTGCAGGCCTGGGATTTGAACTCAGGGTCTGGGTATCTCTGTGGCACTTTGGGGGACAGGAAGCTCACCGTCATTGAAAACAAGAAATTCAGACCAATTTCCAGGACCAAATTCAAGCCACAGACTGGAAAAAATAATATTCATGTATGAAATCTTTTTACATACATGGGTTTACCCCATATGACATTTATTATCCTTATCTATTTATTCTTTATTTTATTATTATTACATAAATAATATTTATTTCATTTATTATATCTTATCACATGGATATATTTGCACATGGATTTTACATCATACTGAGACCCAGGACTTTTACAGAGAAGGAAAAAAAAATATGTCAAAATTCGCTTATTACTCCACCTATAAACTTTTGGCCATGCTGGGATATGAACTCACAACCCACAATGCCCAATTCATGAAAGTGTCAGCTGTAGACAAAGCCTTTGGCAAATTGAGCTTCCAGCCAGTTCTGAGGACGTGTGATCAAGCCATAGTAGTGGCCTAGATTTAGATAGATAGATAGATAGATAGATAGATAGATAGATAGATAGATAGATAGATAGATAGATAGATAGATGTGTAGTTTGCTCTCTCTCTCTCTCTATATATATATGAGAGAGAGACAATATGAGGATATTGAATAATATATATTGTGAATTATTAGTTATTAAATTAAGCCTCCATTTAATGAAGTATCATGGTTTAATACTTATTAAAGCATTAATGTAAAAGTAGTCAGTATTCTTTAATTAGGAGAATCATACCATGGTGCTAGAATGAAAGACATAATCCAATACTTTTTGTGTGGCATTCTTTAGGAGAATCATGAACAACTGTGAATTTAATTGTTACTTTTATGACAGTCCATTAAGCATTTCCATGAATAGGAATGATTTTCTGAAGATCTCCCTCCATTTGTAGGTATCAGTCCTGGCATTTGAACTCCAGGCCTGGGTAGTTCACTTCGAAATGCAAACCATTAGTATGACACTGTGAAGATTTCAGATTGTCATGATAAAACAAAGAACAAGAAGAATAAAAGAAAGCCAGGTCTCAGAGGCTCATGCTTGTAATCCTAGCTCTTCAGGAGGCTGAGAGGTAGAGAATGGCAGCTTGAATTCATTCGGGACAGGAAAGTTCAGGACACTCTTATTTCTAAGGGATCACAGGAATATAAACACCCATGAGTGGGACTGAAACTCAAGGGCAGAGCACCACCCTTGAACAAAAGGAGCTCTGGGAGAGTGACTAGGCTCATAGTACAAGCCCGGACCTGCCAAAAAAGAAAAAGTAGTAAATCCATGTCTCCCCATGTATGTATGCATGTATTTCTATTGGTAAAGATCCAGAGTAGCTATGTTGAAAGGCACTCAGCTAGGAAATTTGCTTTGAATAGAATGATTTCATAGCACAGAGAGTGCTTTCAAAACAGTGCATGTTCCGGGGCTCCCCTCACTGTTCCCAGTGTAGCCTGAGGGTTTCTGTGCACTCCAGGCTGCTGGAGGAAGTCTGCCTCATGGTCTGGACAGACAGACAAAAAGGCCCCCCTCCTGTACAGCTGTGTAAGAAACAACTCCATCTGAGCCAATTAGTGAGGATGAGTGTAGGCAAAATTTGAAGGCCAAGAGAAAAAGGCTTCTTTGTACTCTAAGCTATCTCTCTCCCCAGGAAGCTTTCTTTCATTTGTGCCACCTCCTGTGGCAGGCCAAGTTCCCTGCACTTATCCTGTCTTTGTTAGATTATGTTCCAGTATTGAAATAACCTGCTCCAATTAATTCATGGGTCCTTCTGGCAGACAATAAGGGAGCTGAACCTAATGAAAAGATTCCTAATTAGCAATGGTGCCTCCTTAGGATTCCAGAGGCTTGCTAAATCTAAGCACTTGTGCAAAATCCCAAAGTTTCCTATCATCTAGGGCTGGTGAAGTGCATCAGATTTTGAAACCTTTGACATATCCTAGTTGAGCCCTGGATGGCTAGCTTTTGGGGTTGAACACAGGACCTGTGTGCTGACCATGAGCTCAGAACAGAAGCTCAGTGCTTTACCACCATTTGGTGTCACAGCTTCACTTCTGGTATCTGTCTGTGTGTGTGTGTGTGTTTGTGTGTGTGTGTGTGTGTGTGTGTGCATACACTTGTCCTGGAACTTGACCTCAGGACCTGAGCATGGTTCCTGAGTTTCTCCTGTACAAGGGTAGCACTCTACCACTTGAGCCACAGGGCCACTTCAGGCTTTTTTCTAGTGATGTGGTACTGAGGATTCAATTCCAGGGATTAATACATGCAAAGCACTGTAACCACTCCTCTTTTGGTTTGTTTGTTTCTTTTCTTTTCTTGTAAGTTGGAAGAGTTGAAGTCTAGGCCTGGGTGCTGTCTATCCTAGAGCTTTTCAGCTAAAACCATGCGCTCTACCACTGGAGCTACAGCACCCCTTCAGGTTTTTGGTGGGTCACTAGAGAGAATTGTCCATCTCAAGGAATTTCCTGCCCAGGCTGGCTTTGGACCATGATCCTCAGCTCTCAGGCTCCTGAGTAGTTAGGATGACAGGCGTTAGTCACTGGTGCCCAGCTTCCATTTCAAGTTTCTAAGTGGTGAATAGGAGATAATAGTCTCATGGGAACTTTTGTGTCTGGGATAGTTTAGAACCCAGATCCTCACATCTCAGTTTCTTGAGTAGGCAGGGTGACAGACCTCAGCTACAGACACCTAGATCATAATTCTCTGTTGCAAAGAGCCATGGGGAATGCACTGAAAATTTGGGGGTACTGTTCTAAGGTCTTTTGCTCAAGGCTAGAGCTCTACTACTGTGAACCACAGCTCAGAGTTTCACAGATCAGCCCCTGAGTATCTTGGATGACAGTGGTGAGTAAACCAGCAACTTCTTCTGGTTCCGTGGAGCTGGGTTGCAGTGGTTTACCTCTGGCTAAGTCAGGTAAGATGGCAGCTGAAAGCACCAGACTCCATGCTTGTTCTGTGATGAGGTATATTTGCAGTACTATCCTTATATTGTTGCAGTCAGAACATTCTATTTTATTTTTTTTTTTTGGTGCCAGTCCTAGGTCTTGAGAAAGGGTCTAGACACAGTCCCGAAGCTTTTATGCTGAAAGCGAGTGCTCCACTGCTTAAGCGACAGCACAACTTCTAGATTTTTCTGTGCACAAGGGAGTGAGGAATCGAACTCAGGGCTTTGTACGTAGTAGGCAAGCAATCTACAAATGAGCCCGATGACTGACAAGTGTATGAACACATAAATATGTAGATTGATAGATAGATAAATAGATGCATATATATATATATATATATATATATATAGCAAGAGAGAGATATATGTATACTAGGAAATTGCATATAAAATATTATTACAAATTATTGGCATTTAAATTATTCCTTCCTTTTTTAAGTAACATGATTGAATAAATAATAAAGTATTAATTGAAAATTAGTCAATGTAGTTTTATATAATCATACACTAACTATTAATTTAATTGGTACTTTTTTTTCTTTTATTTTACATTGTGAAAATACTATACAGAGGGGTTACAATTACATGGGCAAGATAATGAGTAAATTTCTTATCAAGCATCGTAGCCTCTTCCTTTTTGTTTCCCCTTCCTATCTTTTCCCATTCTCTCCCCGCCCCTCACCCCCACACACAATCATCGTTCCAAGCACCCCCCCCCACAGTTGTAAAGATCATATTTTGACATAACGACTTGTACATTTCATTGTTGCAATGGGTCCACCTGTATCCCTATTTAAACGATTTGTTTTTTCCCTTCCCCTCCACAAATTATACCGACATCAAATACAATGAAAGCAGGGGTTATAAGGTGGGGAGGTACATAGAAAACAACAAAGAAATAATCTTATAAATGTGTTAGAAACAATCACATGAAAGAAAAAACACATTTGAATACATATCTTAGGGTTCATTTCCCGGAAATCAATTTATTTGACCTTTTCTGCTTGACTCAGACATATACTAGATATTGCAAATGAGGGAAACCATGGGACCTATGTTTCTTTGGGCATGGATTACTTCACTTAATATAATTTTTCCAAGTCTTTCCATTTCCTAACAAATGGGGCAATGTCATTCTTTCTGATGGAAGCATAGAATTCCATTGTGTATATATACCACATTTTCTTGATCCATTCATCTACTGAGGGGCATCTGAGCTGGTACCATATCTTAGGTATGGTAAATAATGCTGCAATAAACATAGTTGTGCTGGTAGCTTTAGTGTGGTCTTGTTTGTGAACATTTTGTTAAATGCCCAAAAGTGAAATTGCTGGGTCATAGGGGAGCTCTATGTGGAATCTTTCGAGGAACCTGCATACTCCTTTCCAAAGTCGTTGAAGAAGTATACACTCCCACCAACAATGCAGTAAGGTTCCTTTCTGTCCACATCCGCTCCAGCACCTGTTGTTATTATAGTTCTTGATTATAGCCTTTCTAACTGCGGTGAGGTGGTATCTAATGTTGTTTTGATTTGCATTTCTTTAATGGCTAGGAGGTTGAACATTTCTTCAGGTGTCTATTGGCCATCCTTCTTTCCTCTTCAGAGAAGTTTCTCTTAAAATCTTTAGCCCACTTATTTATTGGGCAGTTGTTTCTTTGAAGATTTGTTTTTGGAGGATTTAATTTTTTGAGTTCTAGGTATACTTTAGATATGAGATGCTTGTCCATTGTATGACTAGTGAAGATTTTCTCCCAATCCGTGGGTTTTGATTGATCTTACTAGCTATGTCCTTTGCCATGCAGAAGCTCTGCAATTTCATGCCATCCCATTTGTCCAACCTTTCTTTGATTTGTTGCTTTTCCGGCTCTTTATTAAGAAAATTTCGGCCTGTGCCAAGGAGACCTAGGGTTTCTCCTATTACACCCTATAATGTTTTCAGAGTGTCTGCTTTGACTCTGAGGTTTTTGATCTTTTTGGAGTTGATTCTGGTGCACGGTGATATATAAGGATCTAGCTTATTTTTCTAAAAGTAGTTAACCAGTTTTGCCACCACCATTTACTGCAGAAGCTTTTTTCCATTCTATTTTTTTAGCTCCCTCATCAAAGATTAGATGGCTATTGGTCTGTAAGTTCATTTCTGCGTTTTCAATTCTATTGCATTGGTCCTGAGGTCTGTTCTTGTGCCAGTATCAAGCTGTTTTGATTACTGTGGTTTTGTAGTAGAGTTTGAAATTTGGTATTTATATTCCTCCAGCACTGTTCTTTCTGTTGAGGATCATTTTTGCTATTTGGGATCGTTTGTTGTTCCATATAAATTTTTGGAGTGTGTCTTCTATTTCTTTGAAGACTGAGGTTGGAATATTGATAGGTATCTCATTGATAGACAGCCTTGGGAAGTATTGCCATTTTCATGATGTTGATCTTTCCAATCCAGGAGCATGGGAGTTTTTGCCACTTTCTAAATTCTGTTTTGATTTCCTTTTTCAACTTTTTAAAGTTTTCATCATAGAGCTCCTTCACTTTTTTGGTTAATTCCTAGATATTTTACTTTTTTGTGGGGCTATTACGAATGGAGTTGATTTCCTAATTTCAGCCACACTTTTCTCATTGTTGACATACAGAAAAGTCAATGATTTTTGAGGGTTAATTTTATATCTTGTTACTTTGCCAAAGTTTTGAATCAGATTGAGTAATTTGGGAGTGGAGTCTGTGGGATTCTTTAAATACAAGATCATGTCATGTGCAAAGAGGGAGAGTTTTACTTCTTCTTTCCCTATTTGGATCTTATTTATGTTTACATCTTGTCTTATTCCTGTAGCTAGGTATTCTAATACTAGATTCAAAAGAAGTGGAGAGAGTGGACCTCTTTGTCTCGTTCCTGAGTTAAGAGGAAATGGCATTAGTTTTTCTCCATTAACAATAATGCTGGCTGTAGGTTTGTCATATATTGCCTTTATTGTATTGAGGAATGTTCCATGGATTCCTAATTTTTCCAACACCTTCATCATAAAAGGGTGTTAGATCTTGACAATTGCTTTTTGTGCATCTATTGAGATAACCATGTGGTTCTTATCATTGCTCCTGTTGATGTGATGAATTATATTAATTGATTTGCATATATTGAACCAGCTGTGTATCTCTGAAATGAATCTTGTTTGATCGTGGTATATGATTTTTTGGATGAATTGTTGAAGTTGATTGACCAAAATTTTGCAGAAATATGACATTTATTACCCTTATTTATTTAGTATTATTACACATATAACATTTCTTTTATTACATCATATCACACAGGATATATGTAGATATAGATTATACATCATACTGAGACCATGGACTTTCACAGAAAAGGAAAACAATGTGCTAATATTGGCTTCTTATTCCATGAATAATTTTTGGCCATGCTGGGATTTCAGCTCACAGCCTAGAATGCCCAATCCATAAATGGGGTCACAGTCTTAGCAGACCAGCCTCTGGCAAACTGAGCTGCCATGAAGTTCTGAGGACCTGTGATCAAGCCACAGGAGTGCTTGATATTTAGATACATAGACAGATAAATAGATAGATAGATATAGATAGAGACATGTGTAGATTGATATACATATATATATATATATATATATATATATATATACACAAAGAGAGGGACTGTGAGGTAATTAAATTACATATATTATTACCAATTATTAGTTATTAAATTATGCTTCCATTTAATGAAATATTACTGTTGAATACTTATAAAAGTATTAATTAAAAATCATTCAATACCCTTAATCATACCATGGTGCTAGAATGGAAGACATAAATCCAATATTTTTTGAGTGGCATTCTAAAATAGAATCATGAATCAAAGGCACATTTATCACTTTTATTACATTCCGTTAGCATTCATATGAACAGAAATTAGTTTTTCAGGATCTCGCTCCATTTGTGGGTGGTAGTCCTAGCATTTGAACTCCAGACCTTGGTAGTTTACTTCAAATGCAAACCATTGGAATGACACGGTGAAATTTTCAGACTGTTACAATTGAAAAAAATAACAACAAGAAGAAAATAAAGTAAGGTGCCATTGGTTCCTGCTTATAACCCTAGCTCCTCAGGAGGCTGTGATGTAGAAAATGTCTATTTAAATTCAGATGGGATGGGAAAGTCTAGGACACTCTTCTTTCTAAGAGATCACCAGAAAAATAAACATGAATGGGGCTGTGACTCAATGGCAGAGCGCTACCCTTGAGCAAAAGGAGCTCAAGAGCAGGGCCTAGGATCATAGTACAATAGAATACCCGCCCTCCCCCAAAAAGGAGGCAATAACTACATGGATCTCTGTATGGATGTTGGGCATTGAGCAGGTTGCCCATCCCCAGCCACCCCAACCTGGTCAAACTGGGACAAGCCCTCATAGAGTACTAAGTGTGAGCCAGCAGCTTGAACAAAGCACCCTCTGCCATTTAATAACTGGAGACCTGAAAGCTTTGCCTGGGCTAGTGTGTGCAACGGTGCATAATGTTCTGTCTGAGGCATCCCATTGGGACACTTTGCAGCCAGCCACTGCTTCCAGAGAGTCCACAGTCCCTAGGTTGGAGGAGTTGTCCAAGGTTCTCTCTGCATAGTCTCTATCCCTGTGTAGGATGTGAGCCTAGACCTCTGGGGCCTAGTCGCTATCACTCATCTATCATTCCTCATTGCCAAGTCAAAGCTAGTCCCAAATCTTGGCATAGACATGAAATAATCAGCTATTTCTACGCCAAAATTGGTAATTCAATAAATCCCACTCTCATAATTCCCATTAGAAGTGGGCTGCGAATGTGGCTTAGTGGTAGAGTGCTTACATAGCACAAACGAAGCCCTGAGTTTCATTCTTCAGTACCACAGAAACAGAAAAAGCCAAAAGTGGCACTGTGGCTTAAGTGAGAGAGTGCTAGCCTTGAGCAAAAGAAGCTCAGGAACATACCCAGACCCTGAATTCAAGCCCCAAGACTGGCAAAAAGAAAAAAAAAGTGAGTCTGGTGAGACATATTCTTCTGGGACACAGAGGAGGGCCAAGGTTATAGGTAAGAGGTAGAGTAGAAGGCAGATGCTGCTGGCTCACCCCTGTAATCTTAGTTACTCAGGAGGCTGAGATCTGAGGATCACAATTACTAACAAAAAGTCTATATGAGACATTTTTCTTCAATTAAACACCCAAAAAGCGAGAAGTAGAGCAGTGGTTCTAGTAGTAGAGTGCTAGCCTTGAGCACAAAAGCTCAGGGTTAGGACAACGTCCAGACCATAAATTCAAACATCAGGACTGGCACACACACACACACACACACACAAACACACACACACACACACACATGCATGCTCGTGTGTGTGCACACACGCACATGCACACACAACACACCAAGATAGAGCATTTGCCAGCCATTCTGCACAAAGTTCCGTCTATATCAACTCAATAATAAAAAAAAGGAGAAGGGAAGGAAAGTTTTGCTCCAGGAGGTGATATAACCAGTGCCAAGATTCCACAGGAGTTCTAAGGCATGAAACCGGACAGAGAGCCTCAGGCAGAAGGTCCATCATGGGCAAAGGTCCTTATGTGTCGTATGGAGCAAGTGGTGTAGGTGGAATGAAAGTTCTGTGGCTTCAGACATTCTGGCAGAACATTCAAGGCTGGGTCAAGGTTTGTTGAGACACAGGTAGGGCAAATGGTGGGTTCCCAGAATAGGGCCCAGGGGGAAGATTAGCTTGGCTTTTCACCATGGACTCCAGCCATTTCCTGTGGCTGGAAGCCTATTTTTCACACCTCCTGTCCCTCAGGCCTCCTTTGCATGGAGGATTCAAGGCAAACACAGGGAAGAATGCTTGCTTAAGAAAAGCTTCTAGCACAATGCCAGAAGTGGCTCAATCCCTGTAAATCCTAGCTACTCAGAAGACTGAGATCAGAGATCATGAGTCAAGCCAGCTCAGGTGAGAAAAGTTAGTGAGACTGTTCTTGCAGATTAACTACAAAAGCCAGAAATGGAGCTGTGGCTCAAGTGGCAGAGTGCCAGCCTTGAGGGAAAAAGTTAAGAGACCAGAGGCCAGACCCTGAGTTCAAGCCCCAGCATTGGCACCTAAAAAAATAAAGAAAAGCTTTCAGGAGCTACTGAAAGGTCAGATCAGCCAGGTGCCAGTGACTCACACCTCTCTTCCTAGCTCCTCAGGAAGCTGAGATATGAGGATTACGGTTCAAAACCAACCCCAGGCAGGAATTCCGGGAGACTCTGATCTAAAAGGAACCTCCTGAATACTGGAATTGGCCCTTTGACTCAAGTGGCAAGCTGAAGAGCTGGGGGACAGCATCCAGGCCCAGATTTCAAGCCCCATGAACAACACCTGGCCTTCTTGGACCTCACTCTGTGACTCTAGGCAGAGTACGTTTCAGTGGGCCCCTGAGGATCTCCCAATGTCTTGGTGTTCTACAAGTCTTGAGCGCAGCCTCTTTTGAGGCCTTTCCCTATAGAGCAGGCCACAGTATCAGAGAAGAATCCAGCCCTGGGGTACAGAGGTCATTGGTCGGGTCATCAGAATGGCATCTGTCATGGGTGCAGTGTGCATCTGACCAGGCAATCGACGCCTCAGATCATAGTTCTGGGCCAGGAGGGGCAAGGACTGCAAAATGGCACAGCAGGTAACACCCACTCATACAAGTATCACAACAGTGTTAATCATCAGGCACACCTTGAGCAGATGTTGAGTTGGGCTCATGATAGAATTGTAGGCTCAAGAATCTAAAGCCGGCTGGCTGCTGCTTGTAGCAGTCACTGTCTCTGGAGTTCCAGGGCTCAGGGCTCTGCTTTCCTCACCAGTGCGTGGGGGTATATGAAGGTCTGCAATCGTGGGCCAACTACAAAGGAACATCCATAGTGTCCTTCCCTAGGTCCTGTGGCCCCATGCACGGATGAAGGGGCAGGTTCCATGGTACTAACTGCCATGGCCCAGAACCCTCAGCCCAAGAAGGATTTAGGGAGAAAGTACTTGATCCGCCTTGAGAGTTTACTACGTCTATGACTCAGGATTGCCCCCAGTTCTAGCTCAGCTCATCATTACTACCTTCCTCTTTGTGTGTGTGTGTGCGTGTGTGTGTGTGTGTGTGTGTGTGTGTGTAAAGAACACTGCTGGTGGAATATCAATACCAAATTTCAAACTCTACTATAAGGCCATAGTAATCAAAACAGCTTGGTACTGGCATAAGAACAAACTTCAGGACCAATGGAATAGAATTGAAAACCCAGAAATAAACCTATAGACCTATAGCCAACTAATCTTCGATAAGGGAGCGAAAATAATAGAATGGAAGAAAGACAGCCTCTTCAGTAAATGGTGCTGGAAAAATAGGTTAACTACTTGTAGAAAAATAAAACTAGATCCTTATATATCACCCTGCACCAGAATCAACTCCAAATGGATCAAAGACCTTGAACTCAAAGCAGACACTCTGAAAATATTACAGGATGGAATAGGAGAAAACCTAGGCCTCCTTGGCTCAGGCCGAAATTTTCTTAATAGAGACCCAGAAACACAACAAATCAAAGAAAGGTTGGACAAATGGGATTGCATGAAGTTGCAGAGCTTCTGCATGGCATAGGACATAGCTAGCAAGATCAATAGAAAGCCCACAGATTGGGAGAAAATCTTCACTAGCCATACAGCGGACAAGGGTCTCATATCTAAAATATAGTTGGCATCCACATTCTTTGGCAAGACCAGCCCCAGGGCTCTGCCCCATAGCTCGCCTGCCAGTGGGGTGCTTGGGGCGGTTTCTGCCATGGGGCTCTCTAGCAGGAGCGCCTTGGGCGGCACCCGAACTAGGGCCCCATCCCATCAGTTTGCCCATCAATATCTGCACCTTGAGCAGGACTCGCCCTTTAGGTTTCCCTCCATCCCCTGGATTCAGGACAGAACAGATGCAGGGGCCTGACTGGGCCCACCCACTTCCTTCTGCTCCCACCTGCATCACAGGGACAGACTTGAGACAAGGCCCTGCCCTTTCAGGATTGCTGGCATCTGTTTCCTGAGCCTGGTCCCGCTCCATTTTTCCTGCTGCTGCTCAGATCCCAGGCAAGATCCACAAACCAGTGCTTTGTTCCCAGTAGGCCTTTTGCAGCCCTGGTACCCCAGGCAAGACTCTCAGGCTGAGGCCCCAGCAACTCTTCCTCCACCCCGCATCAGCCCATGGGAGCAGGACAGCTCCAGAAGTTATTTCCTGGAAAGCAGAGAATGGCCCTGGCCTGGAAGGGATGAGGTTGGAGCAAGCTCCAAGACTGGGAACTGACTCTTAATGGCCAATGGAGCCTTTGCCATTCTGAGAGGGCCGGGCTGCCCAGGAGGGGTGGGATAAGTGGAAGGGGCATGAAACTTAGGACAGGGGCAGGCCAGGAATGGAGGAGGTAGGGCTGATGGGGGAAATGGAGGAGCAAGGATGGAGCAGATGGGGATGGGTTCTCAGTGTTGTACCTGCTGGGCCCCTAGGCCCCTATGGTTAGTAGAAGCAGGAGAGGGACTGGAGGGGCAGGAGAGGCAGGAGCAGTCAGTGGGAAAGGGCTCGCCAAGCGGGGAAGAGGAAGGCAGGATTTCTGGGCTTCCTCAATGAGAACCAACCCGGGCTGCCAGGGAGGGGCAGCAAATGGGGAGCAGGCCAACCCAGCAGTGTGGGTGGACTTAGTAGGCGGAGCCCTCAGAGACCAGTAGGGGAGAAGGGGTAGGCCTCCATCTGGGAAATCTTGAAGTTGGCCTTCAGGGAAGGGAGAAAGTAGGAAGGGAGAATTCGGGGCTGCTGCCATCTGCCTGCGGAAGGGAGGGGGGCTAGGCCTCCCTTGGGCTTTGCTACAACACATCTGACCATCCAGTGGGGCCACGGGGCACCAGCACCTCCTCCCAGACTAATATCCTGGGATGAGGGAATGTAGGAGATAGGAAAGGCTGCCCTCAACCTGTGGGTCCCCTCTGGCTCCTGAGGCCTCTCTAATTCAGACCCACTGTGGCTGACATGGCCCAGGAGCCAACAGAGAGCCTTGGCTCTGTGTGTGGCTGTGGCATTGAGAGGTCATTTCCCAGGGAAATGGGTGAGCATGGGGGAGGGAACTCAAGACACATCCGGGAGCAGTGGAGGAGAGAGCCTCCCACAGGAATGCAGGCCAGCTTCTGGATTTCCCACACAGATCAGACTTGGTTGCATAGGGCTGGACAGCCAAGAGTGATCCAAGAAGGAGATGGGGATAGGAGTGGGGTGAGGGGGTGGGGAATCAGCTGGTGACTTCTCCAGGTGGGGTGAGAAAAGGCATCTCCAGAGGAAAGGGGTTGGGGGAGGCCGTGTGCACCTGCAGAGCCCACAGCAGAAACAGTCCAGGAAGGAAGAGGGGGAAACATGAGCCAGGTGATTGGGCCTACCCCTGCCCCACCAGGGAGCCCATCTCTCCCAATGAGTTGTCTCCCTGGAGTGGGGGTGGGGTGGTATTGCGCCTTTGGCTCCCTAGGTGGGACAGGGGGCAGGGGCATGTCCCACAAACCTTATCCAGACATGGAGAGGTCCTTCCTGCACGAGGAAGGTGGAGAGGGAAAGCACAGTGCAGAATCAAGTCCAGGAAGGAGCAATGGAGGATGCACGGTGTACAGGGAGCACCCTCTGGCTCAGCAGTGGGTGGATCAGTGAAGGGCTGTCAGGGGGGAGGGGGAGAGTGGGTGGTCGGTTCAGATGCGGCATCTGGTACTCTGTGTATGTGGGGGGGGGTTCTCCTAAAATCTATTCCCAACAGATGGAAAGACTCGCAAGCAGGAAGTGAAGAAACCTGGAGAGACCTTGGTGGTCATGAGTGGCCAGGGATAGAACAAGGTAGGAGGAATGAGGAGGGAAGATGGCCCCCTTTGGGGTGGTGCAGGACCTATTCAGCAACTTGGGTTTCCGGGGGCATTCGGGTGCAGATCTGATCTGTTTGTGTGTGGGGGGGGAACTTTGGCACATGTGGTGGGCAGGGCTTCTAAAAGCTATTTCTGCTGGGAGGGTGGGTGGGAGGGATTTCTAAGAGCAGGAAGATTTAAGAAGCAAAAATAAAGACATTAGGCCATGAAAAATATGTAAAATTGGAAAGGGTGTGGAGGATTTGACAGGAGAATGCTGGGGTGAAGAGGGGCTGCATGTGGTCGAAATTAAGGAGATGTGGCTCCACCTGCTCAGTTAATCGGCAGCTCTGGCCCCATACAGCCCAAGGATGGGGGTCTCATCCAGAGGGACACTTCCAGTACACAGATCGGGGGAGAAAGAGGGGGGAAGGAGGTTGAGTCAGATACCTTCTAAGAAGTCACCCAGACTTCCATTTTCCATTGGTCTCTGTAGGCTCCAAGGTAGAAGGTGGCTCCGAGGCTTTGCATAGAATCAGGGTCAGTATGTGAAGATCCAAGTTCAGACCCCCTTGCAGAGACCAGGGACTCGGGAGGGAGCTGGACTCGGAGCCGCAGGTCTCGAGCAGAAGAGTGCCTGCCAAGTGGGAGAAAGACATACCGGATTATACAGGCCTGTGGAACCAGAGTCTGGGCTCTGGTGTACACACACACACACACACACACACACACACACACACACGGGCCTTGACTAGAATACCTATCTATAGGTAATGGTGAGAGAAAGATATCCTATGCAGGGAATATACACATAAGGTGTCTTCAACCTAAGCCAACATGGCTTAGGGCCAGTGCAGACAGCATAGCCAATTAGATGTAGGTGGGAGTTCATAAGTAGCATTTTTTTAAATTGCAAAAAATTTGGACAGGGAACAAATATACATATTTTTCAACCATCATATTCCACATCCTTCTTCTTCCTTCCTAGGAAACACACCCAATCAACAAAAAGGCTTAGATATGGCTCTTGACCTTGAAAGTGGAAGCAGAATATTTTGGATGTCTGAGCTGTTAATAGTGTTTTCAATAATAATGTCACATGCAACAGCCTTATGAGTCCTGCAGGTCAACACTCTACTTCCTTAGTGATGTGATAGGAATGTAAACCTTACTGGACTTAGTATTGTTTTCCACTTCCTTTTCTACCACCTGGCCCAAATTATAATACAAAGTAATGGAAAGAAAAAGTAATGCCATCTTAAGAAAGTCATTTAGGGTTCTGAGAATTTGGCTTCATGATACAGTGATTGCTTAGCATGCATGAAACCCTAGGCTCAATTCCTCAGTACCACATGAACAGAAAAAGAATCACTGGAAGTGGTGCTGTGCCTCAAGTGGTAGAGTGCTAGCCTTGAGCAAAAAAAAAACAAACCCAAAAGCTCAGGAACATTTCCTTGGCCCTGAGTTCAAGCCCCAGGACTGGCAAAAATGTCACTTAGCTAGTAAATGCCAAATAGAGAATCCATACTTGGAATATATAATTGCTCCTTCCAACTATTACCTAAGTAGTCCTTAATTCATGTTTTTTTTTTTTTTAACCTATATTAGGATACTGTGTTTTAAAAAAAAACCCTTTTGTTAACAGATCACAGCAATTAGTGCCAGGAATGTGCTTAGATATCAGGTGAAGATTAATCCTGGAAATTCAAAGATTCCATGCTTTTGAGTGGTCACTTCTAATCACAATGAGAAGGGTAGTCTAAGTGAGATTTGAAAATCTTTTTTGGTCAGTTATGGCACCAAAAAGGCAGAGGCTAATTAATAGTTTTAACAGAAGTGAAGGAATAACCCCAGCTCGAAGAAATAAATGATAATAATAACTAAATTATACCAGAAACTGTTCTAGGGAACTATTTTGGGTTATTGAAGAACTAGTTATCAACTAGGTTCATTCCACATTGCCTTTAGCATTCTAAATCACTTAGGCTAGTTCTTAATCTCTGTGTGATAAGTTGTATCTCCTTTTATGTTGTTCTTTCATTCCTGATATCCTTTGCTTTCTAAAAATCTCAGTCTTTCTCTATTTCTCTATGAATATTTCCTAATATTAAATAACACCTACACAGATGGCAGAGGATGCTAATATAAGAGTCCCATTGTTCATGAGTCATTAGTATAACAACATGGAAAAATGAGGACATAGTTATTCCTACCTCAATTTTTCTGAAAAGCTGCAATGTCATCATTTGATTCAAATTTCCATTCTTTGTATACATAGTGTCATTAAATGCAGTAAATTCAAACATGAGCCAGGTGCTGGTGGCTCACGCCAGTAATCCTAGCTACTCTGGAGGTTGAGACCAGAGGATTGTGGTTCAAAGCCAGACTGGTCAGGAAAGTCCATGAGACTTTTACCTTCAATTAACCACCAGAAACCCGGAAGTGGTTCTGTAGCTACAGTGGTAGAGTGCTCAACTTGAGATGAAGAGCTGAGGGACAGTGCCCAGGCGCAGAGTTCAAGCCCCACGACAAACAAAACAAGTGCAAATATGACTTTCAGTTTCCCCAAAAGGAACTACGAAGTCAATATTAATCTTCCTATGCATAAAAAATAATTCTGAAATGATTCAGTGCACCTACTTTAGTTGAGTTATTTAAGTTATGGCTTCTTTGATGGATATATTCTCTTATTTTAAAAATTACCAAATATTAGCTTTATAAATAAACTTCTTCTAATATTTCTTGTTTCAAAAGAGAAGTTCATACAGTTGATGTCACTTGGTTTTCTCAGTTCAAAGTCAACTCAGGCAGGGGAGTCTGTCACATTGTTATCTCTAATTAAACACCAAAAAAGCCAGACGTGGGGTTTTAGCTCAAGCAATAGTGTACTAGATTTGAGGGCAGGTAGACAAGAAAGACAACTGTTCAGGGACAGGGTCCAGCCTCTGAGTTCCAGCCCCACATCCAGAAAAAACTAAACAAATGTTAGAGTTCTTGATTTTTGCCGTTCTAACTGGGGTGAAGTGATATCTCAATGTTGTTTTGATTTGCATTTCTTTTATGGCTAGGGATGTTGAACATTTCTTCATGTGTCTATTGGCCATCCTTCTTTCTTCTTCAGAGAAGTTTCTCTTTAAGTCTTTCGCCCACTTATTTATTGGGCAGTTGTTTCTTTGAGGATTTGTTTTTGGGGGGGTTAATTTTTTGAGTTCCAAGTATATTTTAGATATGAGACCCTTGTCCGTTGTATGGCTAGTAAAGATCTTCTCCCAATCCGTGGGCTTTCTATTGATCTTGCTAGCTATGTCATTTGCCCTGCAGAAGCTCTGCAACTTTATGCAATCCCATTTGTCCAACCTTTCTTTGATTTGTTGTGTTTCCGGGTCTCTATTATTTACCATAGCTAAGATATGGAACCAACCCAGATTCCCCTCAGTAGATGAATGGATCAAGAAAATGTGGTATATATACACAATGGAATTCTATGCCTCCATCAGAACGAATGACATTGCCCCATTTGTTAGGAAATGGAAAAACTTGGAAAAAATTATATTAAGTGAAGTAAGCCAGGCCCAAAGAAACATAGGTCCCATGGTTTCCCTTATTTGCAATATCTAGTATATGTATGAGTCAAGCGGAAAAGGTCAGATAATGTGATGTCAGGAAAATGAACCCTTAGATATGTATTTTAATGTTTTTTTCTTTCATGCATGTGTTTCTAACGCATTTATAAGATTATCTCTTTATTGCTTTGTATGGCCCTCCCCCACAGTATAACCCCTGCTTTCACTATATTTGATGTCAGTATAACTTGTGGAGGAGATGGGGAAAAACCAGTTGTTTAAGGATACAGGTGGACCTGTTGCAACAATGAGAAGTACAAGTTGACATGTCCAAAACGAGCATTACAAAGTCGGTGCGGGGGGGGGGGGAAGGGGAAGGATTGGGATTGGGGGGGACGGGGGAGGCTGGGAAGGGATGTGAAGGGTAAACCAAAGGAGGAGGCTGCAATGCTTGGTAAGAAATGTACGCATTATCCTGCCCATGTAATTGTAACCCCTCTGTACAGTATGTTCACAAATAAAATTAAATTAAAAAAAAAGAAAAAAAAAACTAAACAAATGAAGAAGCAAACAGAAAACCCACATATTTCTTTGGGACCATCCTTACAGCACTGGTTTGAGAAGAGGCTCCTTTTGCTTATCATATTCACTGGAACCTGCTTTTTGGAATCCTCATTGCTATGGTGAACTCAGGACCAGATTAAAGGAATGGATAACTGACTTTTGCAACAAGAGAATCATCTCAGGAGTTAAATATCCATGCATAAGACATTTTAAAACCTCATGTCTTTGTTTCTTTGAAGTAGAATACTTTAAAACAAAGTTATTTTCTTTTTCTATGCTGGCCTTCAAATGGCAGATTGTTTCCTTTTGTAATACTCTCAATTAGAAGTTTACAGAAAAGTTTTATATGAGTAAAGAACACACTGGAACAAGTCAGGGACAGAGTTTCCTTCAAGCCTTTGATTATTTTCTTGTACAGTAAAAAGGACAGCACAAATTAACTTGAACTTGGTCATTTCCCTATGTTCAATTCCTCTCTTGGAATCAGTATCCACTTCCCATAACAGTTCCTTCCACTTACTTCCAGGAACAATCTATGGTGCTACTCCCGGTAAAATGAATGTTTTCTGGCTTCATTGAAATAGCACAAGTACATCTTTGGACATGAGGTAACACGTGTTTCAGAGACAACTTAGTAACGAGGAAATATGGAATTGTCATGGTTTATAAAACATTATCCATGTACATATGGCCATATAAGATGATGTTAAGTAAAATGAACCTCAAGATAGGAACAAAACTTGTTTTTTTCTTTTTTGTTATTGTTTTTAATGTACTAAATGTACTATGTGATTTTTTGTTTCTCTTCTATTTTCTTCCTTCATGGTGTAACCCCTGTTTTCACTGTATTTGATGTCGTTAACCTGCACCTTACATATACATTTTTCTAATGTGGGGAGGGGAAGGGAAATAAAATGCTGAAACAAGGAAACAGTATGACCCATTGTAACAACGAGATGAACAAGACACTATGTTGAAAACGAACTTTAAAACTTGGGGATGGGAGGGAGGAGTTTGGATGGTGGAGAGAAAAAAGATGACGGGGAAAAACAAAGAAGATGTAACAATGCTCATTAGATAATGCACTTATTAACTTACTTATGTAACTCTAACCCCTCTGTACATCATTTTCAAAATAAAAAACATGAAAGAAATTATCCTGGAGTACATTAAGTTGACATTTCCTATGCTCTGTAAATTAAGACCAATTTTAAGTGGGAAGAAGATTCTCAGAAACATTTTTTAGTAAGTGTGTGTGTTGTTCATTAGTTCCGTAGTGTACGTAAGTTAACAGTGGGAGATACAATGAGAATTATAGGAGAAAGAGAAGTTCTATGTTTAAATATAATGGTCCAATACACTATAGAAGACTCTGCAAAACACAACTTTGAAACAATAAAGCCAAAGCCAGTATTTAGATCTACGGGAGTGATATAGAGAAAGCATTACTATTAATGAAACATGAAGGATAAGGCCACTCTCTTTCATCTACTAACTCTAAATCATGGTAGCTAATCATGCAAATTTGTAAAAAGTAGAATGGAAGAATAATTCTGGTTCCAAGTAAGTCAGATATAAGAGCATGGACTTAATTGGAAAAAAAAGACCATGTTGAGAAAGCAGGAATTATACTAGCAATGAACTGGTGGCTAAGATCACATTTCTTTTTCCATTTTTTCTTTCTTTTTCTTTCTTTCTTTTTTTTGGATGGTTGTGGGGCTTGAAGTCTGGGCCTCCACTCTTCAGTCCAAAGCTAGCGCTCTACCTCTTGAGACACAGTGCTATTTCCAGTTTTCTGCTGGTTAATTGGAGATAAGGGCCTCAGAAACTTTCCTACGCATGCTGGATTTGAACTGCAATCCTCAGATCTCAGCCTCGTGAGTAGCTAGCATTATACGCATGAGCCACCAGCATCCCTCTTAACATCACATTTCTAACAGTGTACACTCAGTATATGTAATGTGTATGTTTCTCTATCTTTATATGAACTCGAGTTAAAAATCTGGACTACAGTTTTTGCACTCACGAAAATGATTCTAGTTTAAAAGTTGATACTCCTGGAAAAATAGAACCTAAGAATGTCAAGGAGTCTGGGAAGTTCAGCTTGCATCCAGCCTGGGAGAACAGTCTTTGAGACACTATTTATAATTACCAGCCAAAAGCTGCACTGGAAGAATGGCTCATGTGATGGAATACTAGTTATAAGCAAGATTGCTGAATAAGAGCTTGAGGTTATCATATATATACCTACAAACATGCACATACACACAGAGGCACTTATATGTGCAAACACACATATGAAACAACTCTCAGAATGTGTAGAAATGTTAGAAAATAATTTTAAAAATGTCCTAAGACTAGAATCAAGTGATAATTTTTTAATTTTAGAAAGTCCTCAAGTGAAATTTCCCCCCAAAACGCTTGAGAATATTACATAGTTAGGGACCAGAGATAGTAAGAAAGTCAAGTAATCGTTATTGAAGGGGTTGGATCCATGGAGGAATGAATCAGAGACTCCTGCAGGTGCATCTGAAAACGTACATATCCTGTGTCAAATGTTAGAAGATCTTTGAAAATAGTACATAAACATTCTGAGCCATCAGTCTTTTGAAAAATATTATCGGAGAAGTTCAGAAATGCTAGTCTATATCAAGATTAAATAAACCAACAAAGTGTGGTTTGAGGACAATGAGATACAAGCCTGGAATTCTAGCACTCAGACTAAGACAGGAGATTAGAGAGTGGAATTACATAGTGGTACCTTCCCTAGACTAGGTAATATAATTTTGTCTCAATAAAACAAAACCAGAAAGGAATAAAAAAAAAAAACAAGAAAGGAATACACAGTTGCAAGTTTTGGCTAATTTTCTCTTTATGTTTTAAGAAGTCAAGTTTCCTATTGAAATGCAACTCATATGTAATCCTCAGTTGTGTTTTAAATGCTGTCATCATTACAGGACATTCCTAGATGCTAAAGAGCTCAAGATTCATTGTTGGTGGGAATGTAAACTTGTTCAACCACTTTGGAAAGCAGTATGGAGGTTCCTCAAAAGACTTCACAAAGAACTCCCCTATGACCCAGCAATCCCACTTTTGGGCATTTACCCTAATGTTTACAAAAAAGACCACACTAAAGCTACCAGCACAACTATGTTTATTGCAGCATTATTTACCATAGCTAAGATATGGAACCAACCCAGATGCCCCTCAGTAGATGAATGGATCAAGAAAATGTGGTATATATACACAATGGAATTCTATGCCTCCATCAGAAAGAATGACATTTCCCCATTTGTTAGGAAATGGAAAGGCTTGGAAAAAATTATATTAAGTGAAGTAAGCCAGGCCCAAAGAAACATAGGTCCCATGGTTTCCCTTATTTGCAATATCTAGTATAGGTATGAGTCAAGCAGAAAAAGTCAGAGAATGTGATGTTAGGAAAACGAACCCTCAAATATGTATTTTAATGTTTTTGTTTCTTTCATGCATGTGTGTCTAACGCATTTATAAGATTATTTCTTTGTTGCTTTGTATGTCCCTCCCCAACAGTGTAACCCCCGCTTTCACTATATTTGATGTCAGTATAACATGTGGAGGAGACGGGGACAAACAAGTCGTTTAAGGATTCAGGTGGACCTGTTGCAACAATGAGAAGTACAAAATGTCATGTCAAAACCAGCTTTACAATGTCGGTGTGGGAGGGGGGAGGGGGGTATGATTGGGTGGGGGGGAGGGTGGAGGCTGGGAAGGGAGGTGAAGGGTAAACAAAGGAGGAGGCTGCAATGCTTGGTAAGAAATGTATGCATTATCCTGCCCATGTAATTGTAACCCCTCTGTACAGTATGTTCTCAAATAAAATAAAATAAAATTTAAAAAAAAATTGAAAAAGTAAGCATCATTCTGTTGAGTTCCAAAGAAATGATGAAGGATTACAAAAGCTTAAGCCTGGGGAAATAGCGAAGTTCATCTAATGTAGGACTTTGTAGACCTGTCTAAATTAGAATTTAGATTTAAAATAAATATTTTTGTTTGTAATTTTTTTGTAATTTCATATTCTATTTCATATTGAATTTCATATTCTATACGATAGAAGATTTAATTCACAAATTCACAAATGATTCTGGCATTCTATTTGCCTAACATATTCTTTCAAGTGAGCTATAATTAGAACTTAGTTAATAGATAATTGCAACAGTTCCTGTGTAACATGATAATGAGAATAATCTATACAAAGTTGCCAACAAATTTATGACATTAATTTATAAATTTAGAAAAAGAGGAATTTTTTGAGACTTTGGTGCACCATGGTATGAATAGAGTAATTGTGTGACATCCTTTTTCTTCTACCTATATATAACACAGGAAGAAATTTTCTTAATTACATACCTCTGTATACGATGAGAAAAATGCTAGGTTTGGGGTTTGTTTTTATTTTGGTTTTGTTGTTTGCTTTATCCTCGGGCTTAAATTCTGGGCCTGGGTACTATCCCTGAGCCTGTTTTTGCTCAAGGCTACTGCTCTTCCACTTGAACAACAGTGCCACTTGTGTCTGGCTTTTCGTGAGCAGTTTATTGGAGATAAGAATCTAAGGAACCTTCCTGCCTGTGTGGGCTTTGAACCATAAGCTTCAGATCTTCATATTCAGGTATTCAGATCTCCTGAATATCTGTGATAGATAAAAATATAGCTATAAATAATATTTGCAAGTGTTTTGATCTCAAGAATACCACTGGGGGGAAAATGATGCAGCAAAGTTTAGTGTAGTGTTCTTTCCCCAATAGGAAGAGCATCACATTAGAAGAAGTGTAGTATTTTTTCACAATAATGATAAGCTAGTCCTGATGTGAATTTAGGGAATTTTAAGGTCCACCTTACAAGTTGGAAACTGTTGGGCTAGGATGAATTTACAGCATAAAAACTTAGGATTGATGGTCATAGAAATAATAGCTTACTCTGATGAACATATGTTTACACTTGAGGAATTTATTATAGATACTTCATAGTTTATCTTCTACCAGAATGTGGCTATTTTTTCTGTTGACTTTTAAATATGTACCCCCCACACTGGAAACTGCATCAATTGCAGAATAAAATGCAAACAGGTACTGTTTTGAATGTCTCTGGTTCGGCATGTTCAGAATTTGAAAATGAGTACTTAGTAGTTACAGGAATGTTGAAAAATATATATTCTGTCCTCTTAACAATTAGTCAGTGTTAAAAGTTAGGAGTTTCCATAGAATTGAATTGTTTTCTGTTTTAGTATGACAATACTAAAATAATGTGTTTTTTCCAAAATAATGGCAAGTATATTCTGAAAAATTTGTATAGTTTGATAACATTCAAGTTGATGACCATCTGATAAAGAAAGGGGTAATTAATACAAATTATAAGACAAATAGCGTTCATTTTTTAAAAAGGTAATCCACATAGAATAATATTTACTATACCAATATAGTGAAATTATATTTTATGTAGCTTATTTTTTAATTTAATTTTATTGTCAAGGTGATATATAGAAGTGGTTGCAGTAATTGTAAGATAGTAAATATATAGCATGTCGAACTTTTTACCTCCTCCCTCATTTTTCTCATATTTTCCTTTACCCCAATACCCCTTACAAGTTGTAATGTAAATTTCCAACAAGTCTTGTGAGTATTGCTATTGCACTGGTTTGTCTTTTGCCCTTTGTCTCGCCATTTTTTTGTTCCTCTTCTCTTGTCAAATTAAGATATATATATATACAATACACAGGATCCCAAAATCAAATATAGTAGGGGATAAACCATAGGGGTAAACACAAAGAAAAAGAAATCACATTGTACATCAAAAACAACAACCACGAAGAAAAACCTCTGTTTCCATATCTAGGAGTTTATTTTGCTCAGCATTATCTTATATGGTCATATATACATAACTATTGAGACATTCGGCTCATCTGCTAGGACTATCCTAGACATTTCCTACTTATTACAAATGAGAGAAACCATGGAATCTCTTTATGTCTTGCTTATTTTACTTAGTAGGATATTTCCAAGTCTTTCCATTTCCTTATGACTTAGAAGCATAGAATTCCACCATGTGTGTGTGTGCGTGTGTGCGTGAGTGTGTGTGTGTGTGTGTATCACATTTTGTCAATTCGTTCATCAACTGAGTGGCATATTGGTTTAAAACATGATTGCATGTAAGTATCACTTAGGGACATTCAAAAATGACAGATGCCACTTCCCCAGACATTCTAAAATCATGATTTCTAAGCCAGGATTTTATGGTGGCAGGTGTTGAGATATCTGAATGAGTCTATCTATATCTTGCACTGAATTAGACAGGAAGATATCCAATATCATATAGAATAAAAATGGTAGTGATAAAATATTCCCTTGAGAAAGACATAAGAGGTTGCCAGAAGTATGAAGTAGTTGAGATAATTTTGAAGAATTTAGAAATGCAAGCTCAGGTATGTCTCTTTAAATAATAATTATGTAAGTGGAAGGGCAAAAGAAGGGGAAGAGAAGAAAATAACTGACAGCAGATCATTGTCCCAAATTAGAGTATAAAAGACATAATCTATTACTTCCAAGTTAAAAAGAGACCAATATAATATGTCGCACTTAATTTAGGTACATGCAAAATGTTTACTTGGCTTTTTCCTACTTTAATGCTCCTAAATAAATGAAGACATAAGAAAAGGTATGTGATTGCCATTACTTCAACCTGAACACTAACTGTGATGAGCCCTCTTTTTCTCACTTTGCACTTGGAAAATAGTACCTAAGTTGATGATGTTGTGGCTGATTAGAGGTAGACTAAGGGGCTTCTAATTGTACAATTATCCCAGAATAGTTTAAAGTAGTTTTTTCTCCCAAGATATCCAACTACATTTTCTGAAGTTGTGCTTTGAACACACCCTCACACATGAGCAGATTATTTGAAATTATACTTCAACATTTCCTTGTCACATTCTACTTTGTGCCTTTGTCTTTTTTTGCACATTCCTTTTGAGTTCATGGTTGCTCTATTTCCATTTCATCTGTAAAAACTGCTAAGAACATTGTTCAACAACCACTTTTTGTTTGCACATGCCCAGTCTATGTATGAAGGTACTTTGTACATGTTAAGCAATAGGGTAGTACTCACTCTCTGAGGAGAATAGTTCCACATTATAACCCTATGCTCACATTAGAGGGCGTAGAATTTAAAGCATTTTGAGACAAACAGTGATATTAGAATTGAAAGGCTCCTTAGGGACATTTTCTTGGAGCTCATTAGTTTACCCAGGAGAAATATAAATATCCACAAAACCTGGACCTTATTAGTAAGTATCCGAATTAACACTAGATCTTAGATACTGTGTTAATACAAGTCACCATTTTATTATTGTTACATCAGAATCCTTCCCTATTGCAAATATGGATGAGAAAATGAAAGAAAGGCATTAAAGAAAAATGTCTTATCTTTTTAGGCATTTAATCCTAGTGGTGAGGGTAATGTCTGAACTCTCCCATTCAATAAACATTTAAAGTTTATAAGAGTACTTCCTACATATAAGAATTTGTGGCATGTTGATTGACAGGGTTATTTCAGCATGGAGATATCCCTAACAAGAACTAGATTTAAATAGAATATATGTCAGTTATGATGTGTCAATCAGGCATTTTCTATTCTAAAGAAGAATCAATTCGAGGACTGTTCAGTAACATCAGTAACATCAGTGTTACTTGTCCTACATTTATAATGAATAGGCTGATATAATATCCAAACATATCTAAAGATATTTCAATAAAATCCCAAACTGAATGGATACATGGGTCACTCATTGAAACTGTAGACAAATTAGTCTTATCTGTGCTGTAGATCAATCTATAATCACCTGGCTAAACAAACTCTTCAAAAATATTCACAGAATTCCTCTAAGTAAAGATCATGACAGTTATATCTGTATAATTCTTCTAAGGTCAGGATAAAAGAATTTGTTCTCAATATTTTAAATCAACAGAATCTGTTGAATTCATGGATCCAGAATTTTATGGCTTCACATTCATATCTCAAAATTTTATTAATATGACTTTCACAAAAACACTGTTCTTATTGAACTTGTCTATGTCCTTTTAGTTTTCAAATCCAAATAGCATATTTCCTTCAGTATCTTCCTGACAATTTGTTCCCTTGTTTACCTCTCTAAATCAGTTTTTGGTCGTGGATATTTTAATGATGTCTAAAAAGACTTATCCATGCATCTGTTTAACATAAATTTTAGAACTATCAGAGAGTTTTTTCCTCTAAATCCATCATTTCCACCTGTAGTCATTATCACCAAGAATATTACTAACATGGTTGCCATCCAGAGACGTGGAAGCACTTTAGATTTCTTCTTATCCTTCTACTTCCGTCTGTTAGATAAGATGAATGATCAAGATTTTCTGTTTCTGTCACTAATATAATTTCTATGTACTCCTTTTTATGCAACTGAAACTGGCCTGTTTCAAATACTCATCATTGGTCACTTTGTCCTAAAACAACTGCTTACATAGTATGCTTTTTCCCCATAGACTTTTCATATTGTTCCTCTCCGTCACCAAATTACTGCTCCATGTAAGCACACAGAGTGAATATCTCAGACACAAATTCTAGTATCATTAATTACTCACTCCATTGACTGTTGGCATTACATTTCTCATCTGTAAATGGATATAATCTACCAGAAATATTGAAGAATGAATTTGTTGAATTCTAGAGCAAGAAAAAAGAAAAGTGAAGAGTCCTTACATTTTCCATCTTACCTTACAAATAAGAAAAGAGTCAAGTTCAGTTTGTTGGTTTAAAATCACAATTTTTTTTCATGCAGAAATAAAAATAAGTCATCATCAGGCTACACTGTGGTCATCATCCTCACCAAAATTATTATTAGCATCATAAGTGCTAATTATTGAAAGTCTGGTATGTGTCTATGACGTTGCTATTATTTGTCTTTTGATTAATAATTTTAATGTTACCACTGTGCATGCATCCATATTAAAATTTTGAACAAATAAAGAAACTAAAAAAAACTAAACCATATCAGGTAACTTGACTATGTGCTTTTAACAAATTATGGAATAGATTTTTGAAGCATTACAAATTCCTAACCAGTATGAATTAACTTCTCTCTCCGTCACTACACACAAATATTTAAGAGTTTGAACAGAATTTTTTCAAGTGATATACTCTAAATGTTACTACAATATCATGTGTATATCTAAAATTTCCTTTAAAGTAATAATCTCTACTTTCAAATCAAGTATTAGTTATTTTATTCTCAGGAACTTTTAGAAAAAGACTGTATATCTTTGAAACGTAAAAGGTCAAAATAGTAGCATAAAAATTTTAGAGGGAGTCTGTCTTCAGAAATACATATACATATATATCTATATATACGTTATGTGCAGAACGATATAGATTTTTAGAGATTATTTGTCATCAGAAATATGTACATATATTTAAATTTCTGTGTAGAATGATGTACATTATAGTGAAAGATACATCTTAAAACATAATTAAAATTTAAAAAATACATCAAACCAAGTGCCAGTGACACGCTTATAATTCGAGCTATTCTGGGTGCTGAGATCCTAGAATTGTGTTCGAAACTAGCCCAGACAGAAAAGTACTTGTTAGAGTCTTATCTCCATTTAATCACTAAAAACAGGAATTAGCTCTGTGCTTCCAGTTGTGGAGTGCTGTCCTTAAGCATAAAAACATTGGGGACAATGCCAAAGTCTTGCAAACAACAACAACAACAAAATGTATCACATTAATTTCACAAAAGCAAATTTTAACTGCTGTGAACATTTCTTAGAAACATGAATACATGCCCCTGGAAAATGTTAAGTAAAAGTATAGAATATTTATGTCTAGGTTAAAGACAAGACTATTTAGATTGTTTAAGATATTTAGGTGAGGATTAGGAATTAAGAATAATGAGATTTGGGTAATAGATTGGGATTGGACTTTAATTATAGTCTATAGTAGTAATAAAATGATATTTGTAATGATTATATAAAATTATTCTTGCTTGGTATATGAATTTTAATAAGTGATAAACATTTTAAAATGATTTCCAATGCAAAGGATTATCAATTCTTTTGTACTTTCAAAAAAATTAAGAAATCTATTCCAAGGCTAGTTTGCTCTAAGACTATATTTGTTTTCTAAAATTAATTTAGGAATGAGTTAAGATTTAGATAACGATGCACAGCAGAAGAGAGTGAGAGGGGATAGAATGATGGACCACATAGGAGCTGTAGGTCATTGGTACTGTGTTTCAAAAAACAGAAAGACTTCAGAGAAGAGAAAGAGGAATATAAGGTGTCCTGAATCAAGTTTCGTTTTAATCCACCTAATAGTTTTGACTGAGAATCAGAGAACATGGGAAAAATAGAAAATAAAGCATTGTATAAACCTGTTACAATGTAAAGAAATTGTAATAGGAAGATGATAATTAATTTCCAAAGAAATAAAAGAAAGGGTAGGTAAATTCTAAAGGGAAAAAGAATGAAGAGAGAAAAGAAGCAAAATAAACCTTTATCAATAACAAACACAAGAGTTTGGAAGTGGAAAGGCAGTAGAAATATTGTAAATAACAATAAAATAACAATAAAAATTGCTAACGTGGATTGAAGATGGATCATATTTTATCATATATGATTTTGAAGTAATAGGAAATGAAAATTTAAAAGTCATAATTTAAAACACTATAGCCCAATGGTAAAACATTGGCATAGCATGTGTGAAGCAATGGTGTGATCGCCCAAACATTACAAAGTACACCCAAAGCACACACACAAAAAAATCCACATTAACACACACACACACACACACACACACACACACACACACACACACACACACACAACATACACACATTTGGAATATTGATATTATCATATTAAACAGAGGTAATTATCACAAATAGTAAAAATATGTTAATATGAAATCATATTATTGCTCATACTATTTAAAAGTTTACTAGAAATAAAATACTCACAATATACTTGGATTCTTATAGGTCAACTAAATTGAAAATTAAGAAATAGAAGACACGAGAACCTTTGCAAACAAGTTTTAAATAATAAACATTTTGAAACATGTATACTTTTATTTTGACAAAAGATTGATGTTACTGGTATTTTACCTCAAGATTTAGAATATGATAACCAGATGCTCTATGTCTCGCTAGAGATGGCTATATTTCTAATCATTTCACTCTGGATACTTTTATAATAAAGGTCTCATCATTTCAAAGCCTCTCCCGAATCACAAACCCTGCTTATATTTCCCACCATAGCTAGAAAATGGAAGCCACAAATCACCATTCCCTGCTCAAACATTTTTTTAATTCAAGTACAAATATTTCCAAAAAGTGACCAGGTAATGAAGCCTTCTTAATAAAGTATGTACTTCTTGGAAACACAGTAAGGACAAATATGTTTAAAACTATAAGAAATTAAAATTATTTAAATTCACCAACCATATAAAAATTAAGAAAATAATTTTTAAATATTCATGTTAAATATTTTAAAAGCAAAATATATGTGTCTAAATAATTTACATTGTAAAACTCATGCAAAATTGAATTAACTAATCCTTCGACTCTGAAAAAAGAATTACTCTAAAGAAACAAAAGAAAATAATTAAGTTCAAAATTTGAAATTTAGAAAATGAAATGAATTGCATTCTTTAGTTGACTGAAGAAACTGTAAACCCTCTGTATATCAATTTTATAATAAAAAATGCATGAACAAAGAAAGCAAAAGTACCCATTGATCAATAGCACCAGCTAAAGTATCAGTATTTCTTTTTTTGAGTGTACAAGAAAATCGATGGAGGGGATAAGAATGTTCCTTCCATTAAAAAATGTACTCATTACCTTACTTATGTTACTGTAACCACTTTGTACATTACCTTTACAATAAAATTAAATTGAAATTAAAAATAAGTTAAATAATATACTAATTAAGAATTCTTAGAAGCCATTGGTTAAAAACTTTGTAAAAAACTGTCCTAGGAACCCAAGGAATATACTTTGATGATACTATTTAAATACTTAAACTTCAGCAGAGAAGCAAAAAGTTTATAAATGTTACAAGTAAAGTAATAAAGCAGAATATATTACTAATAATAAAAATCATAAGATGAATTTATAGTGGTAGTCAAATATGTAACAAATGAGATGAATTGCCATTCGTTTGCACTTAATAAGTGAGAAAGAATTCTCTAGGTCTTTTAAAATATATCTTAAGATAATGAAGAAAATATTCTGTCACATCATATGATAATCAGATAAAGATGATATTAAAACAAAGAACAGATTGTACTAAGTTGTGGGATGTTAATGTATTTACCTATTTTGGTTGTGGGTAACTGTGGGGATTTCAACTTGGAGTATTGTTCTTGCTAGGCTGGCGTCATATCAGTGGTTAATTATAGGATAGGGGTTCCCTTTCCACAAGAACATGCACCTGATCTGTCCTTTTAGCCTTCCATCATCAATGGCATCAGAGTTGCACACCAACTTGTCTAGCTGACTACCTTGGCTGGCCTGGATTCTGCAGTCCTTCCAATCTTTGCCTCTAGATAGTGCAGGATCGTGGAAATGATCCAGTGCACCCAGCTATAGACTGAGAAGGAAGTCCACTAAACGTTTGGCTTGGGTTCTGTTCTCAAGCCTCCTAAGTAGTTAAGAGTAAAGATGGGAGCCCCTGGTGCCAAGCAGTAGCAGTATTTTTAAAAAACTCGACATATATATGAGTTAGGCTTGTGATTACCTCAGGAAAAGAATAAAAGAGCAGTGAAGCATAAAGGACAGTCAGAACTTTAACTCGCTACTCAGAGGCTGAAACAGCTTAGCTAGCTACTCAGGAGGCTGAGATCTGAAGACCACTGTTCAAAGCCAGTCCAATCATGAAAATACATGTGATTATCTCCAAAACATCAGAAAACAGCAATGGCTCGAGTGGTAAAACACTATCCTTGGGCACAGAAGCTTAGGGATAGTGCCCAGGCACTATCAAGCTTCAGGAATGATGAATACATGCATGAGCTCCTGCAAATATGCGTGTGCATACACACGTGTGCGTGAACACACAAACACACCAATGAGTATTTCAATGCTACCTTCTTTAATTTTTTTTACCTTGTTGTACCCTATTGCCATGTATTGGTTCACAAATTAACAAAATCAGCTAAGCAGCTATTTACATACAACTGATCATGTTTCTCTAAAGTCTATTCTCTTTTTGCAAGCCTGCTTTTATATGACCCAAAAGTAAATTATTCAGGAGGGCAATTCATCTCCCTCAAATCTGTAGTATTAGATGATTGTTTAGGTTCTTCCTAGCTATATGATTTTGTGAAATTCTGCATCAAACAGCGTATTTCTTTCACGAGAAGGGAAGCCTTTGTCAAACAATTAATAATAGGATTTTCTCCTCCTGGCAAGCATGTGTAGTTTTATTATCTTCGTATATTTCATGATCTGTCTGTGTATGCCAAAGACTGCTGTGAAAATAAAAAGACCATTCTGAGCACTTAGCATTCGTATAACATTCATATCTATGAAGGTATTTAAATATTACTGAAATTGCTTTGGAATAAATAATGTTCACTTTGACTATTTTGAGAAAGAATTGGTTTCTCAGCACTTAGGTAAGAAAGTGAGTGAAAAAAACAAAAGGAAAGTTTGGAACAACTCAACACATACATTCAAATGAAACAAAACAACTGAAGAAAACACAAATTAATTCAGTACTCAAAAACCTGCAGGAAATGCAATGATTTTTTTTAAAAATCAGCTATGATAAGCTTTTGAGAATCCTGACTACATGGGAGTCTACTGTTGTGAGGACAGTGGTTAAAGCCCAGACTGGACAGAAAGATCTGTACACAAAGCCATGCCATGCACCTGTTATTCTAAATTCCAGGAAGAATAACATAAAGTGGAATGAGCCCAAGATCATACACAAGGAGGAAGCCAGAATCTATCTGAAAAATAATCAGGGTAATTTAGGGCTGGGGCATGACAAAGTGTTAAGAACACCCATTTAGGAGACACAAGACACTCAATGCAAACTCTATTAGGCATAATGAAGAAAAAAGCTATAACTTTAAATAATTGGAATGATTGTAAGATTTTGAGTATTTCAGTGGAGAAAAAAAACCATGAGAGAGATAGAGTGAACCCATGTTGTGATCCCTTCTACTTAAGCTATAATGTTGTGTGGAACTCCAGACATAACAGAGTTATCTTGCAAATGAGTATGGATATGCATTTGGGTGATGGAAATATTCTACTTACACAGGTGTAAATTAGATTTTTGGCTAGATTGTAGTTCTTGAACTAAGAGCCTGTGTGATGCCCTGAGCTTTATCTTTCAAGGCTACCACTCTATTACTTTGAGCCACAGTTCCAATTCTGATTTTCTGTTTGTTGTTTGGAGATAAGAGGCTCATGGACTTTCTTGCCAAAATGGCTTCAAACCATGATGGTCAGATCTCATCCTCCTGAGTAACCAAGATTCCAGACATAAGCTGTCTATTTTTTAAATAGTTTAGTAAATCATGTAGTTACAGAAGTTATAAATTATCATTACAACCTGTGTAATAGATGTGTGTATGTATATATCAATGCATACAGACAGAAATATTTTATCGTATCTTTGTATCTACAGTAGATTTATGAAATATCAACCTTCGTTGTAAAATAAAATGGAAACAAAAGTTATTAAGGAGCAAAACAAAGGGAATTGTCACAAGTTTCTTGTTGTTTAATGGAATATGAATTGCGAGAATCAGTTTGGGAAAACCATCTTAATTTAACATAATGGATAATGGGTATTAATTCCAATCTATCTATTTGCCCATATTGTGCGTCCTCACACATGAGTATCAAAATCAAACCACAATTTTTGCTTTTGTATTTAACGCACCTGTTATAATTTAGGGGATTGATGAAGTACTCAAATAAAGATTAAAATAATAGTAAGTGAGGCTATGAGTTAGAGCTGAAAATGTTTTTAAATATTATAATAGCTAATTAAATTGAAATTTTCTTACTTTTACTCTATTGTCATGTCCCTCATTCCCACATTAGAAAAGTACGTAGAAGGTTCTCAGTAAATTATGTGTATAATCATGAAAAAAAATGTATTGAAAGAATATGGGCCCAGTGTGGTTTTAGCTTATTGAGACTGTAGGGGGTAGTGTGTTTTTGAGGCCTTCCAAAACGTTGTGATGGAGATGAAAGGAGGGATGTGCTTATTCTGGAAAATTGTCTAGAGGATTGCTCCCAGAAAGATAGTGATGAATTCTTCCAAAAGATACAGAAAATCACTTCCACAACCATGTTGACTGCTGCACTATTTACCTTAGCCAAGTTATGAAAACAGACCAGATGTCTTATGGTGGAGGGATGGTTGGAGAAAGTGGGGCACATGTACACAATTGGATTGCACCCATCCATTATGAAGACTGTTACGTAATTTGCAAAGAAATAGATAGATCTAAAAATATGTTAAGTAAACTAAGTCAGAGCCAGACACACGAAGGACCCATGTTCTGTCGCATATTTTGAACATAGGACTTTATGCAAGTTTACACAACAGTATTAACCAAAGCATGCTCTTTGCAGACGAGTATTTAAAAGTGTAATTTCTTATAAAATTGAACTTTTATTCCAACAAAGTGAATACCAAGAAACTATCATTTGGAAGATATGAGCGGAAGTCAAAGGGAAGGAATAAAGAGAGTTATGGATGAAGAGAGGGAAGGTATAATATTCAATGCAGAAACTAGAAGCAATGAAAGTGGGGTGAGGTTTGGAAGGGTATTGGAAAGTTACGTAAAGATCCATTGTACTTATAAACTGATTTGTTGAATGGAAATTCCTTCATACAACTATTTAATAAAAATATAATTAAAAACAATGGAGACGGGGCTGGGAAGGTGGCTCAGTGGTAGAGAACTTGCCTTGCAGGCCTGAGGCCCTGGGTTCGATTCCTCAGCACCACATAAGCAAAAATAAAAAGCAAGAAGTGGCGCTGTGTTTCAAGTGGTAGAGAGCTAGCCTTGAGCTGAACAGCTGAGGGACATCACCCAGGCCCAGTGTTCAGGCCCCACGACCGGACCCCCCCCAAAAAAAAACAGTGGAGACATCTGAACCTTAAACTGTGTTCTCTTAAATCATGAGTCAAAATAATAGTTTCCTTCTCAGAAATTTTCTTTGCAGTTATTTTCCTCAAAATGACAGAAAAGTGACCAACAAAATGAATGTCAATACATCACATTGCATATCCTAAAGAGAAACAATATAAAAATCACAGTAAAAATGTTAGAATTCATCACATGATAAAATAACAGGTAGAAAGGATCAAATGCTGATTGTTTTTCCAAGTACGTTACCTATGGTATCTAATTTAATCCTCACAATAATCCCATAAAGTAGAACTACTTCTATTTCTAATTCTCAGATGATGATATTGAAGTCTTCAGAGTTGGAATTACTAGTACAACATTTCACAAATGGTAAATCTTAGCCTGCGGCCCATTCCCACCATATCAAATAACTTCATTCTATTTTGTGACTTAAATACCAGTACTTAGTCCACTAATTCTAGGAAAATTTCCCAGAATTATTGTCCACACTTTAATAATATGTCACTTTATCTTTGTTAGAAAATAGGAAACTAAGCGGGATGTCGGTGGCTAGACCTGTAATCGTAGCTACTCAGAAGGCTGAGATCTGAGGAACGCGGTTCAAAGACAGCCCAGTCAGGAAAGTCCGAGAGATTCTTATCTATAATAAACTGCTAATAAACCAGAAGTGGCACTGTAGCTCAAGTGGTAGAGTGCTTGACTTGAGCGGAAGAGTGCAGGGACAGTACTCAAGCCCAGAGTTCAAGTGCCAAGACCAACCAAAAAAAAAAAAAAAAAAGGAAATAGGTAACTGCAATATGCAAGTTCATAATCAATTTATATCTCCCTGGTGAAAGGAACTGCTAAACTATAACATTCTTGATTTCTAGCTCAAAATTGTAGAAATTATATTCTATCCCATAACAACACTACATTGCAGTCATACTGAAAGAATAATCTCCCCAATTCCTGATGGAAACAGATTGCAGGTCTTATAGACCAATCATTTCCACATTGTAGCTCACATAAGTTGTTTACCATTAGAGGTATTTTGATTGCTTTTTATACCCAACATTTTGAGAGAAATGTTTTACTTTAAAATGTTATTAAAGCAAGACTGATATAAAAATCACCTTTGACCCCAGATGAATATTTACCTTTCATATACCCAAAAATGCAGTCTTACCTATCATTAATGTTAGGAACGAGAGGTTAAAAATCATGGACACCAAGACCTAAGCATGAATTAAAGACTCTCCAACTTGTGAATACAATTGGTTTAAAAAGACATCAATACTACTGCATGTTTTTCAAAATTTCTTGTGATATTGAAGATTCAATGATAAAATATTAACAATTGAAAATAACTCATTTTCTTGGGAGTAGGAAAGAAAACACAAGATTAATCCATCATTTTCAAATACCTTTATTTTTCTACAAATTCAATCTTATAATTATCAACATTATAAAACTAACTGAAGTACAGAGCCACAAAGGAAATAATTTAACTGCATCATCTACATTCAAAAAACTGTTACTGGGGCTGGGAAGGTGGCTCAGTGGTAGGGTGCTTGCCTTGCATGCATGAGTCCCTGGGTTCGATTCCTCAGCACCACATAAGCAAAAAGGAAAAAGCCGGAAGTGGCGCTGTGGCTCAAGCTGTAGAGCACTAGCCTTGAGCTGAAGAGCAGAGGGACAGTGCCCAGGCCCAGAGTTCAAGGCTCCACGACCAGACCCAAAAATAAGAAAAAAAAACTGTTACTAGAAAACAAAGTTATACTAATAATTAGCTTACCAAATTCACTTATATCCTTTTATTCTATTTCATAATATTTCATAATATTCTATTGCATAAAAAGCCTATATACCCACTTACATCTTCATATCTTAATATTTATTTCAGAAATGTCTATAGCTCTATAGTCAATGAACTGAAATAATACTGAAAATATTCAAAGGCTTTTCAGAAATTACAAGACGCTCTCGGGGTTGTTATTTATATTGGAAAAGATATTCGAAAAGCCTTATTTGTTAAAGTTGTGATAGTTACTTCCACGAAAGAGCCATTAGTGAAGATCCCATTGCATGTACAAAACAACTTCAAATGCATCCACAATCTGGAGGTGACACATGCTTTTTGTTTGTTTGTTTTGAAAGGTATATCTAGCAAGCATATCCACAATACTGGTTTTCAGTCAATATGATGGGATATTCAAACCTAATAAATACAGGGTTGATTATCTTAGTGAGAATAGATATGATGTTACAAAGAAAGTTATTTTCAACAGAAATCCGGAAAGAGTTTATTCATCTTGTGAATAACCAGAGTGTAATACCTGTTTGGTCAAGTCAGTGAAACTCACTCCATGAGTATATCTTAAAAGTATAACCCATTTAAGAGGTCAAATACATATTTTGTACTGACAGTCATCTTACAGCAATAACTTACTACCTAATTATATCTGTTTCTTCTTACCTAACATATAATAAGAGCTGAAAGTGGTCTCTTTTATCTAACTTAATTTTGTATATGCTTTGATTATGATGATGTTATTATTTGACAAATAAAATGTACAGAAGGGTGGTTCCACAGAAATGACATGACAGAACACTGATAAATAAAAACATTGCAACACAGTTAGCTCTTTTGAGCTTCACCTTGTCCACATTGGCAAGCAACATTGCAACAGCACACGCACACATATACACATAAACACATGTGTGCACATGTACACACATATACTTGCATGCTAAATTCAGGGTTTAGTACAAAAAAGTACAAATAAAGTTTTAGTGATTAGGACAAACGTTAATTTGCCTTATTACAAAATAATACACAATCCAGTCACCATGGGTGTTACATTTTACTTGCCTTGCCACATGTGACCACTTAATTTATTTTAATTAATTAATTAATTAATTTGTTTGGTGCTAATACTAGGCTTGAACTCATGGCCTGGCTCTGTCCCAGAATTTGTTGATTTTTTGTTGTAGTTTTCTCAAGCCTAGAATTTTACTGCTTGTCCCACAGCTCCATTTCTAGCTTTTGCTGGTTACTTTCAAATCAGAATTTAATGGACTTTTTTTTGTTTGGTTTGGTTTCAAACCACAATCCTCAGTTTCATCTTTCTGATTAGCTAGGATAAACACATGAGCCACGAGTGTGGCTTCTAGTTTTTCCTCTATAGTTATCTAATACTCATATTAGATAGTAATTTAAAACTTAGAGTATAGAAGCAAGTTGTACAGTGATGATATTGTCTTGTCAGAAATTTAAGCTAGTAAATTTCTTCTTAAAACCATAAACAAAAATACCATGGTATAATATAAGAGAACTCACTATTGAACATATGAGCTGTAAGAGCTTTCTAATAGATCCATTATTTGTTACCCAACATTAGAAAAAACTATATAATGCGGTAGTAAAATAGAAGTCCTTTGTAGGAATACTTAATTACCTTGTTTTTAAAGATACTTGTTTTCATCTAAAAAAAGTAGGCCTGTCTATTGTCTTCATGTGATTTTGATGATTGAAGGTGCTTAATGAGAAGTCAAAGTGAATTACTAATCCTTTGCTATCAATTAAATCTCACCTTTTCTTCTTGGAACTTATAATTATTAAAGCAATAGTTCAGAATCAGCAAGCAATAGTTCAGATTCACACTTCCAGTGCAAGTGGATCACCAGTAATTAATCCTTGATACCATTTTCCACAAAGTTTTGTCACAGATACAATCGGCCTGTCTTCTCTAGCTGCTTTCCTAGCCTGGACCTATTCCTTTACTCTACAGGAAAAGTGTGATTCAATTGATTTCAGTCAGATCTGTTACTAGAATTATCAAGGATTTAGATTTTTGTCTGTAATTTGGTCAAAGCTATGTCTCTTTATGTAGGCTAATAAAAATGTATTTACTAAATTCAAGTAAATACATAAATTCCATTTCCATCTCTTTTAAAAAATAAAATTGTTTGCTCTATAAATTGATCAGAGGCATGGTCATTGCACATCTGTCTCTCTCTTCCTCTCTCCCTTTCATGGTTCTCATAGATAATGTGACTGCTCCATAATTATCCTAATTTATTTTGCTTTTATATTTTTGGTTGCATCATTTCACTTTCTGCTCTGCCATTTCCCAAATCATTTACATAGGAGGCATTATTTCATATTTTCTCATTCCTATAATAAGCTGCACATGAAGACACCACTGGTACCATTTTCAGTCTGTACCTTTGAATATGGAGGAAAACCTTTCCTCTGCTCTCTATCAATTCCCTACTCTCCAGTTAGAATAATTTCCAATAGTAAAATTGGAAAAAGAGAAAGAAAATCATGGTGAAATAACAGATGTAGAAAATTCACTGGATTTTTCTGACCAGTTCAACCAACGTGAACTATTAGGGAATACATGTGCTCCCCATTCCCACTGGTACTCACTGTCTCTGGTTAGGCAATTCTGATGAAGACAAGGAACAAGCTGAAAAAGTGAGGAATGGTATCATTCGCAAAAAAAAATGGAGAAGTATTAAAACAAATTTTTGTTTGGGCTGCTGAAAATAATCGGCTTACTACAGTGCAGATACCTCTCTTCATCGGGAAGCCTCCAGTGGGCACTTAGACATTGTCCATGAGTTGGTGGCTCAAGGCAGATATTCATGCAATTACTGTGAATGGCTAGACACCCCTGCACAGTGCTTATATGTTGAATAATACCAGAGTGGCTGCTTTCTTAGTTCACATTGAGGCAGATACCAATGCCCAAACTAAAGTCCTCTTGACTCCCTTGCATCTTACTGCTTGGAATAGAAATAGCAAAGATATGCTGGATCGCCTTCTATTGAAGCATTATATCAAACCAGGTCTGAAGAACAACTTGGAAGAAACTGCATTTAATATTGCCAAAAGGATAAATATGTATCACTACCTCTTTTAAATTGTGGAAGGCTGTAAAAATTGTTCTCCTAACTCATAATGGTTTGGTTAAGATTCTTAAATTTCAAAAATGCCAATCCATCTTTGTGTCTGTACAAAATATTTTCACAATAAAAAGCAACAGCAATATCTTACTTTAAAAATTCATGGATTCCATAGTATTCTTCAATGAATTGCCTGACTTTGATGTCAAAATGTATTCAAGAGTTGTTTGTATACATCTATAATGATTTCTGCAGGGTTTGTGATTTTTAAATCAGAAATCACTTTAACTTATCTGTTGAAATGAGTAGTACAGAAACTAAAAATAGTTCTGGTGCTTGTATGAAAAAAGTATATTTTAAAATACTCTGTATTTTGTTTGTATAATGTCCATAATCTATTTAATTCTCTCCTAGATATAATACTTTGAATTATACATTGTTTTATAATATATAGGTTCGTTAATAAATGTGTTATTTCAGATAGCATTCCATATAGAAAAAGTTTAAGATTCCTTTTTTTCCTAGGTCCTTATAGTATTTTATTTCTTTGGGATAAAATGACAATGTTATCCAATTTCAAATGTTTTGTAAAGATTATGCTATGTAAAGGCCATTCTAAGGTGAGGATTTAACGCACTGATGTCAAACTAACTTTCAGTTCAATGAATTACATATATTGTTACATTTGCCTTTTTTAATTTTTTATTGTGAAAATACTGTACAGAGGGTTTACAATTACATGGGCAAGATAATGAGTACATTTCTCATCAAGCATTGTAGCCTCCTCCTGTATTTACCCTTCCCATCCATTCCCATCCTTCCCCTGCTCTCCCACTCAATCCTCCCTGCTACCCCTCCACCCGCACAAAGTTGTAAAGTTCATTTTTCGACATAACGACTTGTATTTTTGTAATCAATTTTTAATAACTGTTTTTCATTTCTTGCATCTCAAGAATGAAAAATATGGAATAATTCACAAATTTTCATATCATCCTTGTGCAAATGCCATGATAATCTCTATATTGTAGTAATTTGGGTAAAAGTCCTGCTGAAGCATGTAGTATCCTGTAAATTTAAGTAGTTATTGATGCAATCTTTATACAGGCATATATCCTTGGTTGACTGTTTGTAACTAGGAAACCTTATTGTTCCTAAAAATGTTATTGATCTTACTTCTCTAAAATTCTGTGTATATTGGGAAAAGCTTATATTGTTTGGTCGATTGCTCACATTTGCAATTTTTTTGTCAATGACTATTTTAAGTCTTTTTCATTTTAAATTTGATCATACTTTGAAGCCTTTATAGCTAGGTCCAAAGGGGATTGTTTTTCAAGTACTTATTTATAAACTGAGTTAGCTTTGTGGAGTTAATGGATTCAAAGTAAGCCTTGCTTACGAGCTACTTCTAAACTTCTGCAGCTTAAAAATTCCTAAATGATGTCTTACTGGTACAAATGTCTACCTGACCCTTACTCTTCTTCCCTGTACCAACAGATCAATCAGAATATCTTACCCTGACAGCATAGATTTTCTTATTGGAACAAAACTAATATTAGTTAAAAGGGATCATAGAGAGATAAACAGTTAAGACAGAATCTTTTAGGCTAGAAGGTATTTTATCAAAATATAATTGTTTTTTATACCTAACATTTCAATAGTAGCTAAAGCCAAGAAGGCGAAAAAAATTTCACATGCATGATTACCAAATGTCCTGGCCAGTCTACCATCTATCCAGGCAGGAATTTACACTACTGCCTTTCTTTCATCAAATATTTTCATAGTTACAAGAGAAGTCTAGATGTTTCTCCTCGATATTAGGCCTTAAATTGGTAATGTTTTAATCACAGTGTTTCCTCTTGTCTCTAGGCTGTAAATCTCCAAATGGTAAAGCTTTAGGTCCAACTCTACCAAACACTGAGGTAGAAATAATGGAATAATATTTTAAAAGACAGTTGCCTTTGATACCGTAACCACAACAGAACATTGCAAAACATGTGCCTTTTTATTATATTTTATAGTTATATATTTTATATTTATACGTGCTGATATTTTATTTCACACAGTGGAACTTACTAGAATTAATTGATAATTTGACAAATAAATAGATATTTATTACAATAAATAGATTGGAATATAAATAATAAGGTTTAGAATGTAAATTAGAATATAAAAAGTATCAATGCAATGTCTTTGGTATAAACTTGTGATATGTTCTAAATATTCTTGGTCTTCTGAATTCACATTGTAAAAAAAAAACAATTGTTTTCCTCTAATCTATAAGGGATTTTACTCTGCTGCTCTGCTTATTGTTTTAACTCACTGGTTGCAAAATGTTTTTCTCTATATTTCTGAAGCATTTCTACTGATTGTACCCAAATTTTGCTGATACGATATCTAAAAGGTATTATTCTTCTGCAGGACCCATGGGTCCTAGGATCCCAGGTCTTAGTTATCCTCTTCATCTGATAACAAGGGGAAGATTTCTCACCTAGGCTCAGGAAACATGCCAACAGAAAGTAATTGAAAATCCATCTCAATTCCTTATGACACCAGAATTAGTGGTGAGCAATTGTGTAATGCAATGCAACTTAAAATGAAAGATGAGATCACAAAATCTGAGAGAAAGTACAGTAATTCAAACTTTCAGTTTACAAATGACCAGCCCATATGAGTGACCAAGATCACAAATGTCACAAAATTATTTTTAATACCCCTCTTCTAATGATTACTCAAAGATTTCAGTCCAGCATAAGTAGGCAAAAAAAATAGTTCTTAGAACGATAGATCCATAATTGCTCTACCAAGGCTAGGAAAACTTGACTTACAGGTCAAATATAATTCACAAAAACATTAATTGAGAAGATCGTTAATGCTTCAAAATACTGGTACTTCAGTAAAACTTGTTTCTGTAGAATAAAAATGTTATCATTCTCAAACCAATGATAACCTACACTTAATCTCCTGAAAACAGATTCCTTTTCAAATAATCTTTTAAAAATCACATTCACCAAAATAACATTTGACAAGTAGACAATATTGACATTACAAATTTTTCAAGTTTAGGGTGCAAGTTACAATAGAGTTGTTTTATTTACCCAGCACTAATGCCAAACAGGTTCAACCATTCATTAAAGTGTAGAAATAGTACCACTCACCATTTGTGTTGTTCAGAAGGTGCCTTACAGAAATGTGTCAAATAGAAAAACCTCCCATAATTCAAACCCAAACACTAGCTAATAAAGTAAGTTTAATCACTTACTAAGGTACATTTTTTTTTTTTTTTTTGCCAGTCATGGGGCCTGAACTCTGGGCCTGGGCGCTGTCCCTCAGCTCTTCAGCTCAAGGCTAGCACTCTACCACTTGAGCCACAGCGCCACTTCTGGCTTTTTCTGCTTATGTGGTGCTGAGGAATCGAACCCAGGGCCTCATGCATGCAAGGAAAGCACTCTACCACTGAGCCACCTTCCCAGCCCCTAAGGTACATTTTAAAAAGTCATAAATAGTTGCTTTATCATATGTTGTTTTATGTTTTACCTATCAGTCTAACATAGTAAGAAGAAATATGACTTAAAGTCATGAATATGGGTACTCATCAGAGATGTGACAAACATAAAATCTGTCTTCTATTTCTACCATATTCCTGTATAGTAGTAAATCGTAGTCTTCTTCTTTTTCCAAAACTTATAGGTAGTAGAAAATATTATCCCATGTAAAATAAAATAATCATAAACATTTTTCAAAGCCATTTATAAAATTTGGTAGTTAGGAATATATTCTAAGCCATTTTTAAACTTTCTTGTTGACTAAAGATTAATCTTCCAAATGGATGAGAATAAAATCATGTCTAGGTGCTTCACGTCTCCAGTCTTGCAAATTGTTATTGCAGATGAATGAATTATGGAAATATAAGCTGACATCAGTTCAAGTGTACGCAGGATTGAAACTCCATGGATAGTATATAAAACTTTCAGAATATTAACAGTTTAACAGAATGACTATCAGGAAGTTGAAACCAGAGAGGAATAATAGTAAAGACAGAATGAATGAAAAATGGAACAAGGGGCAAGTACAGTTAGAATACTCAATGTACACATGTGATAAAGGAAGTGATAAATCTGAAATACATCTTGGAGAAGGGTTAGTTGAGAATGATAGAAGGAGTCACTCTGATCCAGGAGCATTGGACAATTAGATGGACATATTTATTGTAATACACTTGCACAACCTTTTGAAATTTAATTAAAAAACACAACAAAAAACAAAAACACATAAAAATCACAACCAAACAGCAATCTCTAGAGAGGAGTATATGACCTCTCAAAATTTTAAATAATTCATGAAGGCTAGTCTGGGGAATAGCAAACAAAGCTGTTCAAAGAGGGCAGTTTGGGGTAGCAGAGAATTTTGAACAGATTTAAATAGATTGTCTAAGGTTGTGAATCACCTACATCTGCTGCAAATATTTTCTTCTGTGAGTTCTCTTTGTCTGAAATGGATACTCCAGTCCTCAGCCACACTTGATGGCTTGTGAAGATAGAATGGAAGAAACAAGATCAAGAATCCATTACTCCACTGGAGACAGAAGAGTCCTCTATGTTTTCTCTCATCTCTCTTCACTACTCTTTCTTCATACTTTTAAGTCAAGTGATTTTGAATTATATCTTTCATTCTTTGTTCTGGCAAGTAATTAGCCAAACTAATTTCCTAAATATTATTTGCCATTTTTTTTCTACCATGCTGTTTACTTGTCCAAGGGAGTCCATTAAGCTTCACCCTTGCATTTGGTTGCCACGAAAATCCAACATTTATGTTAATGAGGACAAACTCTAATGTAAAACTTTGTCTCCAAAAAACCGATCAAGAAGCTGTGATCACAAATATTTAGCTATACTTTTTTTCTTTTACCTTGAAAGTCTTCTTGTGTCTAAAGTTCCACAAAAATAAGTACTCCACTACTTTTTGGTTCAATCACTTCTAACCTCAAAGATATATTTTACTAACAAGATGCTTAGAGGAAACCGAAGTATACTCCACTTTTATGTTCTCTCTTAAGACTCTCCTTAGATACCATATCAGGATCAGTGAAGTTATTCTTTGCAAAATTATTTCAATAGATTATTTTTTCTTGGTCTTGCATTTGCTCAGCAAGATGTATGGAACAGAATAGAGTTAAATCATCCATACCTTGGGTAACAGTGTCTATTACAATGGACAATGCTTCTATGTCCTAATTCTATGTCCTCCTCCTAGCTCTTCCCTGATTTCCAATTAAGCACAGCTTCTTGACTTCAAGTCCAGTGAAGCTGAAAGACTATAAGATCTCCTCCCCACCCCACCCCGCTACATCTTCATGGTTTCTCTTTTAAAACTCTTTTAAGTTGCCTCATTTGGACGTAGAATTTATTTTCCTGTCCTCATTCAAACTGTTCTACATTGTAGTGAGCCAAATAGGCTCTGTAAAATCACTTTAGGTAGCAAAAATATTAAGACAATCTATATCAAAATTTTTGGCCTCCCTCCACTGCTGAAGTCAGTATGCTTATATAGGGGTTCTAAGAACATTGTTTTCTTACCCTTTCAATTTTCTCAATTCTTTTCTAATCCCAAACTTTTTGGCTTATGTAATAAGAGAAGTCTTCACTACCTCATGTTAATAAGGATATTATTTTTTGTGAGCTACTTAGAAATGTGTAATCATTGGCGTAACCAATCAGATTTTTTTCTGTGTTTCAGTGCTTCACGTGCAAAGACATTGTGGAAAGTGTTACAAACAGAAAAGTGTGAACCCAATACCTTCTTTCATTTTGAAGGGCCCTTTCTCCCTAAATATTTTGACCCAAATTATCTTTTTCAAAGAATAATTTTGGTAATTAAAGGTCAATTCACAAAATTTGATGTCTTAGTTTTCTTAAGAACTTGGAATTTCACACAGTGAGAGTGTATTTCCTGGGTAAGGACAATTCTCAAGGGAACCTACAGGATTTACAGTAAGGTTTCTAAAGTTTGTTTAGTGTGAAAATGAGCTATCTTTACCCACATTGCTCCTTCTCAACTAGGTCTCCATAGCTTTCTTGGCATGAAAGCCTATTTTCCCAGGCAATTTTCTTAATAGGCTAATTTGTTAAAAATTTAAACAATTAAAATATACCTGTCATAATTTTTAAACTCTTTTGAAATTCCTTTATCAGAATCACGTTTTCCCCAATCCTAATTCAACCTTTTCCATCAAAAACAGTAACATGTTGTTTATATGATATAGTGTCCATGCAACTATTATTTTCCAGTGGCTTTATGTGTATATATGAACATATATGCTGATGCTGAGCAAAATGAACTCCAAGGTATGGAAACAGAGATTTTTTTGCAGTTGTTTATAATGTACTATATGATTTCTATTTTCTTTGGGTTTTCCTCCTATGGCTTGGCATCGGCTGTATTTGATTTTGTGCCCTGTGTATTGTGTATACACTTACCTTAATTAGGGAAGGGAAGAGGAATAACAAAATGGCAAGACAAAGGACAAAGGGCAAGCCAATGCAATAACAATACTCATAAGACAATATGTTGGAAATGTACATTAAAACTTGTGAGGAGTATTGAGGTGAAAGAAAACTATAAGAAAAATGAAAGAGGGGGTAAAAAGTTTGAAAAGTTATGTTTTCACTACCTTACAATTACTGTAACCCATTGTTCACCAATTTGACAATAAAATTAAATTAAAAAATAAGCTACATAAAAAATAATTTCACTGTATTGTTATAGTAAATATTTTATGTAGTAACTTTTTAAAAATCAATACTATTTGGCATCTAATTTGAATTGATTACTACTTTTTTTATCAGAGTCATCAACTTGAATGTTATCCAACTAGACACTATTTTCACAATAAACTTGACAATATTTTGAAAAAAGGAAAAATTTAGTACTTTCTCATACTAAAACCGAATATAGTTTAATTCTATGGAAACCCATAACTTTTAAAAGTAAATGAGTTGTTAAGAGGACAGAATATATGTGTTCCTCAAAATTCCTATGACTAATAACTACTCATTTTCAAATTCTGAACATTCCATACCTGAGTGATTCAAAACAGTACCTGTTTGCATGTTAAGTAATTTTGCAATAGATGCAGTTTCCAATGGAGTGTTACAGATTGAGAAGTCAACAGAAAAATAGCCACATTCTGGTAGAGGATAAAATTATGAAGCATCTGTAATTAATTCTTCAAAAGTAAGCAAATTTTATCAGAGTAAGCTATAATTTCTATGAACCATCAATCCAAAGATTTATGCCATAAAGTCATCCTAGTCCAATAATTTCCAACTTGTAAAGTGCACCTTAATATTCCCTTAATTCACATCATGAATAGCTTATCTCTATTGTGAAAAAAATACTACACCTCTGATAATGTGATTCTCTCCTTGTTCTGGAAAGAATACTACAATTAACTGGGTTGCATCATTTTCCCCCCAGTGAGATTCTTGAGATCAGTACACTTGCAAATGTTATTTATATTTATACTTTTTTAAACTATCACAGATATTTAGGATGCTAAGGTCAGAAGATTATGTTTCAAATATCCAATAAACTCAGAAAAAGTCAGACACAAGTGGCACTGAGATTGAAGTGGTAGCGCACGAGCCTTGAGCATAAACAGGCTCAGAGACAGTTTCCAGGGCCAGATTTCAAGCCCTAGGACAAACCAATAACCCCAAATGTAGCATTTTTCTCATTGTATACAGAGGCAAGTAATTAAGGAAATTGCTTCCTCTGTTACATATAGGTAGAAGAAAGAAGAAGTCACACAATTATTCTCTTCATACAATGTTATACAAAACCCTCAAAAATTGCAATTTTTCTATATTTATAAATTAATATCGATTTGTTGGCAACTCTGTCTAGATTATTTACATTATCATTTTATACATGAATGGTTGGAATTTTCTATTAACTAAGATCTAATTATAACTCTCTTGAAAGCATATTCTAGGCAAATAGAATGCCAGAATCATTTGTGAATTTGTCAATTAAACCCTCTACTCAAAAAGAATTTTGTAGTATCCTATAAAATATGAAATTACAAGCAAATCTAAAATATTTATGTTAACTCTAAATTCTAATTTAGCAAGATCTACAAAGTCCTGCTTTAGATGAACTTTGAAATTTCTCTCTTTTTTTTTTTTTTTTTTTTTTAAATTTTATTTTATTTTATTTGAGAACATACTGTACAGAGGGGTTACAATTACATGGGCAGGATAATGCATACATTTCTTACCAAGCATTGCAGCCTCCTCCTTTGTTTACCCTTCACCTCCCTTCCCGGCCTCCCCCCTCCCTCCCAACCAATCGTACCCCCCCTCCCCCCCCCCCCACCGACATTGTAAAGCTGGTTTTGACATGACATTTTGTACTTCTCATTGTTGCAACAGGTCCACCTGAATCCTTAAACGACTTGTTTGTCCCCATCTCCTCCACATGTTATACTGACATCAAATATAGTGTAAGCGGGGGTTACACTGTGGGGGAGGGACATACAAAGCAACAAGGAAATAATCTTATAAATGCGTTAGAAACACATGCATGAAAGAAACAAAAACATTAAAATACATATTTGAGGTTTTGTTTTCCTAACATCACATTATCTGACTTTTTCCGCTTGACTCATACCTATACTAGATATTGCAAATAAGGGACACCATGGGACCTATGTTTCTTTGGGCCTGGCTTACTTCACTTAATATAATTTTTTCCAAGCCTTTCCATTTCCTAACAAATGGGGCAATGTCATTCTTTCTGATGGAGGCATAGAATTCCATTGTGTATATATACCACATCTTCTTGATCCATTCATCTACTGAGGGGCATCTGGGTTGGTTCCATGTCTTAGCTATTAAACCACCCAACAACAAATCCTCAAAGAAACAACTGCCCAATAAGTAAGTGGGCGAAAGACTTAAAGAGAAGCTTCTCTGAAGAAGAAAGAAGGATGGCCAATAGACACATGAAGAAATGTTCAACATCCCTAGCCATAAAAGAAATGCAAATCAAAACAACATTGAGATATCACCTCACTCCAGTTAGAACAGCAAAAATCAAGAACTCTAACAACAACAGATGCTGGAGGGGATGTGGACAGAAAGGAACCTTACTTCATTGTTGGTGGGAATGTAAACTTGTTCAACCACTTTGGAAAGCAGTATGGAGGTTCCTCAAAAGACTCCACATAGAGCTCCCCAACGACCCAGCAATCCCACTTTTGGGCATTTACCCAAATGATCACAAACAAGGCCACACTAAAGCTACCAGCACAACTATGTTTATTGCAGCATTATTTACCATAGCTAAGACATGAAATTTCTCTAGGCTTAAGATTTTGTAATCCTTCCTCATTTCTTTGGAATCCAACAGAATGATGCTTACTTACTTTTTCAAATTTTGGGTGGGAATCATGAGCCATTTTGAATCTAGGAATGTTCTGTAATGAAGAGAGTATTTAAAACAAAACTGAAGATTATATACGAGTTGCATTTCAATAGGAAACTTGACTTCTCAAAACATAATAACAAAATTAGCCCAAACTTCTAATTGTGTATTCCTTTCTTGTTGTTTGGTTTGTTTTATTAGACAAAATTATACTACCTGGTCCAGGAAATGTATCACTATTAAATTCCACTCTCTAATCTCCTGCCTTAGTCTGAGTGCTAGAATTCCAGGTTTGTATCACATTGCCCTGCCATGTTTGTTGGTTTATTTAATCTAGACATAGACTAGCATTTCTGAACTTCTCCAATGATATTATCCACTAGACAGACTGCTCAGAGTGTTTATGTACTATTTTAGAAGATCTTCTAACATTTGACACAGGATATGATCATTTTCAGATGCACCTGCTGGGATCTCTGATTCATTCGATCCCTTTAATAATAATTAATTGACTCTCTTACTATCTCTCGTCCCTACCTATGTAATAGTCTCAAACTTTTTTGAAGAAAGTTCATGAGGACTTTCTAATACTAAAATTCATCTCTTAATTCTTACTAAAGACATATTTTCTATTGCTATTTTCAAACTTTTCTACATATTCTAAGAGTTGTTTCATTTGTGTATTTTTGTGTGCACATATAAGTGCCTCTGTGTGTATGTGTATGTTTGTATGTATGTATGCAAAAGCCTCAAGCTCTTATTCATCATATGGATGTTCAGTCCATATCATGTTTGATGTGGTTATTTATTTTATTTCTTGTTTTATTCATTTATTTACCATATATTTTATTGACTCTGATGACACCTATACCATTGATTATATTGTTTACATCTTATCACATAGCATCCAGATTTGTAGATGTGTTCTCCATCATGCCTGGTATTGCTAGGATCTGAACGCAGGGCCTAGCAGGCCGAATTCATGAATGGGTGAGTGTGAGCATGGCATCCTCTAGCCAATGAAGTTGTCAGTTGTTTACTAGGCGCTAGTTTGTGCCCCAGGTTTGGCCAAAACAGCGATAAATAGATAGGCAGACGGTGGTATACAAATAAATAAACATTGGTAAACAGTGCCAGAGCCATCTATGACTGAATGACACCTACTACGTTCCTACCAACACTTAGGTATTTATTATTCCACCATTAAAGGAATATTATTCTTTTCATGCTTAATAAACTATTGAGATCAATCAGCAACCTAGGATTATTGCATCCAATTTTAGACTCAACTTGTGCATGAACTACTCTTTCAATTGGCATTCATATGCATAGGAACAAGTCCCTTGCATTCTTCTACCATTGTTATGTGTCAGGACCAGGTTTGAACCAAGAGCCTATGTTGACAGGTTGGCCTATGGTTTCCCTGATAGCCCGCCAGCTTTCAGCAATGGCAGGTCAGCTCCACTTTGCAACCAGGTAATTAAGACCCAGGATAGTCACCTTGCAAAGAAAAAAATCCTAAAACCCTCCAGCCCTCTGCAGCTCACCACTTTTTGTGCTTTCCAGCTTTTTTTTTTTTTCTTCCTGCAGTCCCTCTGGGCCTAGGATCCCCCAATCGAATATGGGTCCAGATGCTGCACCCCAGCCTAGGGTGATGGAAGCTAAGGCAGACTTCCACGACATGAGTTCAAGCCCCATTGTTGGCCAAAAAAAAAAAAAACAAATAAAAATTAATTAATTAAATTTAAAAAAATAAAGCTCACTTATTTGGAATTTCTGCCAGTTTTCTTTCCTAGCCTAGGATTTGAACTCAGGGTCTTGGTAAATCTGTAGCAATGTATGGGAAGGTGCAGTGTTGTCACTACTTGAATTCAAACCCTGTGCCAAGCCAAAAATAAAAAAAAAAATAAGTCACTGACCTGGGCAGTGGGAGTAGTTGTGGAGATGGTAGAGAAGGTTTGGTAGGGGGAAAACAAAGGAGGAAGCAACAATGCTCAATAGGAAATGTACTCATTACCTTGCTCATGTAACTGTAACCCCTCTGTACAACATTTTTACAATAAAAATGTACAAAAAATGAAACAATATAGTTCTCAGAGAAGCACTTTATGGGTAAAAGAAGGATGTCTGAATAGCTGTACAAAATTCGCCACTGCATTTTTGTTTAATGTTCAGTATGAAACTGAATAAACATAACTGCTTCCATTTAAAAAATTAAGTCTCAGTCTTGGAACTGGTGCCAGTATTTCTGCTATTGCTGGGATTTGATTTCACTGTCCAGGTAACTCTTTTGCACCATAGGTGAAGGCAAATCTCACTGTCCTTGAGGAAAAGAAATTCAGGCTAGAGTTCCCAGGGCCTGAATGAAGGCCCTGCAATGGAAAAACTATTTCTGTACATGTGTAATATATGATATATACTTACATATGTATGTTTATTACATATTATGATTACTATTGATTTTGATTTTGTATTTTATTTTTATTTGATTCATTAATTTATTGTTTTATTATTATACACATAATATTTATTACATTTTGAACATACATTATAAAATTATACACAATAATTTAGGACATTAACTCATTTTTCATTAATATTTTATTAAGTGTTGAAACATGATACATAATTAAATGGAGGCATTTGTCATAGTCTTCACATGTTTAGAGTCTCACTCAAGTATGAGCTGTGTTTTACCTTTGGATACCTTACTATAGTGATCTCTTTAGATGATTTATAGTCAGAAGCCTTTTCTTGAGGATAGGCAAGTTGAGGGATAAAATTGTAAGGGTGGGGCAAGAAATGTGGCTTAGTGGTACAGAGCTCACTCAGCTTGCATGAATGCCAGGGTTTGAATCCTCAGTGCCACATACTCAGAAAAAGCCAGAAGCTGTGGAGGGGCTCAAGTGGTAGAGCACTAGCCTTGAGGAAAAGAAGCCCCAAGACTGTCAAAAACAATAGGCCAGATGCCAGTGGCTCACACTTGGAACTCTAGCTTCTCTGGAGGCTGAGATCTGAAGACCACCGTTCAAAGTCAGCCTAGACAAGGAAAGCCTGTTAGACTGTTATCTCCAATGAACCACCAAAAAACCCACGTGGCGCTGTGGATCAAGTGGTACAGTGTTCGCCTTGCTCAGGAAAAGTCCCTAGACTTGATTCAATTCACACAACTGGAAAAAAGTAAGGGTTAATCAAAGTACTTTTTCTATTTGCTAATTAGGAGAACATTCTCTGGAAAATGAACGCTGATACATAGCAGAACTGAAATCAGAGCTCAAGGTTCAAGTGTAGCAGATCCATATGCCCAGCCTCTCAGACTCTAGCATTATAACCTTGTGTCCTACGGGGTTCTGAAAGGTCAAATGTTGAAAGACATAATATGCTCCCCAAGCCCTTTGTGATGAGCAGTTGACTTGTATTGTCGATATCATTACACTTCTGAACCCAGCAGAACAGTGGTGGCTCACACCCATCATCTAGCTCAGGAGGCTGAGATCTGAGGATCACAGGGTGAAGCCAGCTAGGGCAGGAAATTCTAGGACAATCTAACTTCCACTTTGGAAAGGTCAGATGTTCAAGAGCTTCCTGTGTTTCTCTTGGTGATGAGAAGTTACTTGCACTCTAAATGTTCTTAGAATTCTTGAGCTATAGAAGCAGAAAAGAAACATTTTTGACCCATCCTGGGTTCAAATGAAGTTTTCAGGATCCAAGCCCTAGCCCTGTTAGCAGGAAGAACTCCTGTGTAACATTGTATTTGAAGGACCAAAAACAGTTTCAAAAGACATGCTAGGTGAAGAGACCTAGGCTTGCAGGATTAGGAGGCAGAATGTACATAATCAACAGGGAAGTCAGCTGCAAAAGCACTTCATGCATTCCAGGCACAGCCAGCAAAGGGGGGAACCCTGAAACATTTGTTAGAGTTACACCAGGGTCAGGCCTTTCTCAGCCTATTCAAACAATGACTAATTAACCTTCCTCTCTCAGGTGAAGGGAGCCTCAGGCTATCTTTAGGTTAACAATAGAGAGCCAGTTTAGAGGGGGAGAGGGGAGGAACAGGGAAGAAAAACCCTGCTCTCTGCCTTAAGGAATGGGATTTTGACTGTCCATCTGTCAGATTTAAAGACCATTCTTCTACATCTGCCAATCCATTCTCCTTCCTTCATTCTGCACATCATTAATGCAAATTCCCAGTCCAAGGGGAGGCAGGGCCCTTTCTCTTTTGTCTCTAAGCACCTGAGTTAGAACCTGGCTCTGCCCTCTTGGCTCTTGGGCCTTCCGCTGCCTGAGAAGTGGGACAGAGACAGTCTTCCTGCTCTGTGGTTGTGTGAAGGCAATGTGGTGGCCTGGCTCCCTGCAGAAGGCCTCACACTGGGAAGTATTCCCTTCTTTCCTCCTGACGTCCAAGATCTATCTATCCACCTATCTACCTACCTTCCTTCCTACTTACCTATGTAGCTAGCGATCTCTTACCAGTTCTTGGGATGAACTCAAGGCCTGGGCACTGTTTCTAGCTCTCTGCTACTTGAGCCACAGCACCAATTCTGGCTTTTTTCTGTGTGCTACTGAGGAATCGAACCCAGGGCTCTTGTATGCTAGGGAAGCACTCTCTCACTAATCCAAATACCCAGCACCCTCATCTTTTTCTTCATTGTAGTTTTTACATAAGTATGCTACCATTTTACGTCTCCAAGTTTAATTCTGAATACTGGCTATTTCTATGAACACTTTTCTTCCCCTGCCTGATTTGTCACTGTCCCTGCCTTGGCCTCATAATAAAATGTAAATAAAGGCTCTTGAGAGCTTAAGTGTGCATCATATAAAGACACAGGTCTGCTACCCTGGAAGAGAAAAGCCATGGGCTTGAAATGAAAAGAATGATGCAGTATGTGCAACGAGTATATCTGAAAAATAAATCAGTAAATAAAGCAGAAGCATTGAATATGGTCTGTTTGCACTGAGGGTGGTAATATACACACATAAGCAGGTAAGGCACTGATACATAACTTGGTATTCTCTTCTTTATTTTGTGGCCATCCCAGGGCTTAATCTCAAAATCCGATGCGTTCCTCAGCTGTTTTGCTCAAGTGTGAGGCTCTACCACCCTCACAGCTCCACTTCACGCCATCTGGTCATTAATTGGACATAAGCACCTTCCAAACTTTCTTGCCTGGTCTGGCCTGTTTTTCCTGCTCGACTTTCTCTCTCAAAGCTGGAGCTCTACCCTCTGGGCCACTGCTTCACTTTTGGTTTTCTGTTGGTTTTTGGAGATAAGAGTCTCAAAGACATTCCTACTTGGGCTGGCTTTGAACGGCAATCTCCTGAGGAGGCTTCAAACGGCTTTCCTCAAGGATTCCCCAAGGAGGTGCTCCACAGAAATCCTTAGTCTAAATCTTGAGACCATGAGCTCAGAGCAGAAGCCCAGAGCTTTACCATTTTGTGCCACAGCTTCACTTCTAGTCTGTGTGTGTGTGTGTGTGTGTGTGTGTGTGTGTGCGCACACACACACACACGGGCTTCTGCTCTGAGCCTATGGTCAGCACCTAGTCCCTGTGTTCAACCCCAAAACCTAGCCACCCAGGGCCCAACTAAGAGAAGTGAAACATTTCAAAACCTGATGAGCTTCACCAGACTCATATGACAGGAAGCATCGTGATACCAGACATGTGCTTGGATTTCCCAAGCTTCCAGAATCCTGGGAGAGGCATCATAGGTCCATCATTGCTGCAGGTCCTGGGGTTGAACTGTGAGCCTAGGCATACTCTCTGAGCTCCTTTTACTCAAGGGTATTGCATTAACCTTGAATTCAAGCCTTACTTCTGGGTTTTTCTGTGATCTCTCAGAAATAACAATGTCAGGGACTTTCCTATGCTGGCTGGATTCAAACTAAGGTTCTCTACATCTCAGCCTCCTCAGGAACTAGGATTACAGTCAGCAGCCCTTGGCACCTGCCTTTCTTTTCTTCTTCATTTTTTAATCTGGACAATCTGACTTCTTAACAGGGTCATTCCAATGGTTTGAATTTATAAGTAAACTACCCCAATGTTCTTACAGGTGCTTTCTCTGAGAAGGATTTTCTCTCCTCATCTTCTCCTCTGGTCACAGGTTTGAAGCCAAAAGTGAGAAATGAGTGTCCCAGGATTTGGGAGCAAATGTCCACAGAACCTGCCAGCTTTGTCACTTAGCATTGAGCTGCAGTGAATTTACTGTTTCAGGATGAGAGGACCGAAAGCTGGAGCTATCCTCATACTCTCTGCATTGCTCCTTTTGCCTATAAAATGACCTAATTATTATGAATGTTTTTTTCTGTCTACACCCTTAAGTATCTAGAACACACTAGAAGCATATTCATGTTTCTGTTTTTCTCTAGCACACGCACATGCACGTACAGCTTCACTTCTGGTCTCTCTGTGTGTGTGTGTGTGTGTGTGTGTGTGTGCGTGCACACGCTCATACACGCATGTGCGCATGTGTGCATACACCAGTCCTGGAGGTTGAACTCAGGACCTGAGCACTGTACCTAGTTTCTCTTATACAAGGATAGCCCTCTCCCACTTGAGCCACAGAGCCACTTCAGGCTTTTTTCTAGTGATGTGGTCCTGAGAAATCAAGCCCAGGGTTTCATATATGCAAAGTACTCTACCTCTAAGGCACATTCCCAGACCACTAAGTCAGGTTTGTTTGTTTGTTTCTGTTTTTTTTTTTATTGTTGTTGTTGTAGGTTGTAGGAGTTAAAGTCTGGGTCTGGTGCTGTCCCTGAGCTCTTCAGCTCAAGTTTGTGCTCTACCACTTGAGCCACAGAGCTACTTCAGGTTTTCTGGTGGTTCATTGGAGCTATATGTCTCAAGGACTTTCCTGCCCAGGTTAGTTTTGAACCATGATCCTCAGATCTCATCCTTCCAAGTAGCTAGGATAACAGGCATGAGTCACAAGCACCCAGCTTCCACCTCAGTTGTCTTAGTGGTGAATTGAAGATAATAGTCTCATAGGACCTTTTGTGTCTGGGATAGTTGGGAACCCATATCCACAGATCTCAACTTCTTATAAGGCAAGGCAACAGACTTCAGCTATCAACTCCTAGGACGTGTCATTCTGCTGCAAGGTGGTTAGTGGCTCCACGTGGTGGAGTGTTAGCCATGAGCCCAAGAGATAAGGGTCAGCACCTAGGCCCCGAGTTCAAGGTTCATGACTGAGAAAAATAAAAACAAAACAATTGTCCACAGGAGACAACTCACTGGTCTTCAGTAATACATAATTTTGTCTCTGCCATGGGGACATATCTGAGCCTCAATATTCTTGTCTGCATAATCATCTGAGTTGTGGAGGTCTTTGAGTACCAGGTGAAAGAGTGCACCCAATGAAGGACACAGCACATGTTACTCTGCAGGACTCAGCTGAGAGCACCCTATGAAGGACTCAGCACATAGCTCTATTGGATAAGCTATCATTAGGATTGGGGTGCTTTCATCAGTATCACCATTCTTTGAGGAATATTTCACAAACCAAACAAGTTCACATCTAATGGTTTAATGGGATTTTTTGGAGGGGAGTTACCCAGGGTGCTGGAACTCAAAGCATGGGGATACCGTTCTAATAACATTTGCTCAAGGCTAAAGCTGTACCACTTCAAGCCACATTTTAAAGTGTCCCGCAGACTTCCTGCTAGGACTGGGTTTTAAAGCCCCCAAGAGCCAGGATGATAGGGGTAAGCCAGCAGCGTCTGGTTCCTTGCAGCTGGGTTGCAGGGGTTTACATCTGGCTATGTCAGGTTAGGTGGAAGCTTTCAGCACCAGACTCCTAGCTTGCTTTGTCATGAGGTATTTGAAGGCCTGTCCTTCTACAGTTGCAGTTAGAACATTCTGCCTTTTTGGCAGCAGTCCTGGGGCTTGAGTAAGGGCTTCGACAGTGTCCCTAAGCATTTGTGCTCAAGGCTGGCACTCAATTGAGGAAAGGCAGCAGAACTTCCAGGTTTTCTGTTTATGTGGCACTAAGGAATCAAAACCAGGGATTCGTGCTTACTAGGTGAGAACTCAACCACTGAGCCCCAGGAGTGAACAAGATATAAATAGATAGAGATTGCTGTATATAAATATTATATACACAAAAAGAGAGATGCCTGTATATTATTAAATTATAGATAATATTACTACCAATTATTAGGTATTAAATTATGTCTCTGTTTAATGATGTGTCCCAGTTGAACCATTAATAAAGCATTAATTAATAATTACTCAATATCCTGTTATTATTTATCACATATGTATATACATCATACATATAATTACATATTTTATAGAACAAGACAGATGTCTACATATAATTAAATTATGTATGCATCATGTGTTACTACCAATTATTATGTATTTAATTATGTCTCCATGCAATTTTTATTCTGTTAGTGCTTAATAAAATATTCATCTTAATGCAGTCCAATAGATCTTATATCTAATTTTATCCTACAATGATTCACTACTAATTCAATTTGTTTATCATTTACTGTAGTGATAATTTTTCCACCTATGACATTTATTACATTTATGACATCCTCTTACATAGCATATAGATTTGCATACGAATTATACATCCTACCTGACACAGAGCACTTTCAAAGAAAAAGAAAACATGTGTCATGCTCAGCTTCTCACTCCATGATTACATTTTTGGCAGTGCTGGGATCTAAATTCAGGGCCTACAAGGTTTAATTCATGAATGGGTGACTGTCAGCACAGCAGCCGCTAGCCAATTCATCTGCCAGGCAGTTGCCAGGCCCTGAGATCAAGCCCCATATGTTGACTCCATATTGTGTTTAGTGTATTCATTTTATTTTTTGAATTATTCATTTATCTATCATTTATTTTATTGATTGTTAATACACATGGAATATTTATTACATAGGGCATAGATTTGCCTGTGTATGAAACTTCACACCTGACACCCAGACCTTTCACAGAAAAGGAAACGTGTCACTTTGGGCTTCTTAATCCGCGATTCAATTTTTGTGAGTGCTGGCATCTGAACTTACAGCCTACAAGGTCCAACTCATAAGTGGGTGAGTGTCAGCATATCAGCCTGGGGCATATGGAGCTGACAAGCAGATACCAGCATCTGAGATCGAACCCCAGGGGTTGACAAAATAAGAACAGATTGACATGCAGATGGTAGTACACAAATAAATATAGATCTTTATAGTGCCAGAGATGTTTATACATGATTCAGTTATATATGCTACATTCCTACCAATTCATGGATATTCATTATGACTCCATGTAATTAATATTATTGTTTTCATCCTTAATGAATTATTATTTAAATCAACCACTGTCCTGAAATTATTGTGTCCATGTAATTAATTGTATTCTTTTAATGTGTCAAAAATATTAATTAAAATCAATCGGCCTCCTAAAATCACTCTAATTTTATAGTAGCATCATTCAGGTAGAACTAATTCAACCTGTACATTCAAAACCTTCCATTGGAATTCCTATGAATATGAACGAGACTCTTAGAATGTCCTGCCATTGGTAGGGGTCAGAACTGGGCTTTGAACTCAGGGCCTATGTTGCCATGTTGGCCTATGGCTTCCCTGGTAGCCCACCAGCTTTCAGTAAGCCACGTTAAGAGCATTTTTCAGCTGTGTCATTCAGATCCAGGAAGGTCACCTTGCAAAGAAAACAAATGTAAAACTGTCAGCCATCTGCAAGTTGAACGGTTTTATTCTGTGTTGATTTATTTACTTTTTTCCTGTCAGTCTTTGGGGCCTAGGAACCCAGGATTGGCTGTGGATCCAGTGGCTGCACCCCAGGCTAGAGTGATCAAAGCTGACGCAGAGTTGCCACGACATGGGTTCAAGCCCTGTGGCAAAATAAAAATACATACATACATACATACATACATACACACATACACACATACATATGTACACTATAAATATTTTAAAAATTATGAGGCTCCTTGGCTTGGAATTCATGCCATTTTTTTCTGGCAGGCCTGGGATTTGAACTCAGGATCTGGGTAAATCTACAGCACTATGGGGGAAGGGCAAGCTCACTGTGTTGGAAGACAAGAAAGTCAGGCCTGTTCCCAGGGCCTGAATTCAACCCTAGCATTCAAAAAAAAATATTCGTATACATTTTAAATACATGACTTACATTTACTCTCAATTGTTTACTGCAGGGGCTGGGAAGGTGGCTCAGTGGTAGAGCGCTTTCCTTGAATGCCTGAGGCCCTGGGTTCGATTCCTCAGCACCACATAAGCAAAAAGAAAAAAGCCGGAAGTGGCACTGTGGCTCAAGTGGTAGATTGCTAGCCTTGAGCTGAAGAGCTGAGAGACAGCTCCCAGGCCCAGAGTTCAGGCCCCACAACCAGACCCAAAAACAAATGTTTACTGCATATTACAGTTAGTGTATTAATTGTTTTAATTTGTTTTTAATTATTTGTTATGTATTTTAGTGAGTATGATTACATGTATAATATTTTTTACATCCTATCACATAGGACATAGATTTGCATATATATTGTACATCATACTTGAGACCCAGGACTTTGACCGGTAAGGAAAACATGTGGGACAATTGGCTTCTTCCACCAGGATTAAGTTTTTGGCAATTCTGTGATTTGAACTCAGGGCCTAGAAGGCCCACTTCATGAATGGATCAATGTTAGCATACCAGTCTGATGCAAGTGACGTTGTCGCGCAAATTTGAAGACCCAAGTTCACGTCCTAGGAGTGGCCAATATATAAACAGACAGATGTGTAGACTGAAGTGTGTGTGTGTATTTATATATGTATATGCATCTATCAATAAATGTATACAGAGACAGACATTTATGTAGATTCTAGTGTATAACTATATATAAAGTGTGATATCTATATTGTATTTATATATATATTCTATTACTACTAATTATTTGGTATAAAATTATGCCTCCATTAATTAATCATGGTAGAAGACTTAATAAAGTATTAATTAAATTAATCAATAATCTATATTTATTGTGTACAATCTTATACTAGAATGACTTGCTAAATAGTGATTCAATTAGTACATGTCAACATTCTATTAGTGTTCCTATAGATAGGAACTAGTTTCCTAGGATCTTCAGCCATGTGTAGGTGGCAGTCCCAGGATCGAACTAAGGGCTTCTGTGCATGGATTGGGCTCAGGCTTCATTGACAGCCTCGGCTATGCAAGGTCACATAAAATTTTCAAGCCTAGTCACAGTCACCCAGGATGGTTACAGTGCAAAGGAAACAAAGGTAATACTGTTGTGTAAAACTTCCTGGTTTATTCATCCTCCATTTTTGTTGGTTTGATGGTTTTTTGCCAGAGAAGGAAGTTGAACTTGGTTCCTAGGATCCCTGGGTCATCTGTGGGTGTAAAAGCTGCACCCCAGCTTAGGGTAATCAAAGCTGAGGCAGAGTTAGGACAACCTAATTTCAAGACCCATACCTGTCCCCCCCCACACACAAAAAATGTTAAGGCATTGACTTGGAATTTAGGCCATTTTTTCTGCCATACCTGGGATTTGAACTCAGTGGCTGGGTAACTCTATTGTGATCTGGGTGACATAGGAGCTAACCGCCTTGAAGAAAAGAAATTCAGGAACATTTCCCAAGGCATGAATTCCAGGCCCAGGACTGGCAAAAATAATCTTTATATACATTTATAATGTATATCATATATATGCATGTATTTGTATTGATATTACATATTGTACCTAGGACACAAGATTTTCACAGAAAGGAAAACAGTTCAAAATTGGCTTCTTACTCCACCTATTACTTTGGCACTGCTGGGATTTGAACTCAGGGCCTGGAATGCCCAATTCATCAAGTGGCCATTAAGCACAGCAGCTTCAAAAACATTTACTACCAGGCAGTTCTCAGGACCTGACTTCTAGCCCAAGGAGTCGCCAATATATAAATAGATAGAAGTGTAAATTGCTGCAAATATATATATATATATAGAGAGAGAGAGAGACAGAGAGAGAGAGAGAGAGAGAGAGAGAGAGAGAGAGAGGGCTGGGGGAGAGAGAGATTTATAGGTTTATTTGATTGTATATTTAAATATATAAAAATATTTATAGAATGCAAGATGTTTACACATTAAATTACATGTAATATATTACTAATAATTAATAGATATTGAATTATGCGTCCATTTAATGATGTATCATGTTTTAAGGCACAATAAAATGCTTCCTTGAGCAAAAGGAGCTCAGGGACAATGTCGAGGATCACAGCTCAAGACTCAGGACCTGCTGCAAAAAAAAGAGCCAGTAACTCCACGTATCTGTGTATATATGCAAGTATTTCTATCGGTGAACATCCAGAGTCCCTATGAAGAAAGGAACTCAGCTAGGAAATTAGCTTTGAATAGAATGATTTCATAGCACAGCTTTCAAGACAGTGCATGTTCCAGAGCTCTCCTCACTGTTCCCAGTGTAACTTGAGGGTTTTTCCACACCCCAGGCTGCTGGAGGAAGTCTGCTTCATTGTTGGAACAGGCAAACAAAAAGCCTTACTCCTGTACAGCTGTGTAACAAACATTACATCTGGGGCAATTAGTGAGGATGAGTGTGGGTGGGCTCTAAAGGCCAGGTGAAAAAGCCCTCCTTTTCCCCAAGCTATCTCTCTCCCCAGTGCTCTGTTTGGACAGGAAGTCTTCATTTGTGCCACCTCCTGTGGCAGGCCAAGTTCCCTGCACTCATCCTGTCTTTGCTGCACTATGTTCCAATGTTGAGACAAACTGCTACAATTAATTGAAGAGTACTTCTGACAGACGACTAGGGCCCCGAATCTATTGAAATGACTCATTATTGGCAGTGTTGCCTCCCTAGGTTTCCGGAAGCTTCTTAAATCTAAGCACTTGTGCAAAATCACAATGCTTCCTGTCATCTAGGGCTGGTGAAGCACATCAAGATTTGAAACCTTTGACCTCTCCTAGTTGGGTCCTCGGTGGCTAGATTTTGAGGTTGAACACAGGGCGAAGGTGCTGACCATGAGTTCAGAGCAGAAGCTCAGTGTTTTCCCATTTAGTGTCACAGCTTCACTTCTGGTGTGTGTGTGTGTGTGTGTGTGTGTGTGTGTGTGTGTGTGAGTGTGTGTGTGTGTGTGTGTGTGTGTGTGCATACACCAGTCCTGAAGGACTCAGGAACTGACCACTGACCTGAGTTTCTCTTGTACAAGGACAGCACTCTACCACTTGAGCCACAGAGCACTTTAGATTTTTTTTTCTAGTGAGGTGGCACTGAGGATTCAAGCCCAGGTTTCATGCATGCAAAGCACTCTACCCCTAAGACACATTCCTAGCACTCCACTTCAGGTTTCTTTTTTCTTATAAGTTGGAGGAGTTGAAGTCTGGGCCTGGGTGCTGTCTCTTCAGCTCAAGTCTAGAGCTCTACCACTTGTGCTAAAGAGCCCCTTCAGATTTCTGGTGGTTCATTGGAGATAATCATCTCAAGGAATTTCTTGCTCAGGCGGGCTTTGGACTGTGATCCTCAGCTCTCAGCCTCCTGAGTAGCTAGGATGACAGGCACGAGTCACTGGTACGCAGCTTCCACTTCAAGTTTCTAAGTGGTGAATAGGAGATAATAGTCTCATGGGACCTTTTGTGTCTGGGATAGTTTGGAACGCAGATCATCAGATTTCAGCTTCCTGAGTAGGCAGGATGACAGACTTCAGCTAAAGACACCTAAGCTCTGACACTATACTGAAAAGAGTCGTTGGCTCCACGTGGTAGAGTGCTAGCCATGAGCCCAAGATGAAAGTCAGTGCCTCGGCTCTGAGTTCAAGGTACATGATGGAGAAAAGTAAACCAAAATAATTGTCTGCAGGAAACAACTCACTACATTTCAGTACATACATCATTTTGGCCCTGACATGGGGACATATCTGAGCCTCAACTTTCCCATCTGCACAATCATCTTACTTGTGGAGCTTTTACAAGGACCAGATGAAAGAATGAACCCCGTGAAGGACTAGGCATACAACAACTCATGAAGAACTCATCACATAGCTGTATCCCACATGCTGTCATTAGAATTAGGGTGCTTTAATCAGTATCACCATTCTTTTAGAAACACATCACAAACCTCACAAAGTTCACATCTAATGATTTAGAGGGGTGGTTTTTTTGGGGGGGGAGTCAGCCACATGGAATGCACTCAAAGGTTGGGGGTACTATCCTAAGATATTTAGCTCAAGCCTAGAGCTCTGCCACTTTGAGCCACAGGTCAGAGTTTTGCAGACTTCATGCCAGGACTGAGTTCTAAACCCACCACTGTCAGATCTCAGCCCCCGAGTATCTTGCATGACAGGGGTGAGTGATCCAGCAGCATCTGTTTCAGTGGAGCTGGGTTGCAGTGGTTTACCTCTGGCTAAGTCGGGTTAGATGTCACCTGTCAACACCAGACTCCCAGCTTGCTCTGTGATGAGGTATTTGCTGCCTATCCTTATATCATTGCAGTCAGAACATTCTATCTTTTTTTTTTGGTGCCACTACTAGGGTCTTAAATAAGGGTCTAGACACAGCCCCTATGCTTTCATCCTCAAAGCTAGTACTCGACTACTTAAGCAAGACAGCACAACTTTCGGATTTTTCTGTCCATGTGGTAGTGAGGAATCGAACCCAGGGCTTTGTATGTCCTAGGAGAGCACACTACCACTGATCCCCAGGAGTGACAAGTGTACAAACAGATAAATGTGTAGATTGGTGTATAGATAGGTAAGTAGGTAGATAGATAGATAGACAGATAGATAGATAGATAGAGAGGTATATGCTTAAAACAAGAAAGAGATGTCTGTACATTATGAAATAGCATATACAATATTGCTACCGGTTATTGGCAATTAAATTATTCCTTCCTTTTTTAAGTATCATGATTGAATAAATAATAAAGTATTAATTGAAAATTAATGTATAAATTTTGTATATAGTTTTATAATATAATCATACACTAGTAATTTATTTGTTACTTTTATAACAATTCATTTGTATGGATGTATATCAGAATGCGCCTTAGAATCTCCCACCATTCCTTAGTGGCAGTACCAGGATTCAACCTCCAGGCCTAAGTTGCCTCTTTTGGCTATGGCTTCCCTAATAGCCCACCAAATATCAGCAATGCAAGGTCATGTACACTTTCTGGACCTTGTCATTTAGACCCTGGATGGCCACAACGCAAAGGTGGAAGAAAAAGTAAAACCACCTTCTTGAACTTCTCAGTTTTTTTTTTTTTTATTGTGAGAATACCATACAGAGGAGTTACAATTACATGGGCAAGATAACCAGTACCCTTCTTATAAAGCATTGTTGCCTCCTCTTTGTTTCCCCTTCCCATCTCAATTTTATCCTTCTCTTTTGTTTTTTTTTTTACTAGCCTCAAGATTTGAACTCTGGTCCTAATATCCCAGGATTGGTTGTGGCAGAGATGCCAAGACCTGAGTTCAAGCCCCATGCTTTGGCCAAAAAAAATAATAATAAGGCCCTGGCTTGGAATTTGCAACATTTTTCTGGCAGGCTTTTGATTTGAACTCAGGGTCTGGGTAAATCTGTGACACTGTAGGTGAAGGGGAAGATCACCGTCCTTGAAAACAAGAAATTCAGACCAATTCCTAGAGCCTGAATTGAAGCCCCAGCACTGGAAAAACTAATATTTATATATGAGATCTATTTATATTGCATGGATTTACAGCTTATGACGTTTATTACAATTATTAATTTAGTATTATTACACATATAATGTTTCATTTCCTCATATCACCTAGGATATATTTGAATATGGATTATACATCATACTGAGACCAAGGACTGTCACAGAGAAGAAAAAAATGTGTCAAAATTAGCTTCTTACTCCACGAATAAATTTTTGGCCATGCTGGGATTTCAACTCACAATGCCCAATCCATAAATGGGGTCACAGTCTTAGCAGACCAGGGTGTGGCAAACTGAGCTGCCAGGAAGTCCTGAGGACCTGTGATCAAGCCACAGTAGTGCCCAATATATAGATAGATAGAAAGATAGAAAGATAGATAGATAGATAGATAGATAGATAGATAGATAGATAGATAGATAGATAGATAGATAGATAGATAGATAGATAGATAGATAGATGTATATATATGTGAGTATGTGTGTATATATATATGCATATATATTCAGGGAGGGAATGTTAAGATATTATATATATAACCAATTATTAGTGATTACATTATGCCTCCATTTAATGAAGTATTATGGTTGAATACTTACAAAATCTGTAATTAAAAATTAGTCAAAACCCTTCCATTAGGTGCTAGAATGGAAGATATAAATCCAGTAATTTGTGTGTGGCACTCTAAAATAGAATCAAGAATTAACTGCAAATTATTACTTTTATGCATGCCATTAGCATTCACATGAGTAGGAATGAGTTTGTCAGATTCTACCTCCATTTGTGGGGGGCAGTCCTAGCATTCGAACTCCAGGCCTGGGTAGTTTCCTTCGAATGCAAACCATTGGAATGGCACTGTGAAGACTTCAGATTGTCACGATTAAAAAAAGAACAAGAAGAAAAGAAAGCCAGGTGTCAGCGGCTTCTGCCTATAATCCCAGCTCCTCAGGAGGCTGAGATGTAGAGAATGCCAGTTTGAATTCAGCTGGGGCAGGAAATTTCCTGACACTCTTATTTCTAAAAGACCACAGGGAAAAAAATGCACAAATGGGTGGGGCTGTGGCTCAAGGGCAGAGCACCACCCTTGAGCAAAAGGAGCTCAGGGACAGCGCCTAGGCTCATAGTTCAATCCTGGACCTGCCAAAAAAAAAAAAAGGAGGTAGTAATTCTATGTCTCTGTGTATAGATGGATGGTGTATGGATGATGGGCATTCAGCAGGTTGCCCATGCCCAGCCCCCAAACCTGGGCAAGCTTGGACAAGCACTGAGACAATACTAAGTCTGAGCCAGCAGCTTGAACAAAGCATCTTTCTCTGCCATTTAAGTACTGAAGCCCCCAAAGGCTTTGCCTGGGCTGGTGTGTGCAACAGGTGCATTATGTTGTGGGTTATGTGTCCCATCAGGACACCTAAAAGCCAGCCACTGCCTCCAGGGAGACCACACTTCCTAGGCTGTAGGAGTTGTCCAAGGTTCTGGCTCCATATTCTAGATCCCTCTGTAGGATGTGGGGCCTGGTGCCTATCACTCATTCATTATTCCTGACTGCCAAGTCTCAGGCTGGTCCCAAATCCTGGGAAAGATAGGACATAGCCAGTGATTTCTGTGCCGAAAGGGGTTAGCCAATAAATTTCACCCTCGTAGCTCCTGTTAGAAGTGAGCCTTGGGCTGTGAATGTGGCTTAGTTGTAGAGTGCTTACCTAGATTGCTTGAAGTCATGGGTTCGATTCCTCTGTACCACAGAAAAAGAAAAAGCCCAAAGTGGCACTATGACTTAAGTGATAGAGTGCTAGCCTTCAGAAAAGAAGCTCAGGCACATGCTCAGACCTTGGGTTTAAGCCCCAAGACTGTCAAAAAAAAAAGGGACCCGGTTGAGACATATTCTTCTGGGACTCAGAGGAGGGCCGAGGTTAGAAGTAAGAGGTAGAGGTCAGGTACTGGTGGCTCACCCCTGTAATCTTAGCTACTCAAGAGGCTGAGATCTGAGGATCAAAATTACAAGCAGGAAAGACTATAATGAGACACTTTTCTCCAATTAAACACCCAAAAAGCCAGAAGTAGAGCTATGGTTCAAGTACTGGTGTGTTAGCCTTGAACACAAAAGCTCAGGGATACTGTCAAGGTGATGAATTCAAACCCCCCAGTCTGGCAAAACACACACACCAATCAGCCTTCACAAGTTCCATCTCTAGCAATTCCATATTTTTTTAAAAAAGAGGGAAAAGTGAAGGAAAGAGTTGCTCCAGGAGGTGATACAAGCTGTGCCAAAATTCCACACGAGTTATAAGATGTGGAACAAGACAGAGAGCCTCAGGCAGAAGGTACAGCATGGGCAAAGGTCCTGAGGTATGGTGTAGAGCCGGGGGTGTGGGTGGAATGAAGATTCTGTGGCTTCAGACAAGTCTGGCAGGACATTCAAGGCTGGGTCAAGGTTTGTACTTGAATCACAGGTAGCGCAGAGGGTGGGGACCCAGAATGGGGGCCACGGGGGATTAGCTTGGCTTTTCACCATGGACCCCAGCCATTTTCAGTGGCTAGAAGCCTATTTTTCACAGCTCCTGACCCTCAGAGGCCTCCTTTGCATGGAGGAGTCAGGGCAAATGCAGGGAAGAACTCTTTCTTAAGAACAGTTTCTAGCCATCAGTGGCTCAACCCCTGTAAATCCTAGCTATCCAGGAGACTGAGATCAGATATAGTGGGTCAAATATAGCTCAGGAGAAGAAAGTTGGTGAGACTCTTTTCTTGCCAATGAACTACCAAAAGACAGAAATGGAAATGTGGCTCAAGTGGTAAAGTGCCAGCTTGAGAAAAAGTTAAGAGACCAGGGCTCAAACTGAGTTCAAACCCCAGTACTGGCACAGAAAAAAAATAAAGAAAAGCTTTAAGAAGCTCCTAGCCCACTGTGGTGAAAGGCCAGATCAGCTAAGTGCGTGTGGCTCTTACATGTCCTCCTAGATCCTCAGGAAGCTGAGATCAGAGGATCGTGGTTCAAATCCAGCCCTGGAAGAAAGTTCAGGAGACTCTGATCTCCAAGGAACCATCAGAAAACTGGAGGACACGCTGTGGCTCAAGTGGTAAGCTGAAGAGCTGAGCTACAGTGCCCAGGCCCAGAGTTTGAGCCCCATGACCAACACCTGCTTGTAGCTCACTCTGTGACTCTAGGCAGAGTACTTTCCAATGGGCCCCTGAAAGTCGGGTCTCCCAACGTCTAGGTGTCTTCAGAGCAGTCTCTTTGGCAGCCTTTGTGAATGGAACGGGCCACAGTATCAGAGAAGGGTCCTGCCTTGGGGCATGGAGGTCATCAGCCGGGTCATCAGAATGGCATCAGTCATGGGTACAGTGTGCATCTGAGCAGTAAACCAATGTCTCAGACCACGGTTCTGGGCCAGGAGGGCCAGGAGCTGCAAGATAGCACAGCTGGTAATGCCTACTCATGCGGGTATCACAAGTTTGCGACTCTGTCAGACACACCTTGGGCAGGTGTTGAATTGGGCTCATGAAAGACTTGTAGTCTCAGGAATCCACAGCTGGCTGGCTGATGCTTGTAGCAGTCGCTATCCCAGGTGTCCCAGGGCTCGGAGCCCTGCTTTACTCTCCACTGCTTGGGGACAGATGAAGGTCTTCAATCTTGGACTGACTACAAAGGAGCATCCATAGTGTCCTTCCCTTGGTCCTGTGGCCCCGTGCACGGATGCAGGGGAAGATTCCATGGAACTTCCTGCCATGGCCCAGACCCACTTGGCCCCATAAGGACTTATGGAGAAACCACTTGATCTACTTTGAGAGTTTACTATGACTATGCCTCAGGAGTGCCCCCAGTTCTAGCTCAGCTCATCATTAACACCTTCCTCTGTGTGTGTGTGTGTGTGTGTGTGTGTGTGTGTGTGTGTCTGTGTGTCTGTGTGTATGTGTGTATGTGTGTATGTGTGTGAGCATGTGTGTGTGTGCACGCATACCCATGCATGTTTGTGCTAGGGCTTGAACTCAGGGCCTGGGATCTGTCCCTCAGTTTTCTCGTTCAAGGTTACCACTCTACTAGTTGAGCCACAGCTTTTCTTCCAGCTTTTGGGTGGTTATTTGCAGAAGAGAGTCTCACACACTTTTCTAGCTGGACTGGCTCTGAATGGTAATCCTCAAATCTCAGCCTCCTGAGGAGCTAGGAATAGGACAGCATCAGCTATTATCATCTGGCCACACTTTCCTTCTTGGCTAAAACAGAGTACCTGTCTCCCAGCCGAGTACCCAGCTGCAGCTACCCCTCCTAACCCAGGCTTCAGAGGAAACATTCCTTCCCCTGAGGACAAAGAAATAGGATCAAGTTTGAGCTTTATGTTCTCCACACAGTCAGGGGCTGCTGGGAGCTGATGTGGAGGTCAGAGGATCTAGGCCAGGGCAAGTAGACAATGTGTTATAACAGAAGAGAGTATGAGAAGACATCCTTGTAGCTAGATGCCAGTGGCTCATGTCTGTAATCCTAGCTACTCAAGAGTGACACCTGAGGATCAATCAAGATTCAAAGCTAGCCTGGGCAGACTCTTCTCTCCAATGAATCACCAAAAACACTGGAAAGCAGAGCTACCTTAGTTCAAGTGGTACAGCACCAACCTTGTGCAAACAAGCTAATGGATACCACCGAGGCTCTGAGTTCAAGCCCTGGTACACACACACACACACACACACACACACACACACACACACACACACACACACACACACACACACACACACACACTTACATGTGCACGTACACACACATACATACGGTAACATCTTTAGCAGTTGCCAATGGCTCATACCATCAACCCCAGCTACTCAGAAGCTGAGCTCTTAAGATGGCAGCTTGAAGCCAGCCCAGGCAGGAAAGTCCACTAGACTCTTCTCTCCACTAAACTAGTAAAAAGGTTGAAAGGTGAGCTGTGGCTCAAGTGGTAGAGTGTTAGCTCAGGGACAGTGCCTAGGCCCTGAGTTCCAGCTCTGAGATATTTTTTCTTAATAGACACCCTTTGCCATCCCCATCCCCACAGGCCATACATCCAGATTTTGGTTATCCTAGATCTCACTTCCACTCCTGCCACTTCCACAACACTGCCACAAGAGGTTGGTGTGTGGCCAGCACTGGATTAACAAGTGAACATACACAAGGGGGGCATAGCCAGATCAAGGCTAATGCCCCAGAACATTGAGATATTGGCCATACCAGTCTCTCATCCCCCAGTTCCCTGGCCATGGAATCTAAAGTCTGTGCCTCTGTATTCTGGGCATCTGGAATTGTCTAGAAGGACCTAGAGAGGCCCAGCTGGGGCTGGAAGATACTTTCCTGTGGTAAGGTACATTGACATTTCCTAGACACTGACAGATACTTCCAAGCCACCATGGCCTCACCTCCCATGTAGCCCCAGAAGATCCTTGGTTGGGCGGCCTTCAGTCAGCTATCATGCTTGAGTTGGCCAGAGCCACTGGCAACCACCCTTCCCCCACTCCACTACCAGCCTACAGGAAGGGACATGCAGCCAGAAGTCCAACTGAGAAAAAATACAGGACATCACATGACTGAGCCCTCGCCCCCCTCACCCTGTTGTCAGAGGAGAACCTATGCCAGCCTGCCCTGCTAACCCAGAATCCCCTGGAGGTGGTCAAAGACATGGATGACCAGACTTGGGCCCCAAAGAAAAGCTGGAATATGCAAGTCTCTGGCAATTTAAGACTCATTGTAGACCCTGGTAGGGGGCTAAAGGCAAGGTGCTGTGCAGGAAGGGCACCAACTGAAGTCAGAAAGAGGCAAACAGGCACCAATGAAGGGGACAAAGAAAGATGAGGGAAAAATACACACACACACACACACACACACACACACACACACACACACACACACACACACACCATAGGTAGCCCAAGGCCTCATCAGTCCCTGAGCACCTTAACATCCCAACCCTTGAGAAGATGGCACTACCATCCTCAGACCAACTGTAGACAAAACTCAGAAACTCTCACATGTCTGGAATGGATCATGACACAGCATGCCATTTCCTACTGTACACACCGCTATGTAGAATACTCAGCTACCTTATTTTTATTTGTTGGTCATGGGATTTGAACTTCAGGCTTGTGCGCAGTCCCTCAGCTCTTCAGTTGAAGGTGCACTCTCTACCACTGGAGCCACAGCGCCACTTCCGGTTTTCTGGTGGTTCACTGGAGATAAAGTCTCACAGATTATCCTGCCCAAGCTAGCTTTGAAACTCGGTCCTCAGATCTCAGCTTCCTGACTAACTAGGATGACAGTTGTGAGCCACTGGCAATGCCTGGCTTCAGTCACCTTCTCACACCCAGGGGAAACCCACTTTGTCAGGCCACAAACCACATGCAGCCTGTCCCTTCAGACTTTGACACCAGCATACAAAACCATTCTGCCATGGATGGGGAGAATATAATTGACACTACCCTCCCGCCCCTATTCCCATTTGCCACTCCCTGCCTAAGAAAGGCCACGACCTCTGGAGTTCTTGGTAAGGCAAAGCCCACCATGCTGTAACTTCACCCTTGGGCAAAACTGGGCAGTTCTTAGAAATGTCTGTACCCTGAGGCCAGCACCTGGTCTCCCAACCACAGCAAACCCACTCCTTCACCATCTCTTGCAGGCAAGGGCAAGGGGTGTCTTTCTTTCTTGGTTTTTTTTTTTTTTTTTTGGTTGAGGGTCTTAAACTCAGGGCTTGGGTACTGTCCCTGATGATGATTTTTGCTCAAGGCCAGTGCTCTACCATTTGAGCCATGGTGCCACTTCTGGTTGGAGATTGGAGATGAGACTCTTCTGGGACATTCCTGCCTGTGCTGGGGAAACAAGATACTCCCGAGTAGCCAGGATGACAGGCATGAGCCATCAGCGCATGGTTTACGGTATCTCAGACTTTAGAATTTCCAACTAGTCCTCCTCTAGGCACTCCCACCTAGTCACTCCTCTAGATCCCTTAGGGACAGCAAAGGGAGGCTCAGAATCTGGGTAGGGCCATAGGCATTAAGGTGCCCCATCCATATCACTACTCCTCTCTAACCTCCCATCTGCCTCCTCTGGAAGGCATGGTCATCTGGGGCAGATCAGACCCACTAGGACTTCTGGGGCCTGCCCTGTATCCCCCTGCCCCACCCAACCGGTATCTGAGGATTTCTGGGGCCAGCTGTCCCATGTCCTGGTGGAAGATGTTGGGAGGGTTGCTGATAACTGGGTCCAGGGGATGCCAGGGCAGAAGGAGTGTCCAGCTCCCCTGTGTCAAACAAGGAGACACATAAAAATGAATGGATCTACTAAGAGCTACAGGGCATAGCCATCCACCTGTCACCAAGGACCCTTGGAGTGCTGTTTTATGTTGACAGTCTAGGGGCTTGACCTCGGGGTTTAGGTGCTATACACAAGCTTCTTTTGGTCGAGGCCAGTGCTCTTCCACCTGAGCCACGATGCCACTTCCAGCTTTTTCTGTGTATGTGGGACCTAGGAATAGAACCCAGGGTTTCCTGTGTGCTAGGCGAGCCCACTAGTGCTAAGACACAATCCCAACCTTGGATAGCTGTTCTTCTGTAACCTCTCGGGCGTGTCTCAGGACAGTCTTGCACATCTGTACTGAGTTTCTCAGCAGCAGCTCTGGCTGAAAGTGAACATGCTCCTCTATGTTGTCCTTTATGTACAGCATCTTTGTTCTGTGTGCTTCCTGTCAGAAACTCCTTGTTAAGCAAGACCCCTTTTCAAGTGCTGCTTCTAAGAAGCCTGCTCCAATCACCCGGGCAGAGTGGGGTCTTCTCTCCTCTGCAGGATGTTGGCCTTGTCACGCCTTCCCTTCCTGCTGGTGTGGGTTGAAAGCAGATGAAGGGGAAGGTCTGGCTTTTACCACCCAATTTCTGAAGGCTCTGATACACTACCCAGGGACTGGTGCTGTATCACACTCCGTGAGAGGGCAGTCAAGGTCCAGGCAGTCTGGGGGCAACAACATGGGTCCATTTCTTTGGTGGGCTTGAACTGAGGATCTGGGAGCTGCGTCTCTGAGTTTTTGTGCTCAAGGCTGGTGCTTTACCACGTAAGCCACAGCTCCACTTCTGACTTTTTGGTGGTTCCATGGAGAGAAGAGTCTCACCAGCTTTCCAGCTTATGGCTGGCTGCAATCTTTGATCCTGAGATGTCTGCCTCCCAAGTAGCCAGGATGTCAGGTGTGAGCCTGAGCCAGTGCCAAGGACCGGCTCTGTCGGGACGACGGAAGACACCTGGTGGAGGTAACTGGAACAGGTGGGGAGATGGCAAACAGAAAACTCACACACAAGAGGAGTGAATGCTGAGTGCGATTTATTGCAGAGGATAACGAGCTTTTATAGCAAAAGTCTCCATGAGAAAGGGCAAAAAGTTACACAATCTTGTTGCAAGGCTTCGTTCTTGGGTGGTCATCAGCTGGTTGCCTGATCTTGTTTTTTGGATGACGAGTTATGACGATAGGCACTTGTTTTCGGCTTTACCTCTATTTTTAAGAAATACAATTGGTTTTGATGTTTATCACCTATTAACCATTAACCAGAGCATATGGGCAAAGTGCTGGACAGAAAGGCACGAACTCTAGTACTTTATTATTATTTTTGTTTAGTTTTGTACTTTATGTGTTTTAAATCTTTTCTAAGCAATTGTGCTTCTTTGCCATTCTTTAGAGGGTCCCCAATTTGTGGCCAAAAATCATGATATTCAGTATACTTAGTTAAATCTGGCCATATATCAAATTTAAGCTCATAGTGTCTTCTCTGTAACCCTTTCACAAAATTGTTTACTCTTTTTCATAGAGGCCTTAACTGTCTCATAAGATCTTTCTTGTTTCTTTTTTTTGATAGTAAGCACCTAGATCTAGCAAGTCTCTCAGTAAATAGAGAGTAATAGGAAGTCCTTTCTCCTAAGTGGTTTAGCCAACGGTTGCCATCCTTATCATACACACCTGTAAAAGGCCATGGATCTGGGGGAAGTCTTTGGGGTCCTCTAGATAATGGAGGATTCCACCGTTTTCTTCTGATAAGTCATTGCCACCTTCCATCTACCAACCTTTTAGGAATCTTATTTAGCTTTTGGTCTAAATATCCCTCTACATCTTTCTTATCTACAGGATATCTATATGGGTCTATTGTATATGTTTCAGGATTAAAGGGAAGTCTCCAATAGCCATGCACTCTTTTTGTTTTAGCCGTGCCGACAGCTTCTTGTAAATCTCTTACAAACAATTCCTTCTGCTGAAGTGATGTCATGAAACCCCCAATACTTTTATATTTACTTATGACTTGTCTAATAGCCTCCATAAGAGGGGCTTTTAGGGTAGCACTTAACTCTGGTGAGTTAGTCATATTCTTAGGACACTCATCGGATGTTAGAGTCGTCAACACTTCCAAGAAAGAGCCCTGAATAAGGGAACGTTGAGCATGAGTAAGTAGAACAAACAGCAGGAACAGTAAAAGATTAATAGGCACTCCTATACAGCGAAGAAAAGAAAAACAGGAACAGAAACCCATCTTTCCCAGGGGCTTGCCAGCCTTTCCAGGAGGTAGGCCTCTTTGATGCTCCATTTTCTGAGGTAGACTTCGGTGAAGTCCCATTCTCAGAGGTAGGCCTCTTTGAAGCCCCATTCTCTGAGGTAGACTTCGGTGAAGTCCCATTCTCAGAGGTAGGCATCTTTGAAGCCCCATTCTCTGAGGTAGACTTCGGTGAAGTCCATTCTCAGAGGTAGGCTTCTGTGAAGCCCCGTTCTCAGGTCTGAAAGTAGGTGTTCCATGCTAAGCAGACTCCGCCGGAGTAGGCGTGGCAGTGACGGGCACCAGAGCCTTTCTTTTGAGCTTCTTTTTATCTCATGTCAACTAGCGAGCCCTAGTTAAAATAGTCATTTACAGGGGATCAAGTTCCTCTCCTAGGTCAGTTAATCCAAGGAGATGAAGTGTCTTTGGAAAAAGCTAGTCTGAGTCGGCCTGGGTGAGTATGTGTGTGTGTGTGTGTGTGTGTGTGTGTGTGTGTGTGTAAGTTTCGGGGATACCTACTCTATCTCTCCGGTGCCTTATCCTCCCTGTGGTGAGTACAACCAGGATCCCCACCCCAAGGAAGGCGGGCAGGGGAGGGTACATAAGGTCACATTGAGTGGAATGATCTGAATTCTATCCTTCAACTGAAGCCTGGAAAGATAATGGAGAGAAGGAGAAGCTTAGAGGAACATCAAGAGAAGCCCATTATCTTTGGATACAAGTACCAGAGAGAACACTGAATCCATCCTTTTTGGTAGTAAGGTAACAGATGCCCATGCTTCATTTATTTCATTATTTTTTGTGAGTCCTCAGGCTTGGATTCAGGGCCTGAGTGTCATCCCTGAGCTTCTTTTACTCAAGGATGAGGCTCTACCACTTGAGCCACAGCACCACATCTGGATTTGTGTGTGTGGTGGGGTGGTTGTTGGTTTATGGGAGATAAGAAACAGACGCTCCTGTCCCGGCTGGCTTTGAGTCACGTCCATCAGACCTCAGCCTCTCCAATAGCCAGGATGATGTACGGGAACCACCGACACCTGACCACCACCATCCATTTATAATCCCCTAGGGCAAGTGCTGGACCACCTGCACTGCACCCCCTTGTTGTGAGTGGGAAGCAGACATGGGTGGGTTTGATACTTCAACAGCTTACATACCTTTGAGCATTGTTCCAGGTCAGGCTGATGGCGGCTTCCTCATCATACACAGCAATGACTTGGCTCTGTCACAAGAACAAATGTCCCCCAGGAGGTGGCACTTCTGGGGTCTTTCCTCTTCACACTGCCCCCACTCCTTGAAACGACACCCCAGCAAAGTGATATAGACATAGAGTGAATTCATTTTCTTATAACCAGGGTCTGGCCAGAAAGGTAACAGTGAGGAATCCCGATGCAGACCAGCCTGAGCATATATTGAGACTCTATCTCAGAAATGCCCAAGACAGAAAGTCTTGGCTCGCATGTTAGAAGATCTGACTGGCAAGTCTAAAGCCTTGAATTCAAACCCTAATATACCAAAAAGAATCAGAGGCCCTTGTGCCAGAGGCTCATGCCAATAATCCTAGCTACTCAGGAGGCTAAGATCTGAAGATCACAGCTCAACATTTAAAATAGGGTTGGCCTTGCCCATCAGACATCATGATAAGACCCAAAGTCTGAACCATGAAAGTGTGCTCCATATTAACAGGGCTCTCATCCTTACTAAGTGCTGGCCATGCTCTTTGTCCCCCTGGGGAGCCACCCCTGTGGGCTCCACCCCCAGGTCCTCCTAAGCTCCTTCTGCCACCAACTAGGCCCAAGGAAGTAGACAGCTCCAGGACATACAGATCCCTTGGTCTTATAATTTAACAGTGCTGAGTCCCCATCAAGCATCTCACCCTTTCAGGTCCCCAGACCTCAGCCACAAAGTCCATGTACCCCACAAAGAAAGCACGCAGAAGTTACCAAAGTGTCCACTGCTCCTTGTTACAGCCCACTTCCACACTCACATACACACACACACACATACACACACACACACACACATACACACACACAACCTGCAGGGGTGGTTCATGTTTGTCTTCCTTGCTAATCAGGAGGCTGAGGTTTGAAGATCACAGTTCAAAGCCAGCCCATTCTGGAAAGACTGTGAGGCTCTTATCTACAGTGAACCACCAAAAATCCAGAGGTGGAGCTGTGGCTCAAGTGTCAGAGCAATAGCTTTGACCACAGAAGCTCAGGAACAGCACCTAGACCCTGAGTTCAAGGCCCAGGTCTTCTAACTCCAAACACACACACACAGACATAGACACAGACACAGAAACACACACACACGCACACGCGCACACACACACACACACACACACACACACACACACACACACGGACAGCCCAAGGCTTCAGCAGTCCCTGAGTACAGACCCATGAACTGTCTCAATTAGGATCACATCCTACCCTCAAGAAGGTGGCACTACCAACATCAGACCCACTATAGAAAAACCAGTAAGCCTCTCACATATCTGGAATGTATCATAGTCCAATATGGCAGTTCTTAATGGACATACTGCTATGCGGAAAACTTAGCCCCCTCTTTTTTTGTAGTTGGTCATGGGGTTTGACCTCTGGACCAGGGTGCTGTCCCTCAGCCCTTCAGCTGAAGGTGAGCAATATCCCACTTGAGCCACAGCACCAAATCCTGTTCTCTGGTGGTCCATTGGACATCAAGTCTCACAGACTTTTCTGCCCAAGCTGGCTTGGAACTATGGTCTTCACATTTCAGCCTTCTAAGTAGCTAGGATGACAGTTGTGAACCAGCGGCTTCCAGCTTCACCTCGTCAGGCCACAAACTTCTTGCAACCCTTCACTTCAGACTTTGTCACCCAGCATCCAAATCCGTCCTTCAATGGAGAGAATACAGATACAATAATCCCACCCCTACACCCATTTTCCCACTCCCTGCCTGCCACAGTCCAAGTCCTCTTGAAGCTCTGGCTTCAAACTGGGGCAAACGGGGAGTTCTTAAAAATGTCTGTACATTGAAGCCAGCAGATGGTCTCCCAAACAAAGCCTCTCCCACACACACACCTCCACCATCCTTTGCAGGCAAAGATGTTTTGCTTTCTTTCTTTTTTCAGTTGTGGGGCTTGAATTCTGGGCCTGGGTGCTGTCCTTGAGTTCTTCAGCTCAAGGCAAGCACTCTACTACTTGAGCCACAGCACCACTTCCAGTTTTCCAGTGGTCCGTTGGAGATAAGAGTCTCAGGATCTTTCCTGCCAATGACAGCTTTGAACTGTGATCCTCAGATCTCAGCTTCTGAGTACCTAGGATGACAGCCATGAGCTACTGGCACCTGGCCAAAGATAATTTTCCATCCTTTTCATCCTATCCCCTCAGGAGACTGATATCTGAGGACTACAGTTGGATTCCACCCATGGCACAAATTCCATTAGAACTTTTTTTCTACAGTTAAACACCCAAAAAAGTTGGAAGTGAAGCTTTGGCTCAAATGGTAGAGTGCTAGCTTTGATCATCAAAGACAAGGGATAAAACCCAGTCCTTAGTTTCAAGATTTTCTAGCAAAGACCCACCCAAGAAAGGGAAGCAGGTTGGTACACGGGAGCTCAAAGTTCACTCATAATACTCAGGACTCCCAGAACAGACCCCGTCCGGCTCTGATTCTCTAGATTCTATGTCCTACATCATGGCAGTCTTAGATGGGACTGACCATGAACCAAGTTAGGATGTTGAAGTACAATCTCATACTGAGGATCCCCTGACCTTATCAAAGACTCAGGATCTCTCACTGTCCTGCCTTGACACTGGGCAGCAAGGTGAGTTGCAGTTATCCAACCACAGGATGTGAATATGAAAGGATTTCCCCGCCAGGGACTCCAACTGGAGGGGCTCTAGGTCCCTCTCTCTCTGGAAGAAAAGTGCTGGTCCATCCCAGGAATGTTCCTAGGTTGTGAATATCCTCAAAGAAACAACCCTGCTCAGAGCCCAGTGCCTCTTGTTTTTCCACCAGCCTCTATCCAAGCCTGCCCCACCTTCAGCCAGCCCTCTCTGAATCCCAGATCTGCCATGTAGACTAAAGATTGAGCCAGCAAAGAGACCCACCTCTGCCTCTGAGAATGGCAGTCACATGGTCCTAGTGCCCTCTACAGGAAGTCTCGAAGTAACTCCGGTCCCGACTCCATCCTCATTCCCTGGCTGTCCTGTGCCAGTGGCCCACTTACCTCTGTCTATGGTGGCGGAATAAACACCGGGGGTATCATCTTCTGATTGAGCCAACGAAAGTCCCAATCCCCAAGGATGTACTACACAGGCATCCTGCAGTGGACAACAGCCAGGCAGTCTATGGTGAACCCAAGGTTCCGGGACTCTTAATAGAAGTGTGGCTGGGTCAAAGACTCTATAACTGGTGGTCTATATTGTCAGGAGAGGTCATGGCTCCAATGTCCTGAAACACCTGACCTAAGATCATCCTACCTCTTCCCTCATCCCAACACCTCCCTAGCCCTTAGACAATTTCTTATTATCTGTCCAGGAAGTAAACTTGCTAGGGCCGGGATAATTGAAACCTGGTGATGCCCCCCTGAGCCCTAGGTCCTTCCTGAGGCTGCTTCCCCCTGCAGTTGGTGACCACACAGCTCCTGGATGTCATGAAGTTGCTGAAGGGTCAGTGGCTTAATCCTACATACTGGCTTTAGGCTCTGAAATGTTACCCACAGAGATTGTGAGTGGTTGGCTCTCTTGATCCAGGGACTCCAAACCAAGGCTCACATGCTCCCTTCTTCCTTCTTTTCCTCTTTTTTTCCCTTCATCCTTCCTTCCTCTCTCTCTGTTTCCTTCCTTCGTCTCACTCCTGGCCTTGAATTCAGAGCCTGGGTGCTGTCCCTGAGCCTTTTTACTCAAGGCGACCAGTCTACAACTTGAGGTACACATATCCATTTCTGGCATTTTCTTTTTGGTTGTTAGTTGGAGATAAGAGTCTTATAGTCTTTCCTGTCTGGGCCTTAAGCCTTGATCCTCCCATCTCAGCCTCCTAAGTAGCTAGGATGACATGCATGAAGCCCCAGCATCCAGTTCAAACCAAGGTTTCTTCATGTGCTGTGGAACCAGCACCGGAACCTTTCATCATCTATGACCCCCACTCCCTTATCCCCTTGAGCATGGCGCATACTGTAATACTGTAACTCTTTGTTGGATTACTAAATGAGCATCTGTCTATGACAATATTATAGAAAAGTCCCATTCAATTCATGTAAGCATCCTGCGGCAGGGCGGGGGGAGGCAAAGCCTGATGTAGCTCTCCCACAGTTCTCACTCGTCCCTCTTCCCACCCTCCTGATGCCACCGCACTTAACTGTTTTGGCTCCCAGGATGTGAGCCATGATGTGCTCGCTGGATTCTGGGGCCACTGGGATGCCTATCTTCTCAAAGATCTCTGTCCAGTGGCTGACCAACTCTGTGGCACTCCATGCCCCCTCAGGTGTGAATGAGGTTGCCGTGAGCTGAACCCCTGGCTCAAGTGGCCTCCTTTCCTCTCCGTGGGGCCAGACAGGATGGTCCACTATATCTGGCCCCCAAGTTTCATGTTACAGAGAAAGGATTCTCGAGGCAGCCCGGATCTCTAAATCTCCCAGGGTCCACTGCAGGTGCTGAAAATCATCTCTGCTCTCAGCTGGCAGGCTGGGGATGGCGAGGTCACTCTCTGCTCCCCATGACATCCTCGACTGTGGTGGTCACCCTAGAGAGAGCTGTAGAAGAATCAGCAGCTGCCAGAGAAAGGCAGCCAAGGCACGACATTCATAGCAGGAGACCATCTGGCTTGGGAACTCTGTGTGTGCCACTTTGAACTTCACTGTCTGACCGCTGAATTGGTTCATGTAATTTGACCCATGAACCCAGGCATTAGTGGAAATTGCCAGCTTCAAGAAAAAAAAAACCTGGAAAAAGTGGCATATCACTTGTCCCAATCAAACTTAAAGGGTTCCAAAGTCAGTGGTCCCCTTTTCCTTCCAGATAGCCTAAAGCAGGTTACAGAAACTGGCATTAAGAGAGCTCTAGCTAACTGCCATGGTATGATACCGAGCAGGCTCCAGGAGGGGAAACTTGCCTACCACTGTCCAGCTGGAAACGGCCCAGGTGGGACACAGATTGGAAACTGCAAGACTCCAGGGAGGACTACACATGGATGCACTGCCCCAGGAGGGAATCCACGCCACCAGCGGGGGCCCAGAGCCCCCTGCCCAGATGCCCACAGACACCGTCAATGTCCTGGGTAAGGTTCTACTCTCATCCTTGGTTGTGGTGAACCATCTGTCATGTTACACCGTTCACCACTCCCCAGACACTCCTAGCTTCACAGCCCTTGCCCTACTCCCACCCATCTCATTCCTTAATTATGTTTGGCAGACACATTCCCAACCCTTGAATTAACTCCAACTATACACATGAGAGCAGAGTGTCTGACTGGAAGAGTGTGGCTGTGGTCACACTGGCCTCACGAGCCTTCTGGCTCAAGACAGAAGGACAGGTGTCCACTCTGTTCTGTGTTCACACAGGCCTACTAGGGAGTCCATGCAGGTCCAGCAGCTACTGTGGCTGCAAGAAAGTGGAAGAGGGAGGTGGAAAGAGGTGGAAAGGAACATATACTGAAACCTTCCCCGAAGGAGCCATGAAATGGTGAAGGAGAAAACAAAAATTGTGGCTGAGCTCATACTGGGCATTATGAAAAAAAGAACAACAAATACACACATACACACAAATAAACTGCTTTTCTCTTTTTAGACATGATGACTTAAATATACTTTCATTTTTCTCATCTCCTAATCTCCCAACACACACAAACACACACAAACACACACACACACACACACACACACACACACACACACACACACACACACACACACACATCTAAACCGGTCACAAAAGACTCACCATGCAGCACCTGCAATTTGCCAACTGATCACTGATCTGAGCACAGTCAGGCTGTACAAGGAGAAAGATAATCGATATCTCCCTCCCTCCCTCCCTCCCTCCCTCTCTCTCTCTCTCTCTCTCTCTCTGTCTCTGTCTCTGTCTCTCTCTCATACACACACACACACACACACACACACACACACACACACACACACACACACCCAGACAGAGAGAGAGAGAGAGAGAGAGAGAGATTCAGAGCAGTGCCTCTCCTGAGTTTGTTAGTTCCTCATCTGGGCAATGTACAAGCTCGAGCATGGTAGTTCCCTTGTCAGAACCAGGGGCTCCCACCCAAGGGGATCAATGCTCTAATAATGCAGAACCACCCTGTCTCTGGCTTTACCAAGGGCCAGACCCTTCCATTGGGAACAACCAGCCTTGACTCCCCATTCACCAAAACCCTAGGCCCGGACACTAGGTGAAGGAATCCCGAGACAGGTGACTCCTCAGAGCCCAGACAAAAACAAATCAGGCAGTCCTGGTGCCTCCAGAGAGGTGTCTGACTTGGGGTGGGAGCGTTGTTGGGGAATTTGATGGGGTCTTAAAGGCTACATACATGGATGGATTGCCTACTTCCAGCCTAGATGCTTCTGGGCTAATTGGCGGATTCTTGGGGAGGACTAGGAGACCAGAAGGACCAGGAACACCAGCAGAAGCTGGCAGAGCTGGGAAATGTGATCACCCTGTGAGTACTGTGGACAGCTGGGGTGGGGGGGGGACAGGGTAGTTGTGTGTGTATCAGAGGGGGTGTGTTCCTCCCAGATAGTCACCTTCTGAACCCCTGTGCCCTCACCTCCCTAGTGGGTTCTTCTGGAGGTGAAAGGGTGACCTAGCACAGAAGACAAGGGCTCACACAGCAAGGGGGGCCTATCCCCTGCATCCAACACCCCCCACCCCCAGCAAAAAGGAAAAGACCCGAGAAGGCAGGTGTGGAGGTGTCCTCCCGACATCTGACTAAAGCCACTAGGTTCCCACCAGGGAGAGGAAAGGTGCAGATGTGGCTTCCACTGCTCTAGGCCAGGGTTTCTGTGGTGCTCTCTCCTCACCAATCCCTGTATCTGCCCTTTTCCTGGGACACTGGCTGCTAGGAATTGGGGTGGGATCCTTGGGTGACACCCACTCCCCTCTCCTGGGGCACATTTGTGGCAGAGCCAGGGTGGACTGTGGGGTGCAGAGGAGGTGCAGGCAGGATGGGAGAGAGTAGGCTGGAGGCGGGGGTCTGGGTCTGCGGGGGAGGGGGGGGTGAGGAGGTTCGCTGGGTGTGGGAGTCACCAGGTGTGGTCCCATGAGGTGGCCACTCATGCTTGCTGCTGGGAGAAGCTGTAGGCAATGGTTCTGGGTGCACCCAGGCCCGGAGTGCAAGGACCAAGGGCAGGGACCAGGTCGGGCCTCATGCCAGGCAGAGACCCACCATCTCTGCTAGGAGATTGCTTAAGGGGCCTCCGATCAGAGCAGGTAGAGCCATATTTGAAACTCGGTGCTGCTGGGAGGGGGCGGGGGCACCTGCACGGGGCTGTGCTTTCTGCCACCCCTGCCTCAGCTGCCATCACCACCATCACCACCTCTGACTCAGCTGCCAGCTTCCGCTGCCTCCACCACAGAAGCCACCACCGTACTTACCGTGCCAGGACCTCAGATTCAGGGCAGCCATGGCCGCCATGCCCTGTGGGGCTGCCCGCAGTGATGTGCCTGCCTCGCTGGCTCCAGGTGCTCTGTGCTTCTGTCCAGGACTGAACTTTGATTGCTTCCCCTTGTGCTTGTGCTTGCTCTTCTCTCTGCTCTTTCTCTCTCTGCCCCCACTCCACTCCTGGGTCACCACAAAGGCATGCCTGCTCCCCACCCCATCGCTGCCACCAGAGTGCACCCCAGGGCCCCACCCCCTCATCCACTAGGGCATGCCCACTCCTCCCTTAGGCCATGCCCCCTACCCTTAGCTGCAATCACAGCCCTGACTGGGCTCCAAGGCTACCAGTCCATGGCAATTTCATCATCACCTCAGCTCAGCAAGCTCCCCCAACCCCAGTACCTTCCCCAGGGATCGAATCTGCCCTCAGCTCCACCCCTGGAGGAGACTCTCCTCCATCCTCCTTCACTCCACACACTAAGAACGTGCATGGTGACCCTTGTGTGTGTGTGTATGTGTGTGTGTGTGTGTGTGTGTGTGATTGTTGGGGATAACTACCTCTCAAGGACTCAGAACATAGCACTCTTTGGGATGACACACAGCACACTTCCAAAAACAGCACAAAGCACCCTGTGTAAAGGACTCAGCACACAGCTCCCTTTGAAGGACTCAGCATATAGTACCCTGTGTAGAGTACTCAGCACACAGCACCCTTTGAAAGAGGGAGTCCATAGCTTGCAGTGTAAAGGACTCAGCACATTGCATGCTTTGAAAAACTCAGCACATAGCACAGTTTCCCTGGGGCTCATTACACAGCACCCTCTGTGTTAAGACTCCACACATAGCCCTTTGAAAGGCTAAGTACAAAGCACCCTTTGTAAATCACTCATTGCATAGCACCCTTCGAAGAACTCCGCAAATAGAAGAATTTTGAAGGTTTCAGCACATACCACACTATGGCAGGACTCAGCACATACCACACTGTGGAAGCACTCAGCACAAAGCACCATTTGAAGGACAATACTGAGCACCCTGTGTAAAGGACTCAGCACACAGCACTCAAAAAACTCACCTCATCCCTCTCTTCTCAAGAGCTCCGCACATAGCAGGACCCTTTCAGATGAATTAGCACACCACACCTTTTGAAGGACTCAGCATACAGTACTTGTGTAATGGACTCAGCACACAGCACCCTTTGAAAAACTCAGCAATGCCCACTCTTCTCAGGGACTCAGCACATAGCACCCTATGCGATGTCTCAGCAAATAGCACCTTTTGGAGGACTCAGAACAAAACCCCCATGTGGGAAAGACTCAGCAAATAGCACCCTTTGAAGGACTCAGTACATAGCTGTATGTCACAGGTTCAGCTTTCATTAGAATTAGGGTGCTTTCTTCAGTATCCCCATTCTTCAGAAACACTTCACAAATCCTACTAGTTCACATTTAGCCAACCTGTGTTTTATGGAGGAGGGTCAGCTGGGGGTCTTGAACTCAAAGTTTGGTGGCCCTGTCCCTGAGCTCTTTGGTTCAATGCTAGAGCTCTACCACTTGGAGGCACAGCTCCAATTTTGGTTTTTTGGGTTGTTCTTTGACAGGTCTTATGGTGATAAGGAAGGCCAAGTTGGGGTGTCTGTGGGCAAAGGCTCTTAGCTCAGCCTGGAGCTGACCTCTCTCTTTCTCGTGCCCCTGGGAAGCTCGGCCTCCTGGAGCTCTCTTGGCCTAGGGTGGAACAGACTTGCTCTGGCATCAGCACTCAGGGTGAACAAAAGTCAGCTTGGCCCTGGTCACTTCTTAAAATTGAACTTTAGAGGACAATGGCATGGGGCCGCATGTCCCGCATCTGGCCACCAGGGGGCAGGAGTGTCCCGCCATAGGGATTCTACCTGTGAGTTGTGCTACTCTTGCTTCCCTGGGGTCTCCATCATGCTTCCAAGTCACCCTGGACAGGAAAATCCTTGAGACACTTACCTACAATTAACAATCGAAAAGCAAGTGGGGCTGTGGCTCAAGTGGCAGAGCAGTAGCCTTGAGCAAGAAAACTCAGAGATAGACCCTAGGCCCTGAGTTTACACACACACACACACACACACACACACACACACACACACCACATGCATGGAAAATCAGAGATTTCTACACCGCAATCTTTAGGTATTCTCTACTTTTCCCCCACTAAGCCTGGTGGCTGCTGGCCTAGGTGCCTGATGCATACACCGCTACCTGGCATCTTTAATTTTGGGGAACAGAATGGGTAGAAGGTCATCCTTCTCTGATCCCAGCTCCTTGATTGGGTCATGTTCTATCCAGGCCCTTTGGGGCTCCTTTACAAAATTGCCAAGATGCCTTCAAAAGTCATCACATACTGGGCACTGGTGGCTCATGCCTGGCATCCTAGCTACTCAGGAAGCTGAGATTTGGAGGATCACAGTGCCAAGACAGCCTGGGCAGAAAGTGTGTGACACTCTTATCCTCAATGAACTGTCAGAAAACAAAAGTGGTCCTGTGGCTCAAATGGTAGAGTGCCAGCCTCGAGAATAAGAGCTCAGGGACAGTGCTCATGGCCAACGACAACAAGGAGAGGCTTTGCCTGTTGGCTTTGGGATTGGCATTGGCCAAATATAATTGGAATTTCAAGTGCTCCACGACAAAGCAGTGCCTCCTTTAGTCCTGTGCTGGTCCATCTTGTCTCACTCCCTGGTCTTGTCCATGTTTTGGGTCAGCATGGCTCTGGATGGAAGGGAGGGCTCCAAGGAGGAAGATCCCAGAGCAATCACCGCATCTCCTTCTGCCATGCTCACCCTGCTGCTTCTGCTCTTTGCTACAGACTTTCTTCCTGGAATCCATCCATGAGGTCATCACCGCCAACATAGTGGTGAGTGGTGGGTTTGGCCTAACTCAGGGCAGTCAGAGGTGGAAGTAGGTCTGGGATTAGGAGCTTCCACCCTGGGTGTGGGCTGAGCCCAGGGTTGACCTTTATTTCATACTGAGCCTTGCAGTGGTGGGAAGTCACTGTAGACTCCACATTGAGTCAGGTAAATTGGAATCTGGAGGACCCCTTGTGTGGGGGAGGATGTGGGGCTTAGGGGGCCACTGTTGATAGTCCTCTCTTGGGATTCCCCTCTCCCTCCCTCATCCCTCAATGGTAGAAGAGAAACTTCAAGTAAGGGTGTGGGAATAGGGGCGGAGAAGTATTTTGGTGTGAACCAGAAGTGCTTCATATTAATCTTAGCACCTACTTCTTATTTATCTGAGGAATGGCCATATGGGTTTGGGAGGGATGAATCATCCTAGCTGAGAATGTGGCTCAGTGATAGAGTGGTCTCCTAGCATGACTGAAGCCCTGGGCTTGATTCCACACAGAAAAAGCTGGAAGGGGAAGTGGAGCTCAACTGGTTGAGCACCAGCCTTGATCAAAAAGAGCTCAGGGACAGTGGCCAGGCCCTTAGTTCAAGCCCCAGGACTGGAAGAAAAAAATCTTTGTTGGAGGCTTTTTTCCCCTTTGAAAACAATTTATTCTTTGTGATAAGCATAACATGGGTCTCTTCTCTCGCCACCAATGGGCCATTAGATGTCCCTTGAACTTGGACCACCTCCAGGCAGCCTCTACCCTACCCAACCCCCAGTTTAACCTTCCCATCACCCAGCAGATGGAGGCCTGAGAGAAGGCCACCTGACCACCTAATTCTGGTGGCTGCCAAGGCTTTTGAGAGTCAGTATGTCATATGGAGAGTCATTATCCGCATCAGTCTACAGAAGAAAGGGAGGGAGTGCTCCTCACCTGAGCTGTGGGCAGATCTGTATCTGGGGCATCTGCAGCAAGATATGTTCCTTGGGGGAGTCCTCTATGGTGACGAGAACCCTGACCTATCCTCTGGCAGTTTCCACGCTGTCTTCAAGTTGCAATTCTTCAAAACCTTTCTGCTCCTCCCTTATTTCACCCACCACAGGCCCTGATGCATCTGAAGCAGCTTTGGTGGTGGGGCTCAGCCTGTGTTGGCATCTGGAGCCTGCTGTCCATGCCTTCCTGTAGCACTCTCCTCTTCTCCATCTTCTCCTGGAACAGCCAGCACACACACTAGGCTTTCTCCCAAAACAGCTCATTCAGGACCAACATCTGCTCTTTACACACCACGAGGGACTCCTCAATTGTTTGGATGTGTGCTGACAGCTGGCTGCATCGATGGTGGAGCTCACCTGCTGGATTCTGGAAGTCCACCTCATCAGGCAGGTTGTGGATGAAGATTTTCTTCTTGGACGCCCACGTGTTCCGCTTCCCATCCCCATGATTGCTGTGGTGGCAGCTCATGGGGCAGGGGGCTGTAGCTCCAGCTCAGTCTGGTACTGAGCTGCCAGTAGGGCCAGGTGCCTGCAGCTGGCCCACCGCTCCTGTGGTATGATTTCTCCCCTGTTGAGCTCAGCCTCAGTGTGTTAACAGAGCCTTATCCTTCTACCAGGCAACATGGAATGTGGGCATAGCCACAATTCTTGTATCCCATTGGTCAGAAAGAATCATGAAATAATGGGGGTGTGGCCAGAATCCTGTGATGCAGGCAGAATGGGCAGAGTTAAGATGACAGTGACTCCCCCAGCCCCTTTCCCAGGGAACTCTGTCCAATTCAGTTGGGGACAAGAGTGTGACCTGCTCGAGCCGGATGGCTGCACAGATTGTTGTGTATGTCCATTTGTTGCTAGTTTTGGACCTTGAACTCAGGATCTGGCACCGTCCCTGAGCTGCTTTTGAGGCTAGCCCTCTACGACTGGAGCCACACGGCTCTACTTCTGGCTTTGTTGGCATTGAAGTTGGACAGGGGTCTCAAGGACTTTCTGGCTTAGAGTGACCATGATTCTCCTATCACAGCCTTGTAAGTATCAAGGAGGAGCCACTGGTGCCTGCCTCATCATTGGTTTTGCTGATGTTCTTGGACACACCCTTGAGTTCCCTATCTTTAGGTTTAAGTGGTGGGAGCTGGAGCCCACAGTTGGAATCCTGTTCCTGCCACTTCCAAATGCAGGATATCCTAAGAAACTCATTCCTATCCATATGAATACCAATGGAATGTGATGTATGTTGTGATTGAATAGGCAGTTCTTGCATGATTCTAGGATAAAATTATACACGATTGTATTCTAGCATACTGATCAATTTTAATTAATACTTTATGAAGCATTTAAACAATCACATTCATTAAATGGAGGCAGAATGAAATACCGAAGAATTGGGCATCACATAATATAGAGATGCCATTTTTTCTGCCTGGACTTTCTTTACTTAATTGCTATATAACATTTTCTGAATGTACTTTGGTATAAGCAAGTAGGATATATTATACTTGATCTGGAAATCAATTATTCAAACTGTTTTTTATCAAAAATGCTTATAGCACAATAAAGAGGTAAATCCAAATTATGTATATTTGAAGACAATGCTTGGTTAGTCCTCTTCTCACATTACCCATTCCCTTCTTGAGAATAATACACATTGTAAGGAAATGCTTAGAATGTTTTGGAAAAATAGGTTGACTTTAAACCAGAGTTACTCTATGTTGCATTTTGTTTACTTTATATCTAGAAAAGCTAAATTCTTACCTTATCATTTTCCTTAGGCTTTATATTCAGGTTTAATCTCTGATGGGCGACAGATAAAGATATAAACATTTTTTAACAGTTGTTAAATTTAGGCTGAAGAATCTAGGTACAATTATGCTCATGCAGATAGGCCTCATCAGTCATAAGACCATGATACCAAAATGTTAACCAATGCTTATTGGTGTCATGCTTATGACATTTTGTGTATTATAAACAGTGCTTATTACTATTTATTTTGTAATCAACATCATTTCATGGGTTAGGAATTGATGTGAGACATTATACTCAGAACTATATTGAAGGAGGAATCCAAAATTAGTTACCAAGATATACACTTAACGCAATGTTTTTAAAATGCAAGCGAAAGAAATAATTTATGAAAAAGTCAACATTTACAATAAATACAGAATCAGTAAGATTGATATTTTCTTTTATCTCAGTTGCAATACGGCTTGCATGATGACTTTTCTGGTTATATGTTTAGTTAGGTCTTGATATTTAGTTGAAGTTCTGTTTTTTCATATATTCATTTGTCAGATCGAAGAGGAAATTAATTCCATGCCAGAGTCAACATCCATAATAATGTTACAGTTGTATCCTGCTACTTTGCCAAAGTTTCAAATGAGCATGAATATCTTGGGTCTTTTTTGGATCTAACTAAATATGTATGCAATTTTGTCAGTAGTAGAAAGCTTTTCTGAACACCATTTATTAAACTATTATTTTCCAGAAACAACTACTCTGAGTGTAGTTGTTTTCAGGTCGTGGGGCCTGAACTCTGAGCCTGAGCACTGTCTCTCAGCTCTTCAGCTCAAGGCTAGTGCTCTACCACTTGGGCCACAGCACCACTTCCGGCTTCTTTATTTTTGTTTATGTGGTGCTGAGGAATCGAAACCAGGGCCTCATGCATGCAAGGCAAGCACTCTACCACTGAGCCACCATACCAGCCCTTTTCATGAGATTTTTAATGTCATTTATTTCATGGGTTGATATTTTCCTTTAAATAACCCACATTCTGTCTGCTACAAAGTGTAATTTGGAATAGTTTTAAATTATGTACACTCAGGTACCCGGGTCAGATTCTACTATTTGCAAATTTTGTTCTTGTTAAATCAGTAGGATTTAGGTCTCAATATGGATACTATTAGACTTATTCATTGCGTTTCTGAATTTTTTAAGATGTCATGATGTTTGTTATTTTATTCTCTTAAATATATTCAGATCTCACTCCACTTACAGTCACATTTCTTTTAAACAGTTTGATCCATTCAAGGGATTTGCTATATTAGGTTCATCTAGATGAATTTAATTACAAATGAACACAACTGTATTTCTGAGACACAGTTATCTTTATGGTTCTAGTCAAGGGTAACATGTATTTGAGGTTTTTGTGCTTAAAAATAACTGGGCACAACATGTTTTTGTTCCTGAGGGCGTTCTAATTTGTTGGTTGTTTTTCCAGCTGTGGTGACTTCAACATATGTGTGCATTTTATTTCAATTGTTTTGTGTCTATATTTTGTTTCATATAACAGAAAGTACAAAAAGAATAAGTGATTTAGAACTTTTCGAAATAGAGTTCTAAGGGAGATACTTGAAGTTTTGTGACATCTGGGACCGGATAGGCCTTGTTAGTGGAGGGGGTAGTAGAATAACAGAGAAATTGACACGATTTGAACTCTTCCTCTTATTGCCTCACTATTTCATATAGTAATACTTCAAAGTCTTTAGTGGAAAGAAAATAATTTTGTTTGTATGAACTCAGAATTTTTGCTTTAATTGGGACACACTACACATTTATAATTGATTTTAACTCTAAAACCTTCTTTCCTTCTTTTAAAATTACAGATGTGAATTTATAATGCTAAAATAGCATCTACTAATTTATATGAAATAATCCAAGCTATTTTCGCTTCACACTATATGTAATATAGACTGTAATAATCGTGAGTAATATAGTATGTAATAACTGACTTTGGGGAAAGTCAATTACAGTGGATTTTGTGAGATACTGAGTAATAGTAAAAATTATATTTGATTCTATTAAAAAGTTCACAGTTACATCTAAAAATAAGTCATAGTTATAAACTAATGCTAAAAAGTAAGATTGCTTATTGGAAAAACCAGAAGTTTCAATAAGCTTGCTTTTTAAACATTGACTTGGATCTGGGCTTTGGTGGCTCATGCCTATAATCCCAATTACTCAGGAGTCTGAGATTGAGGATAGTGGTTCAAAGCCAGCCTCAGCAGAAAAGTCTGTGAGACGCTTATCTCCAATAATCCACTTGAAAACTAGAAATGGCACTGTGGGTCAAATGGTACAGTGGTATCGATGAGCTGAAGAACTCATTGAAATCTGCGACCAGGCCCATAGTTCAAGCCCCACAACCACCAAAAAAAATTGACATGGATTTTTACTTTATTATTTCATGATTTTTTATTGTGAAAATACATATAGAGGGGTTAAAATTACATGAGCAAAGTAATGATTACATTTCTTATCAAACATTGCTTCCCCCTCCTTTGTTTCCCCTTACCATTACTTCCCATCTTCCCCGCAAAGCAACCCAGGCACCAAAGGTCTAAAGTTCATTTTCCAACATAACTTGTTGTATATCTGATTGTTGCATGGGACCACCTGTATCCCTAAACAACTTGTTTTTCCCTTCCCCTCCACAAATTATAACAACATCAAATACAGTGAAAACAAGGGTTATGTCATGGGGGAGGGACATACAAAGCAACAAAGAAATCATCTTATAAATATCCTAAAAAAAACAATAGCAAGAGAAAAAAACATTTGAGTCCTTATCTTGGGGTTCATTTCGCCCAACATAAACTTATCTGATCATTTCTGCTTGTCCAAGATAATGAGTACATTTCTTTTCAAGAATTGTAGCCTCCTCCTTTGTTTCCCCTTCCCATCCCACCCTCCCCACGCCCCCCCCAGCCAGCCCTCCCACCCCACCAAAGTTGTAAAGTTCGTTTTCGACATAACGATTTATTCATCTCATTGTTGCAATAGGTCCACCTGAATACCTATTTAAACGATTTGTTTTTCCCTTACCCTTCACAAATTATAACAACATCAAATACAGTGAAAGCAGAGGTTATACCATAGGGAGGGACATACAAAGCAACAAAAAATAATCTTATAAATGTGTTAGAAACAATCACATGAAAGAAAAAAAAAACATTTGAATACATACCTTAGGGTTCATTTCCCTAACATCAACTTATCTGACCTTTTCTGCTTGACTCAGACATATACTAGTTATTGCAAATAAGGGAAATCATGGGACCTAAGTTTCATTGGGCCTGGCTTACTTCACTTAATAAAATTTTTTCCAAGACTTTCCATTCCCTAACAAATGGGGAAATGTCATTCTTTCTGATGGAGGCATAGAATTCCATTGTGTATATATACCACATTTTCTTGATCCATTCATCTACTGAGGGGCATCTGGGTTGGTTCCATATCTTAGCTAGGGTAAATAAGGCTGCAATAAACATAGTCGTGCTGGTAGCTTTAGTGTGGTCTTGTTTGTGAACATTTGGGAAAATGCCCAAAAGTGGGATTCCTGTGTCATAAGGGAGCTCTATGTGGAGTCTTTTGGGAATCTCTTTACTACTTTCCAAAGTGGTTGAACAAGTTTACACTCCCACCAACAATGCAGTAAGGTTCCCTTCTGTCCACATCCGCACCAGCATCTGTTGTTATTAAAGTTCTTGATTATAGCCGTTCTAACTGGGGTGAGGTGGTATCTCAATGTGGTTTTGATTTGCATTACTTTTATGGCTAGAGAAGTTGAGCATATCTTCATGTGTTTAATGGCAATCCTTCTTTCCTCTTCAGAGAAATTTCTCTATAAGTCTTTAGCCCACTTATTTATTGGGCAGTTGTTTCTTTGAAAATTTGTTGCTGGGGAATTTAATTTTTTGAGTTCCAGTTATATTTTGGGTATGAGACCCTTGTCTGTTGTATGGCTAGTGAAGATCTTCTCCCAATCCGTGGGCTTTCTATTGATCTTGCTAGCTATGTCCTTTGCCATGCAGAAGCTCTGCAATTTCATGCAATCCCATTTGTCCAGCCTTTCTTTTATGTGTTGTGTTTCTGGGTCTCTATTAAGAAAATTTCGCCCTGTGCCAAGAGACCTAGGGTTTCTCCTATTCCATCCTGTAAAGTTTTCAGAATGTCTGTTTGACTCCGAGGACTTTGATCCATTTGGAGTTGATTCTGGTGCAGGGTGATATATAAGGATCTAGCTTTAGTTTTCTACAAGTAGTAAACCAATTTAGCCAGCACCATTTACTGAAGAGCCAGTCATCAAGTTTGTAATGTAACAACGACATATACAATTTCAATTTCTTCTAATTCACTATGAGGATACTGAAATAACCAGTGGAGCCAGAATTATCTGTGGGAGCCATTAATCTTTGTAAATTCTTGGCCTGGCCCACCAGAGAGTGTGGGGAATGCCACCAAAGGTGAAGGTGTCAAGCCTCACTTGGTGAGCTGTCAAGAAGTGATTGAACGTTGGGCAGTTTGGGAAGTGACGGTTGAAAACAGGCAGAAGACACGTTGGAGTGAGGAGAGGTACAACCTATATATAAGTTGCATTTTCAGAGCATTGGAAGGGGATATAAAAATGAGAGCTACCTGTGGAAGAAAGTGGTAAGACATCAGGAAGGGAAAAACCTGAGAAGAGAGGAAGCAGAAAAGTGGTCATTAGGGCAGAGTAGTGTAGGCTTGTGGAGACTGGAGAGGCCTGAAGAGAAGAAGGAAATGGTGGAAGGGAAAAAGAGAAAGACCAGAAAGGAATGACAGGTCTGTAGTGAAGGAGGGAGTAATGGAAAAGTTAAAAGCCTTGCCCATTGAGGTTTGGAGCTTTGGAGATCATAATTTTTTGGCTGGTGGTTTTGCAGACCAATTAAGATAGGGCGGGGCTGCCCATTGGCGGTCTGAGGTTTGGTGGTCACGGCTGATCTTGGACCTGGTTATCCAGTCCAGGATAAGGTAATCAGTCTCCTTTCTAGTGTAAATTGGATTATTATATTAAATGTGACTCAATGGTTTGTCTCCTTGCCTTAGAGGTAATAAGTACGCGAGTTCACAGAAAGACCTTGAAGTCTCAAAGGCCGTGAATTTTTTAAGATGTGATGTGGCCATAATAGGTTTGTAAAAACACAATGGGACAGTGAAATAACAATGCCAATACCACAATATCATCTCAAAATAATGCCTTGATACCACAATTAGTTGTTGATACCATTCTCGTGATGAGGTCACAATAATTTTGTGATGTCACAATAGGTTCATGATGTCAGAGTGGCATGGGATATCTCAAATGTCATTAATTGATAATGAATATATGAGTTCAAAAAGGGACTGTAATGTCTCCAAAGGCATGTGTTGTCACAAATGTGATGCCGTTTTAACAGCTTTGTGATGTCACAATGTGACACAATGGTCATGACATCTGGCAGTATGATGTCATAAGGGATTTCTGATATCACATGTCATACCAGAAATATGAGATTGAAAACAGATTATGAGCTCACAAAGGCCCTACTATATGACAATGGCAGCATGTCACAAAACTTACAAGGACGGGACTGGTTGTGAAGGCACAGCAGGTTAATAATATCACAATGGCAATGTAATGTCACAAAGGATTGTGATATCACATTGGTTATATGGTCAAAATGGGTTTCTGAAACAGAGTGAATGAATTCACAGAATAGGCCTTCACACTGTTAAGTCATAACTATGTCACTGTGATTTATAATGCTATGATGCCATTGTTGTTTAGTGATTTCACAATGAGCTGATGGTGTCATAATGACAATTTGATGTCACTGCTGATTTATGATGTTACAATGGTTATGAGGTCACATTATGTTTCTGATATCAACACACATGTCAAATTTGAAATAGAATGAAAAAGCCGGGCGCCGGTGCCTATAAACCTAGCTACTCAGGAGGCTGAGATCTGAGGATCGCAGTTCAAAGCCAGCTCAGGCAGGAAAGTCTATGAGACTCTTATCTCCAATGAAAACCACAAGAAAACCAGAAGTGGCTCTGTGGCTCAAGCGATAGTGTGCTCACCTTGAGCTGAAAAACAGGGACAGCACCCAAGCCCAGAGTTCAAACCCCAGAACCAAAAAAAAAAAAAAAGATTAAAAACAGGCATTCATAATCTTATTATAATATCACAATGGTAGTGTAATCTCATAATGCTATCTTGTCATTGTAGATTTGTGATGTCAAAAGTAGTTGATGCTGCCATAATGACAATATTATGTCACACTTGTGATGTCACAAAGGGTTTGTGATGTTACAATGGCATGTTTGATATCAATTGTCAGTTCACGAGGTTATAGTTACACAAAGGGACTGTGATGTCACAAAGGCCATGTGTTTTTTCAAAGATGCTAAGAGGTCCTAATACGTTTGGGATGTCACAATGTGATAGTGATTGTCAAATGGCAATGAAAGCTCACAATGGGTTTGTGATGTCACATTGGTGATGAAATCAAATAATTTTGTGAAGTCACATCTCATAATCACATGTCGAATTTCAGTTGCTACTATTTCACAATGAGGATATGAGTTCACAGAAGAAGACTGAAGTATTAAAGGCTATGAATTTTCTAAAATGCTGTGAAGACACAGTAGGTTTTTGAAACCACAGTGGAACAGTGACATCACAATGGCAATGTGATGTTGCAATATGATGACTTCGTAATGTTTTGATATCACAATTGGTGATGCAGCACTGGTGATGAGTTTACAAGAGGTGTGTCACAATGTCACAATGGGTTGGTGATATCAAAATGACACGTGATCTCAATTGTCATTAACCCACAATGAGTATATGAGCTCACAAAGGGACTGTGATGTCTCCAAAGGCATGCGTTGTCACAAAAGTGATGAAGTCCTAACAGGTGTGTGTTGTCAGAATATGACAAAATGCTCATAACATCTATCAGTGTGATGTCACCATAATCAAGATGTCACACTGGATTCAGGTATCACATTTCATACCTGGATTGGGTATGAGAGCATTGGAATTTCACATTGGGTTTGTGATATCACTATCGAAATATGGGGTCATGCAGGGATTGTGCTACCACAATGGCTATTAGATCACAATGTGTTTCTACTATAATAGGTTTGTGCTGTCACAATTGGTTGGAAACGTCACAATGGCATGCCGGGTCTCAAATGTCATTAATTCGCAATGAAAATATGGGTTCACAAAGGGACTGTGTTGTCTCCAAAGTCATGTCGTTGGCACAAATGTGATGAAGCCCTAACAAATTTGTGAGTTCACAATGTAACACCATGTTCTTGATGTCTATCAATGTGATGTCACAATGTTCATGTCAGAGTCAATTTCTGATATCATATGTCATACCTGAAATATTATGAGTTTGAAAACAGATTATAACCTTACTAAAGGCCTAAAATATCCTAATGGCAGCATATCGCAAAAGTTATGACTAAAAACTCATGGTCTTTGGAGCTTTTCTCTCTTTAAAATTGTTTCCTCATTGTGAACTAGTAGAAATTGAAATTGGACATGTCATTGTGGTATTACAAACTCATAATGACATCACAAACTCATGTGACCTTATCACCACTGTGACATCACAAAACCATTGTGACATCACATTGCTGTTGTGCCTTCACAATCACATTGTGACATCACAAAGCTATTGTGAACTCTTGAGATGTACAAGTCGTTATGTCGAAAACGAACTTTACAACTTTCATTGGGAGGGGGGAGGGGGAGCGGGGAGGATTGGGTGGGGAGGCAGGGGGAGGATGGGAAAGAACGGGAAGGGGAAACAAAGGAGGAGGCTACAATGTTTGATAAGAAATGTACTCATTATCTTGCCCATGTAATTGTAACCCCTCTGTAGGGTATTTTCACACATAAAAAAAAAAAAAACATGAAAAAAAAAAAAAACACAAGACCTCTGTGGCATCACAGACCCTTTGTGTACTCATATCTTCATAGTGAACTAATGAAAATTGTTATCACACATAGCATTTTATCATCACAAATACTTTGTGCAATAATTATGACTGTGAAATCACATTGTCATCATGACACCACCATTTATTGTGACATCACCAAACCCCAAAGACACCATGCCATATTTTTCTTTTTTTTCTTCTGTGAGATTTTTTTTATTGTAAATACAGTGTACAGAGGATTACAGTTACATGAGCAAGGTAATGAGTACATATACTATCATCATTGCTGCCTTGACATCACATTGTCATTTTCATGTCATAGACCCATGTTGAATGCCTATTCTTTGATTTCATTCTATCTGAAATGTGCCATCTGCGTTGATATCAGGAAACCATTGTGAACTCATAACCTTTGTGACATCTAAATCTCTTTGTCACAGCACATTGCCTTTGTTATATCACTAACCCAATGTGACATCAAATACCTCTCCTGTTCTCATAATTTTGTGACATGCCATTGTGATATCTTAGGTCCTTTGTGAGTTGAAAATCTGTGTTCGACCTCGTATTTCAGATATGACATGAGATATCTAAAATTCTGAGTAACATCATGATATCACACCGCTGGACATCATAACCATTACGTCACTTTGTGACATCTCAGACCTGTTAGTTCTTCACCTTTTTGACTACATATGCTTTGCTGACATCAGAATCCCTTCCCGAACTCATATACTCATGGTGTGTTAATGACAATTGAGATCCCACATGCCATTGTGCCATCACCAACCCCTTGGGACATCTCAAATCTACTGCAACCTCCTCATCAGTATTGCATCACCAATTGTGACATCAAAACATTCTTATAACAGGATGGTGTGATATCACATTGTCATTGTGAAATCACTGTCCCATTGGGTTTTCACATAGTATGACTATGGAGCTTCTTCTATCACCTGGTATTCTCATATTGAATTATGAGTCATTGAAATTTGATATATCATTCTGATATTACAAACAAACTGTGACATCACAAAATCATTGTGACCTCATCACCACTGTGACATGAAAAACCCAATGGGATATCTCATTTCCATTGTGACATTATGGATCACATTAGGCCATCCCAAACTTATTATGACCTCTTACCACCTTTGAAAACACACATGGCCTCTGTGACATCACAGAACCTTTTTGTATCCATATCCTCATGAGGAACTAATGAAAACTGACATCAGATATACCATTGAAACATAACAAATCCCTTCTGACATAATCATAATTGTGACATCATGTTGCTATTATGACACCATCAGCTCATTTTGACATGTAAAACTACAATGACATCATAGCATTGTAACATCACATTGTCATTCTGATGTCATAGACAAATTGTGTTTGCCTATTATGTTATTTGATTCTATTTCTAATGTGGCATGTTGGTTGATACCAGAAATCCATTGTGAGTTCATGACCATTGTGATATCATGGTGCCTTACTAGCATCACATTGCCAGTGTGATGTCACATTGCCAAATGGATGTCAAAAAGGGATTTTGATGTGACAATGATTATGACATCACAATGAGTTTCTGATATCAACCCACATGCCACATTTCAAATACAATGAAATCACAGATTTGGCATTCATAATGTGACAATGATGTCACAATGACAATGGCAAATGCTACACTGTCATTATCATTTTGTGATGTCACCATAAGCTAAAGATGTCATAACAACAATATAATGTCACATTGGTTATGATGTCACACAGAGTTTATCTTACAATGGTTATGAGGTCACAATGTGTTTCTGATATCAACTGATATGCCACATTTGAAATAGAATGAAATCACAAGATATACATTCACAATGTGTCTATGACAGCAAAATGACAGTCTGATGTCACACTGGTGATGATGTCATAAAGGGTTTATGATGTCACAATGGCATGTCAGATCTTAATTGCGATTAGTTTATAGTGAGGATATGAGAATGAAGTCACAATGACATATACAAATGAACTGTAATGAAACAAAGGCCATGTTTTTTGTCAAAAGTGCTAGGGTTCTTAACAGGTTCTGGTTGTCAAAGTGTTAATGATATAAAAATGGGTTAGTGAAGTCAAAACTAGTTTGCAATATCACATCTTATTTCTATTTTCAATTGCTACAAGTTCACAATGATACAAGTTCACGGAAGGAGCTTGATGTCTCAAAGGCCATAATTTTCTAAGATGTGATGAGATCATAATAGGTTTGTGAAAGCATGAGGGTTCAGTAATATCACAATTGCAATATGATGTCAAATTATAATGTCATAAGAGTGTTGTTATGTCACAATTAGTTGGTGATGCCATAATAGTGATGAGTTCAAAATAGTTTTGTGATGTCGCAGTAGTTTGGTGATGTGACAATGGCATTCCAGACCTCAATTGTCATTAACTCATAATGAGCATATGAGTTTAGAATGGGATTGTGAGGATTCCAAAGTCATTTGTTGGCACAAATGTGATGAAGTCAGAACAGATTTGTGATGTGACAATGTGACACAATGGTCATTACATCTAGCAGTGTGATGTCACAATATTCATAATATCACAGTATATTTCTAATATTTAATGTCATACCTGAAATAATATGAGATCAAAAATAGATTGAGCTCTCAATGGGCCTAACACAGTGGCAACATGTCACAAAACTTATGAGGACAGAACATGTTTGAGTTGTCACAGTTGTTTAGAGATATCACAATGGCAATGTTATATCACAAAAGTATTGTCATGTCACAATGGTTATGAAGTCAAAATGTGTTTTTGATATGAACCCACATTTGAAATACAACGAAATCAAATAATAGGCCTTCATAAAGTATATATGTTGTAAATCAAAGAAAGGCTGGACAAATGGGATTGTATAAGGTTGCAGAGCTTCTGCAGGGCAAATGACATAGCTAGCAAGATCAATAGAAAGCCCACGGACTGGGAGAAGATCTTTACTAGCCATACAACGGACAAGGGTCTCATATCTAAAATATACTTGGAACTCAAAAAATTAAACCACCCAACAACAAATCCTCAAAGAAACAACTGCCCAATAAGTAAGTGGGCGAAAGACTTAAAGAGAAGCTTCTCTGAAGAAGAAAGAAGGATGGCCAATAGACACATGAAGAAATGTTCAACATCCCTAGCCATAAAAGAAATGCAAATCAAAACAACATTGAGATATCACCTCACTCCAGTTAGAACAGCAAAAATCAAGAACTCTAACAACAACAGATGCTGGAGGGGATGTGGACAGAAAGGAACCTTACTTCATTGTTGGTGGGAATGTAAACTTGTTCAACCACTTTGGAAAGCAGTATGGAGGTTCCTCAAAAGACTCCACATAGAGCTCCCCAACGACCCAGCAATCCCACTTTTGGGCATTTACCCAAATGATCACAAACAAGGCCACACTAAAGCTACCAGCACAACTATGTTTATTGCAGCATTATTTACCATAGCTAAGACATGGAACCAACCCAGATGCCCCTCAGTAGATGAATGGATCAAGATGTGGTATGTATACACAATGGAATTCTATGCCTCCATCAGAAAGAATGACATTGCCCCATTTGTTAGGAAATGGAAAGGCTTGGGAAAAATTATATTAAGTGAAGTAAGCCAGGCCCAAAGAAACATAGGTCCCATGGTTTCCCTTATTTGCAATATCTAGTATAGGTATGAGTCAAGCGGAAAAAGTCAGATAATGTGATGTTAGGAAAACAAAACCTCAAATATGTATTTTAATGTTTTTGTTTCTTTCATGCATGTGTTTCTAATGCATTTATAAGATTATTTCTTTGTTGCTTTGTGTGTCCCTCCCCCACAGTGTAACCCCTGCTTTCACTATATTTGATGTCAGTATAACATGTGGAGGAGACGGGGACAAACAAGTCGTTTAAGGATTCAGGTGGACCTGTTGCAACAATGAGAAGTACAAAATGTCATGTCAAAACCAGCTTTACAATGTCGGTGGGGGGGGGGGAGGGGGGGTATGATTGGGTGGGAGGGAGGGGGGAGGCTGGGAAGGGAGGTGAATGGTAAACAAAGGAGGAGGATGCAATGCTTGGTAAGAAATGTATGCATTATCCTGCCCATGTAATTGTAACCCCTCTGTACAGTATGTTCTCAAATAAAATAAAATTAAATTAAAAAAAAAAAAAAAAAAAAGTATATATGTTGTTTTGTGGTGTCATAGTGGTATGATGTCATTACAGATTTGTGATGTCACAATGACCTGATATTGTCAAAATGACAATGTGATGTCACACCAATGATTATATTGTAAATGCTTTGTGATATTACAATGGCATATCTGATCTCAATTGATATTTCACAATGAGGATATGGATACACAGAGGGACTGTGATGTCACAAAGGCCATGTGTTTTTTCAAAGGTGCGAAAGATGTCATAATGGGTTTGGGAGGTATCAAGGTGCTTGTAATGTCACAATAGCAATGTGATATCACAATGGCTTTGTGATGTCACATTGGTGATGAGGTCACAATGGACAGGACAGGTTTGTGATGTCAGAACAGGCTAATGATATCACAATGGCACTGTGAATCACAAAGGGATTTTCATGTCACAATGGCTTTGAGGTCACAATAGATTTCTGATATCCACCAATATTGTTAGCTTGTAATAGAATGAAATCACAGAATAGGAATTCACATAAGTCTCTAATGTCACTATGACATATAATGGCATAATATTATGATATTTAAGTTTAGTGATGTCAAAATGGCATGTCTAATCTTATTGGTAATTAAATTACCATGAGGATCCCAAAAGTTTCTCTGTGCTGAGTCCTTCAAAAGGCATATTGTGCTAAATCCATTACACAGTGTTCTTAGTGCTTTTTTTTTTAAGTGTGCTGTGTGCTGTCATCCCAAAAGATTCAATGTTCTGAGTCCTTGAGAGGACAATCACACAACACACACACACACACACACACACACACACACACACACACACACACACACACACACACACACAACTCGGAGCATTATCTTGCACCAACTTGGTGTGTGGGGTGGATGGAGAAGAGTCTCCCCCAGTGATTGGGCTGAGGGGATCTTCAATTCCCCCAGGCAGCTGCTGGGGTTGGGGGGAAGCCCTGAGCTGAGGTGAGGCTGCTTCTGCCATGGCCTGGTAGTCTTAGGGCAGAGTCAGGGCAGCACAAATCCAGGGGCGGGGAGATGGCCAAGGTGGGGAGGGAGTGTAACTGAGGGGAGGACAGGGTGTGGCTGAAGGGGCACATAGTTGCTGCAGCCAGGGGCACACGGGAGATGGCATACTTGTGCAGCAGGGGCTGGGCAGCCTGGATGAAAAGTGGGGGCAGAGAGCGAGCAGAGAAGAGCAGGCACATGCACCAGGGGTGTCAGCATCCATGACTGGCCTCCATTGCTGTAGGAGCACAGGTCTGGGCCAGGAGCACAGAGGACACAAAGCCAGCACAGCAGGCACATCCCTCTCAGCCCCAGGGAGGCTCAGAGGCCAGGTAGGCCCTGAGTCCAAGGCCCCTGCACCAGGAGCACAGCTGTGGAGGGGGCGAGCTCAGCCCTGCCACCTGCCCACCCTTGCTCCGGCCCCTTCTCCTGCCCTCCCCGTGGCACCTAGTTTGAAACAGGTTGCTGCCAGCTTGGACCCGTGGCGCCTCTTGGAGTCATCCAGAGATGGTACATCCCTGGCCTCCTTAAAGCCCTGACCCGGTCCTGGTCCCCAGTGGAAGCCCCTCGGGTCTGCACCTCATGACCTCCCCATACCCCACACCCCCCACGGACCCGGACCCAGACCCATGACTCCTGCCTCCCCTCTTGGTCCCAAACATGCCTCCCCAGCACCAGGCAGGCCAGCCCTGACTGCCACAAATGCGCCCCAGGAGTGGGGGGTGGGGGAGTGGATGTTGATCCGGGGATCCCACCTCCATCCCTAGTGGGCAGTGTCCCAGGAACAAGGCAGATGCAGGGATGGGTGAGCCCCTGGCCTAGAGCAGTGGGAGCCACAGAGCCATGCATCTTCACCCTTTCTCTCCCTGGGGGAACTCAGTGGCTTTAGTCAGAGGTGGGGAGCAGCACCTCCACACCTGCCTTCTTGGGAGTTTTCCTTTTTTCTGGTGGTGGGGTGGTGTTGGATGCAGAAGATAGCCCCCCTTTTGTGTGAGCCCTTGTCTTTTGTGCTCGGTCACCCTTTCCCCTGAGGAGGGTACCAGAAGAGCCCACTAGGGAGATGAGGGCACTAGGGATCAGATAGAAGGAGAATGTCTGGGAAGAACATGCCCCTCCAACACAGATACACCCTGCTGGTCCCCCCCACTCCAGTTGTCAACAGCACTCACAGGGTGATCACATTTCCCAGCTCTGCCACCACCTGGTGCTCCAGGTCCATCTGGTTTCCTCATCCTCGCCAAGAATCCACCAAGTCACCCAGAAGCATCTAGGCTGGAGTAGGAAGTTCATCCATGTATGTAGCCTTTAGGACCTCATCCATTTCCCCAACACTGCCCCCACCCCAGGTCAGACACTTCTCTGGGGGCAGCATGACTTCCTGCTTGTTTTCAGTCCAGGCTCTGAAGAGCCACCTGTCTCAGGACTCCTTCACCCAGAGTCCTGGCCTAGGGTTTTGGTGAATGAAGTCAAGGCTGGTTATTCCCAAGGGAAAGTGTCTGGTCCTGGAGAAAGGGAGAGGCCGGATGGTTCAGCATTATTAGAGCAGTGCTTCCTTGGGTTGAGCCCCTGGTTCTGACAAGGGAACTCCCGTGCTCCAGCTTGTAGATTGTCCCAGATGAGGAACCAACAAACTCAGGAGAGGCACTACTCTGAGTCTGTGTGTGTGTGTGTGTGTGTGCGTGCATGAAAGAGAGAGAGAGAGAGAGAGAGAGAGAGAGAGCGAGAGAGAGAGACTGACTGTGCTCAGGTGAGTGATCAGTTGGCAAATTGCAGGTGCTGCATGGATGAGTCTACAGTCACTGTTCTTGATTTGTGTGTGTGTGTGTGTGTGTGTGTGTGTGTGTGTGTGTATTTGTTGTTCTTTTTTCAGCAATGCCCAGTATGAGACCAGCCATAATTTTTGTTTTCACCTTCACTGTTTCATGGCTCCTTTGGGGAAGATTTCAGTAGACGTTCCTTTCCACCTCTCTCTTCCCCCTTTCCTATAGCCCACAGCAGCTGCTGGGCCTGTGTGGGTCTCCCCTAGGAGGCCTGTGTGAACCACAGACCAAAGTGGACACCTTCTGTCTTAAGCCTGAAGGCTTGTGAGACTAGTGTGACCACAGCCGCACTCTTCCAGCCAGCCAGTCTGTTCTCGTTTGTATAGTTGGAGCTAATTCAAGGGTTGGGAATGTGTCTGCCAAATGTAATTAGGGAACAAGATGGAGGGGGGGGGTAGGGCAGGGGCTGTGAAGCTAGGAGGGTCTGGGAAGTGGTGAACGGTGTGACATTGCAGATGGTTCACCACTACCAAGGATGAGAGGGCAACTTTACCCAGGGCATTGATGGTGTCCATGGGGATCTGGGCAGGGAGCTCTGGGCTCCCACTGGTGGCATGGATTCCCTCCCGGGGAAGTGCACTGGTGGGAAGTCCTCCCTGGAATCCTGCAGACTCTAATCTATGTCCTGTCTGTGCTGTTTCCTGCTGGGCAGTGGTAGGCAAGTGCATTCCCCCTGTTGGAGCCTGCTCGGTATCAGGCCATGGCAGTTAGCTAGGGCTTGCTGAATGCCAGTTTCTGTAACCTGCTGTAGGCTGTCTGGAAAGAAAAGGGGACCGCTAACTTTGGAACCCTTTAAGTTTGATTGGGACAACTGAAATGACACCTTTTCCAGGGTTTTTTCTTGAAGCTGGCAATTTCCACTAACGCCTGGGATTATGGGTCAAATTAGATGAACCATTTCAGCCAACAATCAATGACATTCAAAGTATCACAAACAGAATTCCCAAGCCAGATGGTCTCCTGCTGTGAACGTCGTGCCTTGATTGCTTTTATGCGGCAGCTATTGATTCTCCTCTGACTCTCTCTAGTGTGACCACCACAGTTGAGTGAAGGGTTAAAGTACTTGAGGCAGTGCCCATTTGTTGCTTGTTTCAGAGCAGAGCAACACATGGTGCTAAACCACCTGGTTGTGTGCCTTCATAAGTCCTGTAAATCCTTAGCTCAGGGATCTCCTCCTGGGCTCTGCTGTGTCAGAGTGTAGGGCGAGGCCCGAGCTGCAGCCCGTTTAAATAAAACAGCTGTAAAGTCTGATTCTTGGTGGTCTTCTTGGTGGGGTCCTGAGACCTAGACATAACATTGAAGATGTCATGGGGAGCAGAGATTGTGACCTCACCATCCCTAGCCTGCCAGCTATGAGTAGAGAGGATTCTCAGCACCTGCACTCTGGGAGGTTCATATACCTAAGATGCCTCGAGGATCCTTTCTCTGCAACATGAAACTTGGGGGCCAGATATGGTGGTCCATCCTGCCTTGCCCCAGGGGTAGGAGAGTAGGCCCCTTGAGCCTGGCCTTCAGCTCATGGCAACCTCATTCACTCCTGAGTGGGGAATTGAGTGCCACAGAGCAGTCAGCCGCTGGCCAGAGATCTTTGAGAAGACAGGCATCCCAGAGGCCCCAGAATCCAGTGAGCACACCGTGGATCATGTCTTCAGAGCTAAAACAATTAAATTCAGTGGCACAAGGAGGGTGGGAAGAGGGAGAAGGGAGAACTGTGGGAGAGCTACATCAGGCTTTTCCCCACCCACCAAGATGCTTACCTGAATGGGATGGGACTTTTCTGTAGTATTTTTGTAGACAGATGCTCATTTATTTATCCACAAAGCGTTACAGTGTGCGCCAGGCTCTGGAAGGGTCATAGACAATGAGAGTTTCCAGTGCTGGTTCCACAGCACATGAAGAAACCTTGGTTTGATCTGGATGCCAGTGCTTCATGCCTGTCATCCTGGCTACATAGGAGGCTGTGATGGGAGGATGGATGCTTGAGGCCCAAGCAGGAAAGCCTGTAAAACTCTTATCTCCAACTAACTACCAAAAAGAAAACACCAGAAGTGGATGTGTGGCTCAAGCCATAGTCTGTTGGCCTTGAGTAAAAAGGCTCAGGGACAGCACCTAGGCTCCGAGTTCAAGGTCCAGGAGTGAGAGAAAGGAAGGAAAGAGAGAAAGAGGAGGGAAGTCCAGATGGAGAAAAAGAGGAAAGGAAGGAAGATGGGAGAACATGTGAGACTTGGTTTGGAGTCCCTGGAGCAAGGGAGCCAACCATTCACAATCTATGTGGGGACAATTTCAGAGCCTAAAGGCAGTATGTAGGACCAAGCTACTGACACCTCAGCAACTTTCTGATATCCAGGAGCTGTGTGGTAGCCGACTGCAGAGGGAAGCCGCCTCAGGTAGACACTAGGACTCAGGGCGTGTCACCAGGTTTCAATCATCCCTGGTGCCAATTAGTTTATTTTCTGGTCAGATAAGAACAAGCTGTTCAAGAGCTAGGGAGGTATTGTTGTGAGGGAGTGTGGGGGGGGCAAGGAATAAGCAGGAAGGTGAAGAGGGAAGAGAGTGTCAGGACATTGTAGCCATGACTTCGCCTGACAACCTAGACCAAAAGTGATAGAGCCTTTGACCCAGTCACACTGCTATTAAGAGTCCTGGCACATTGGGTCACCATTGACCACCTGGCTATCGTCCACTGCAGGATGCCTGTGCAGTACATCGTTGGGGCCTGGGACTTTCCAGGGCTCAATCTGAAGTTGACACCTCCCCCCCCCCTTCTTTCCTCCACCAGAGACAGAAGTAAGCTGGCCACTAGCACAGGACAGCCAGGGAATGAGGATGGGAGTAAGGACCCTTGTTGCCCCAGACTTCCTCTAGGGGACGCGAGGACCCCGTGATTGCCATTCTCAGAGACAGAGATGATTCTCTTTGCAGGCTCAGCCTTTAGTCTAGATGCAGATCTGGGATTCAGAGAGGGCAGACTGAAGGTGGGGCAGGTTTGGATAGAGGCTGGTGGGAAAACCAGAGGCACTGGTCTCTGAGCAGGGTTGTTTCTTTGAGGATACTCACAACCCAGGAACATTCCTGGGATAGATCAGCCCTTTTCTCCTTCCTGAGAGAAAGGGACCTGGAGCCCTTGAGTCTGTGTCCCTTGACCGAGAAATCCTTTCATTCCCACATCCTGTGGTTGGATAACTAGACCTCACCTCCCTACCCAGTGTAGAGGCAGGACAGTGAGAGATCTTGAGTCTTTGATAAGGTCAGGGGATCCTGAATATGCGATTGTACTTGAACATCCTGACGGTGCATGGTAAGTTCCATCTAAGATTACCATGATGTAGGACATAGAATCTAGAGAATCAGATCAGGATGGGGTCTGTTCTGGGAGTCTTGAGTATTATGTGTGAGCTTTCAGCTCCCGTATGTCCACCTGCTTCCCTTTCTTGGGTGGGTCTTTGCTAGAAAAAGCTTGAAACTAGGGACTGGGTCCTATCCCTTGTCATTTATACTCAAAGCTAGCACTCTACCATTTGAGCCACAACTCCACTTCCAACTTGTTTGGGTGTTTATAATTGGAGATAAAGAGTTCTCATGGACTTTGTTGCCAAGGGTGGCATCCAACTGCAGTACTCAGATCTCAGTCTCCTGAGAGGATAGGATGACAGGCATGGAAAAGTATCTTTGGCCAGGTGGCACTAGCTCATGACTCTCATCCTAGGTACTCAGCAGGTGAGATCTGAGGATCAGGGGTCAAAGCCAGCCTGGGCAGGAAAAACCCTGAAGCTCTTATCTCCAACGAACTGCCAGAAAAGCAGAAGTGGTGTTGTGTTGTGGCTTAAGTAGTAGAGTGCTTGCCTTGAGCTGAAATGCTCAGGGACAGCACCCAGGCCTAGGGTTCAAGCCCCACAACTGAAAAAAGAAAGAAAGTAAAACATATTTGCCTGCAAAGGATGGTCCAGGTGTGCAAGGGATGAAAAGGGGGGTGCTGTGGTTTGGAGACCAGGTGCTCACCTCACTGTACAGACATTTCTAAGAACTCCCCAAGTTTACCCCAGCTTGAAGCCACAGCTTCAAGAGGACATGGCTTGTGGCAGGCAGTGAGTGGGTGAATGGGTGCAGGGCTGGGATTGTTGTGTCTGTTTTTGTAAAGGATGGATTTGGATTCTTGGTGACAAAGTCTGAAGTGAAGGGTTGCAAGGAGTTTGTGGCCTTATGAGATGGTTTTCCTCTGGGTATGTAAGGTGGCTGAAACCGGAAGTCACCAGTGGCTCACAACTGTCATCCTAGCTACTCAGAAGACTGAGATGTGAAGACCATGGTTCAGAGCCAGCTAGGGCAGAAAAGTCTGTGAGACTTGATATCCAATGGACCACCAGAGAACAGGAAGTGGTGCTGTGGCTCTCTTTCATCTTACCCTATCCCCATGTGGAAGGGGATCCTTCACTGTGTTTAGTTTTGCAGCTGGGGAAAATGAGGCACAAAGAAGGTGGGTGACCTATTCATGACCCCCAGTTTACAGGAAGCTCAGCCTGACTTCTCTGCCATGCTCCCTATGACAATGGTTGCTATTCAGTCCACTTACTGTGGTGGAAAGTCCACTTCTTGTCAGTCCTGGGGCTTGAACTCTGGGCCTGGGCGCTGTCCCCAAGCTCCTCAGTTCAAGGCAGGTGCTCTACCACTTGAGCCCTCAGCACCACTTCTGGATTTCTGGTGGTTCTTTGGAGATAAGAGACTCACATAACATTCCTGCCTGCGCTGGCTAAAATCCATATTCCTCATATGTCAGCTTCCTGTATAGCATTATGCCTGTGCCACTGGCATCAGGCATAAGTCCAATTTTGACTTTCTTTCTTTCTTTCTTTCTTTCTTTCTTTCTTTCTTTCTTTCTTTCTTTCTTTCTTTCTTTCTTTCTTTCTTTCTTTCTTTCTTTCTTTCTTTCTTTCTTTCTTTCTTTCTCTTTCTTTCTTTCTTGCTTTCTTGCTTTCTTTCTTTCTTTCTTTCTTTCTTTCTTGCTTTCTTTTTTCTCTCTCTCCCTCTCCGTCTCTGTCTCTGTCTCTCTCTCTGTCTCTCTCTCTCTTTCAGAAACTGGTTGAATGTGTCCTGGAGGAGGTGGCTTAGTGTCTCCATGTGGCTGGTACCCACGGTAACCCTCTCATTCTGGAGGTGGGCTGTGGGTCAGGAGTTGTCTTGCTCAGCCTGTTGAAATAGCTCCCTGAGGTCAGCCACTCTGTGCCCGGGCTAGAACGTGATGGTTATTCATTGTCCATCCATCCTCTGAGTACTTCCCCACTACCCTCTGCTAAGACAGTTAAAGGAAAGTGGATGAGGAGGTATCGTGTTGTCCAACAGCCTAGCATGATCCTGGGCCTCTGATCCTCACTGCCATCTATCTGGCCAGACCCCAGTTATAAGAAAATGAATTCACTCTATGTCTACTTCGCTTTGCTGGGGTGTGTCATTTCAAGTAGGGGAGCGGGGTGCAGAGGAAAGACTCCAGACCTGGCAGCTCTTGTGGTACCTTTGTTCTTGTGACAGAGCCAAGTCATTGCTGTGGATAAGGAAGTAGCTGCCATCAAACTGATCAGATACAATGCTCAAAGGTAAGTAGGCGGGCTGTTGAAGTATCAAACCCACTCATGATTACTTCCCACTCACAATAAGGGGGGGGTGCAGTGCAGGTGGCCAGCACTGGCCCTAGAGGAATATAAATGGATGGTGGCGTTCAGGTGCTGGTGGCTCCCATCCATCATCCTGGCTATTTGGGAGGCTGAGGTCTGATGGTCATGACTAAGAGCCAGCACAGGCAGCAAAGTCTGTGATATTCTTATCTCCCCAAAAACACCTCCCCCCACCAGAAAAAAAGCCACATGTGCTGTGGCTCAAGTGGTAGTGCCTCAGCCTTGAATGAAAGAAGCTCAGGGACGACACTGAGGCCCTGAATCCAAGTCCTAGGGCTCAGAAAAAAATGATAAAATAAATGAATAGTGGGCACTACTAAAAAAATGGATTCAGTCTTCTCTTTGGTACTTGTAGCCAAAAGTAAGGGACTTCTTTGATGCTCCTCTAAACCTCCCCTTCTCTCCATTAGCTCTCCAGGCTTCAGTTTCAGGATAGAATTCAGATCATCCCACTCAATGTGACCTTATATACCCTCCCCTACCCACTTTCCTTGGGGTGGGGATTCTGGATGTACTCACCACTGGGAGGATGAGGCACTGCAGAGATGGGGGTAGGTATCCCCAAAACTCACACACACACGCACACACACACACACACACACACACACACACACACATACACTCACCTAGGCCAACTCAGACTAGCCTTTTCCAAAGGCACATTATCTCCTTGTATTAACTGACCTAACAGAGGTACTTGATCCCTTGTAAATGACTATTTTAACTACGGCTTGCTTGTTGGCATGAGATAAACAAAGAAAGGGTCTGGGGCCCATCACCTCTGGCTCAGGTACACATCTGACACCCTGGCTACGTAGGAGGCAAATATCTGAGGATCAAAGATCAAAGCCAGCCATAAGCTGGAAAGCTGGTGAGAATCTACTCTCCATGGAACCACCAAAAAGTTAGAATTGGAGCTGTGGCTCAATTTGTGGAGCACTGCCTTGAGCATGAAAACTCAGAGAGACCACTCCCAGAACATGAGTTCAAGTCCACACACAAAAATGGCCCCATCTTTTTGCCCCCAGACTGCCTGGGCCTTGAGTGCCTTCTCACAGAGTGTGATACAGCACTGGTCCTAGGTAGTGTATCAGAGCCTTCAGAAATTGGGTGGTGGAAGCCAGGCCTTCTCCTTTGTGTGCTCTTAACCCACACCAGCTTGAAGGCAGAGCGTGACAAGGCAGGCAGCCTGCAGAGTGGAGAAGATCTTGCTCTGTCAAGGCGATTGGAGTGGGCTTTTTAGAGGCAGCACTTGAAAGGGGGTTTTTCTTAACAAAGAGGATTTGACAGGAAGCACAGAGAGCAAAGATGCTGTAGATAAATTACAACATAGTTGAGCATGTTTATTTACAGCCAGGGCTGCTGGTGAGAAACTCAGTATTGATGTGAAAGACTATCCCGAGACAGGCACGAGGGTTCACAGAGGAACAGCTATCCAGGGTTGGGATTGTGTCTTACCAGTAGTGGGCTTGCCTAGTACACAGGAAACCCTGGGTTCAATTCCTAGGTCCCACATACACAGAAAAAGCCAGAAGCGGCTCCATGGCTCAGGTGGAAGAGTGCTTGCCTCTGTCAGAAGAAGCTCCTAGATAGTGCCCAGGCCCTGAGGTCAAGCCCCAGGACTGTGAAAATAAAATAGCACTCAGATGGACCTTGGTGACAGGTGGTTGGCTATGCCCTGTAGCTCTTAGTAAATCCATCCATGCTTAGTGTCTCCTTCTTTGACAGAGGAGAGCTGGATATTCCTTCTGCCCTGGACACCCCTGGAGGTGGTTATCAGCAACCCACCCAACATCTTCCACCGGGGAAATGGCCCCAGAAATCCTCAGGTACAAGTTGGATGGGGTTGGGGGGATACAGGGCAAACCCCAGAAGTCCTAGTGGGTCTGACCTGTCCCAGAGGACCAGTCCATCCAGAGGAGGCAGATGGGAGCTTAGAGAGGGGTAGAGATGTGGAGGGAGCTCTTTAATCCCCATGGCCCTAACCAAATTCCAAGCCTTTCTTTGCTTTCTGTGGGGGAGATAGAGGAGTGTCTAGGTGGTAGTGTATAGAGGAGAACTACATGGAAATTCTAAAGACTGAGACGCAGTAAGCCTTGTGCTGGTGGCTCATGCCTGTCATCCTGGCTACTCGGGAGGCTGAGATTCAGAGGATCTCATTTCCCAGCCCAGGCAGGAAAGTGCCGCGGGCAGGCTCTGTCGGGATGACGGAGGACACCTAGTGGAGGAACTGGAATAGGTGGGGAGATGGCAAACAGACAACTCACACACAAGAGGAGTGGATGCTGAGTGCGATTTAATGCAGAGGATAACAAACTTTTATAGCAAAAGTCTCCAGGAGAAAGGGCAAAATGTTACACAATCTTGCTGCAGGGCTTCATTCTTGGGTGGTTACCAGCTGGTCACCTGATAGGCACTTGTTTCTGGCTTATCTCTATTTTTAAGAAATACTATGGGTTTCGATGTTTATCACCAATTAACTATTACCTTTTTCTATAGAGACCTTAACTGTCCCATAAGATCTTTCCTGTTCCTTCTTTAATAGTAAGCACCAAGGAGGCCGAGATCTAGCAAGTCTCTTAGTAAATGAAAGAGAGTAACAGGAAATTCTTTCTCCTAAGTAGTTCTCCCAGCAATTGCCATACATTCTTTCTGTTCTAGCCGGCCTACAGCTTCTTGTAAATCTCTTACAAACAATTCCTTCTGCTGTCGTGAAACCCCCAATACTTTTATATTTACTTATGACTTGTCTACTAGCCTCCATAAGAGGGGCTTTCAGGGTAGCACTTAACTCTGGTGAGTTAGTCATATTTTTAAGACACTCATCAGATGTTGGAGTCGTCAACACTCTTAAGAAAGAGCTTTGAATAAGGGAACATTGAGCATGAGTAAGTACAATGAGCAGCAGAAACAGTAAAAGATTAATAGGCACTCTTATACAGTGAAGAAAAGAAAAGCAGGGACAGAAACACATCTTTCCCAGGGGCTTGCCAGCCTTTCCAGGAGGTAGGCCTCTTTGAAGCCCCATTCTCTGAGGTAGACTTCGGTGAAGTCCCATTCTCAGAGATAGGTCTCTGTGAAGCCCCATTCTCAGGTCTGAAAGCAGGTTTCCCATGCTAAGCAGACTCCACCGGAGTAGGCGTGGCAGGAAAGTCCCATGAGAGTGTCATTCCCAATCTCCAAACAGAAATGGTGCCATGGCTCAAAAGGTACAGAACTGGCCTTGAGCAAAAATCATCATCAGGCACAGTTCCTAAGCCCTGAGTTCAAGCCCTTCAACAACAACAACAACAACAACAACAAAAACAGAAATACACCCTTGCTTGCAAGTGATGGTGAAGCAATGGGGGTCCTGTCGTTGGGAGACCAGATGCTAGCCTAAGTGTACAGAAATTTCTAAAAACTCTCCAGGTTTGCCCCAGTGTGAAGTCACAGCAGGGTGGGCATTGCCTTACCAACAACTCCAGAAGTCATGGCCTGTCTGAGGCAGGGAGTAGGCTAATGGGAGCAGGGATGGGAGGGTAGTGTCAATTATATTCCCTCCATCCATGGAAATATAGTTTTGGATGCTGGTGTCAAAGTCTGAAGTGAAGGGTTGCATGTGGTTTGTAGCCTGACAAGTTGGGTTTCACCTGGCTACAAGAAGGTAACTGAAGCCAGGTGCTGCCAGTGTCTCACAACTGTCATCCTAGCTACTCAGGAGGCTGAGATCTGAGGCTTGCAGTTCAAAGCCAGCTTGGGCAGGAAAGTCTGTAAGATTTTTATCTCCAATGAACCACCAGAAAACCAGAGGTGGTGCTGTGGCTCCAGTGGTAGAGCGCACACTTTCAGCTGAAGAGCTGAGGGACTGCGTGCAGGCCCATAGTTCAAACCCCATGACCTACAACCAAAAATAAGGTGGATGAGTTTTCTGCATAGAGTTATGTACAGTAGGAAATGCCATTCTGTGTTATGAGCCATTCCAGACGTGTGAGAGGCTGAGATTTGTCTACAGTTGGTCTGAGGACGGTAGTGCCATCTACGCGGGGTTTGGCATGTTCGGGTGCTCAGAGACTGATGAGGCCTTGGGCTACCCCTGTGTGTGTGTGTGTGTGTGTGTGTGTGTGTGTGTGTGTGTGTGTGTGTGTTCCTCATCATTCTCTGTCCCCTTCCTGGGTTCCTGTCTTCCTCTTCCTGACCTCAGATGTTGCCCCTCTTCCATAACAACCTTGCCTTTTGCCCCATCAGGGTCTACAATGAGTCTTAAATTGCCAGAGACCTGCATAGTCCAGCTTTTCATTGGGGCCCAAGTCTGGCTGTCCATATCTTTGGCCACTTCCAGGGGATTCTGTGTCAGCAGGGCCAGCTGGCATAGGTTCTCCCTTACCTCTGGAGGGGTGGGGTTCAGTCATGGGATGTCTTGTCCTTTTCCTCAGCTGGGCCTCTGGCTGCGTGTCCCTCCCAGCAGGCTGGCAGTAGAGTGGGGGAAGGGTGGTTGCCAGTGGCTCTGACCCACTTGAGCTTGATAGCTGACTGAAGGCTGCCCAAGCAAGAAGGATCTTGGGCTGCATAGAGGTGAGGCCCAAGTAGCTTGGAAGTATCTGTTGTTGTCTAGGAAATGTCAACGAATATTATCACAGCCAAGTCTATCTCCCAGCCCCAGCTTGGCCTCTCAGGTCCTTCTAGACAATTCCGGATACCTAGAATACAGAGGCACAGACTTAAGATTCCAGGACCAGGGAACTGGGGGATGAGAGACTGGTACGGCCAGTAGCTCAGTGTTCTGGGGCATTAGCCTTGACCTGGTTATGCCTTCCTTGCGTAAGTTCACGTCTTAACCCGTGGCTGACCACACACCGGCCATTTGTGGCAGTGATATGGAAGTGGCAGGAGCAAAAGTGAGATCTAGTATGACCAAAATCTGGATTTATGGTCTGTGGGTGTGGGGAAGGCAAAGGGTGTATATTAAAAAAAAAAATCTCAGAGCTGGAACTCAGGGCCTAGCTGTCCACTGTCCCTGAGCTAACACTCTACCACTTGAATCACAGATCACTTTTCACCTTTTTTAGTAGTTAGTGGAGAGAAGAGTCTCACAGACTTTCCTGCTTGGGCTGGCTTCAAGCTGCCATTCTAAGAGCTCAGCCTCTTGAGTCGCTGGAATTGCTGGTATGAACAATTGGCTCCAGTTAAGGATGATAGAGGATGCATGTGCTTGCGTGTGTGTTTGTGTGCATGCGTGCATGCGTGTATGCATGTGTGTGTGTGTGTGTGTGTGTGTGTGTGTGTGTGTTTGTGTTTGTATTTACCAGGACTTGAACTCAACGCCTAGGTGGTATCCTTTAGCTTGTTTGCACAAGGTTGGTGCTGTACCACTTGAACTAGGGTATCTCTGCTTCCCAGCTTTTGGTGATTCATTGGAGAGAAGAGTCTGCTCAGGCTAGCTTTGAATCTTGATTGATCCTCAGGTGTCAGCCTTGAGTAGCTAGGATTATAGGCATGAGCCACTGGCACCCAGTTGCAAGGATGTCTTTTCATACACTCTTCTGTTCTGACAGCTGTCTACTTCCCCTGGCCTAGATCTCTGACCTTCACTTCAGCTCCCAGCATCCCGTGACTGTGTGGAAAACATAAACCTCTAACCTGATCCCATTTCTTTGTACTCATGGGAGGGTATGTTTCTTCTGTAGCCTGGGGAAGGAGGGTAGCTGTAGATGGGCGCTCGACTGGGGGATAGGTAGTCTGTTTCAGCCAAGAAGGAAAGTGTGGCCAGATGCTAATAGCTCATGCCCTCCTAGTCCAACCTCCTCAGGAGTCTGAGATCTGAGGATTGCCATTCAGAGGCAGCCCAGCTAGAAAAGTCTGTGAGACTCTCCTCTGCAACTAGCCACCGAAAAGCTGGAAGAAAAGCTGTGGCTCAAGTGGTAGAGTGCTAGCCCTGAATGAAAAAGGTGAGGCACAGAGTCCAGGCCCTGAGTTCAAGCCCTAGTACCAAGATGTGTGCAAGTGTGTGCAGGCATACATACACACAGAGACACACACACACACACAGAAGAAGGTGGTAATGATGAGCTCAGTTAGAAAACTGGGGGCACTCCTGAGGCATAGTCATAGTAAACTCTCAAAGCAGATCAAGTAGTTTTTCCCTAAGTCATTCTTGGGCTGAGGGGTCTGGGTCATGCCAGTAAGTTCCATGGAACCTGCCTTTCTATCCATGCCCAAGGCCACAGGACCAAGGGAAGCCACTATGGATGCTCGTTTGTAGTCGGCCCACGATTGCCCCGAGCACTGGTAAGGAAAGTAAGGCTCCGAACCCTGTGAGTCCTGGGATAGAGACTGCTACCAGCAGCAGCCTGCTGGCTGTGGATACCTGAGACTACAAGTCTTTCATGAGCCCAACTCAATACCCGCCCAATGTGTGCCTGCCAGATTCACACTCTTGTGATACTCGAGTGAGTGGGCATTACCTGCTGTGTCATCTTGCAGCTCCTGCCCCTGCTGGCCCAGAACCTTGGTCTGAGAGGTCGATTTATTGCTCAGATGCACAGTGCAGCCATGACAGATGCCATTCTGATGAACAGATTAATGACCTCCGTGCTCAAGGCTCCAACCTTCTCTGCTACTGTGGCCTGCTCTGTAGGCAAAGGCCTCCAAAGAGGCTGCTCTCAAGACTTGTAGGACACCTAGACATTGGGAGACCCTCAGTGGCCCACTTGAAATTACTCTGCCTAGATCCACAGAGTGAGGTCCAAGCAGGTCAGGTGTTGGTGGCTTGCCAATTGAGGCACAACACCAATTCTGGGTTTCTGGAGGTTCCTTGGAGATCAGAGTCTCCCAGACTTTCCTGCCTAGGCTGGCTTTGAACCTTGATCCTCACATCTCAGCCTCATGAGGAGCTAGGAGGACAGGTGTGAGCCACCGGTGCCCGGCTGATCTGGCCTTTCACCACAGTAGACTAGGAGCTTCTGAAAGCTTTTCTTTATTTTTTTTAGGTACAAGTACTGGGGCTTGAACTCAGGGGTTAGGCTCTGGTCCCTTAATTTTTTCCCTCAAGGTTAGCACTCTGCCACTTGAGCCAAAGCTCCATTTCTGGCTTTTGGTAGTTCATCGGCAAGAAGAGTCTCACTTGCTTTCCTCCCCTGAGCTGGCTTGACCCACGATCTCTATCTCAGTCTCCTGAGTAGCTAGGATTTACAGGGGTTGAGCCACTGGTGGCATTGGGCTAGAAGCTTTTCTTAAGCAAGTGTTCTTCCCTGAGTTTGCCCTTACTCCTCCATGCAAAGGAGGTCTGAGGGTCAGGAGCTCTGAAAAATAAGCTTCCATCCACAGGAAATGGCTGGGGTCTCTGGTAAAAAGCCATCTAATCTTTCTCCTGGGCCCCATTCTGGGACTCCAGCCTCTGCCCTACCTGTGACTCACATATAAACCTTGACCCAGCCTTGAATGTCCTACCAGACTTGTCTGAAGCCACAGAACCTTCATTCCACCCCATACCATCTGCTCTAAAGCACACCTCAGGACCTTTGCCCATGCTGTACCTTCTGTCTGAGGCCCTCTGTCCTGAATCCACATCTTGGAACTCCTGTGGAATTTTGGCATTGGTTATATCACCTCGTGGAGCAAGTCTTTCCTTCCCTTCTCCCTCTTTTTTTTTTTATATTGAGTTTCTAGAGATGGAACTTGTGCAGGCTGACTGGCAAATGCTCTATCTTGGTGTGTGTGTGTGTGTGTGTGTGTGTGTGTGTGTGTGTGTGTGTGTGTGTGTGTGTGTGCATGTGTGTGCCAGTCCTGGGGTTTGAATTCATGGCCTGGATGCTATCATATCCCTGAGCTTTTGTGCTCAAGGATAGCACTCTACTACTTGAACCACAGCTTTAAGTCTGGCTTTTTGGGTGTTTGATTAGAGAAAAGTGTCTCATATAGACTTTATTGCTTGCAATTGGTATCATCAGATCTCAGCCTCCTGAGTAGCTAAGATTACAGGGGTGAGCCACCAGCACCTGTCCTCTACTCTACATCTTATCTATAACTTCAGCCCTCCTCTGGGTCCCAGAGCAAAATGTCACACCAGGATGAATTTTTTCTTTTTGACAGTCTTGGGGATTGACCTCAGGGTCTCGGCATACCCCTGAGCTTCATTTGTTCATGGCTATCTTTCTATCACTTAAGCCACAGTACCACTTTTGGCTTTTTCTGTTTCTGTGGTACTGAGCAATCAAACCCAGGGTTTGTGCATGCGGGCTAGGTAAGCACTCTAGCACTAAGCCACAATCTCAGCCCAAGGCTCCCTTCTAACGGGAGTTATGAGGGTGGGGTTTATTGGCTTACCCCCTTTGGTGTAGAAATCTCTATTTCATATCTTTGCCATGATTTGGGACCAGCTTGTGACTCAGCAATGAGGAATGATAAATGAGTGATAGCCACAGGCCCCAGAAGTCTAGCCTGTCATCCTACAGAAGGATAGAGAATATGGAGCCAAAACCTTTGACAACTCCTACAGCCTAGGAACTGTGCTTTCCCTGGAGGCAGTGGCTGGCTGCATGGTGTCCCGATGGGACACCTCGGCCAGAACATAAAGCTTCAGTTCTTAAATGGCAGAGAAGGATTCTTTGTTCATGTTGCCTGCTCAGACTTTGTACTCTCTGAGGGCTTGTCCCAGCTTGCCCAGGTTGGGGGGTTGGGCATGGGCAACCTGCTGAATGCCCATTGTCCATACCCAGATACATGGAGTTATTGCCTCATTTTTTATTTTTGGCAGGTCCAGGGTTGTACTATGAGCCTAGGCTCTGTCCCTGAGCACCTTTTGCTCGAGAGTAGTGCTCTGCCCTTGAGCCACAGCCCCATGCATGTTTTTTTTTCCCCTGTGATCTCTTAGAAAGAAGAATGTCATGGACTTTCCCATCCTGGCTGGATTCAAATTGGCATTCTCTACATCTTGGCCTCCTGAGGAGCTAGGATTACAGGCAAGAGCCATTGGCACCTTGCTTACTTTTCTTCTTCTTTTTTCTTTTTTTTAATGGTAACAATCTGAAGTCTTCGCGGTGTCATTCCAATGGTTTGCATTATAATTAAACGACCCAGGCCTGGAGTTTGAATGCTAGGACTGCCACCCACAAAAGGAAGGAGAGCCTGACAAACTTATTCCTGTTCATGTGAATGCTTATGGAGAGTTATTAATGTAACAATAAATGTGCAGTGGATTCATGACCCTATTTTAGAATGCCACACAAAAATTATTAGGTTTATGTTTTCCATTCTAGCACCAAGGTATAATTAAGGATATTGATTAATTTTTAATTAATACTTTTATAGGTATTCAACCCGGATACTTCATTAAATGGAGGCAAAATTTATTAACTAATAATTGGTAATAACATATATAATTTAATATCCTCACAGTCCCACTCTCTGTATATGTATATATTTGTATATATGTTTATGTCTATCTCTCTATCTACTTCAATCTACATATTTATCAACGTATACATACATATATATGTATATATATATATATGCGTATATATATGGGGGGCACTACTTTGGCTTGATAACAGGTTCTCAGAACTTCCTGGCCGCTCAGTTTTCAGGAGGCTGGTCTGCTAAGACTGTAACACTATTTATGGATTGGGCATTGTAGGCTGTGAGATGAAATCCCAGCATGGCCAAAAATTTATTCGTGGAGTAAGAAGCCAATTTTGAACATTATTTTCCTTCTCTGTGAAAGTCCTTGGTCTCAGTATGATGTATAATCCATATGCAAATATATCCTATGTGATATGATGTAATAAAAGAAATGTTATATGTGTATATACTAAATACTAAATAAATAAGGGTAATAAATGCCAGATGTAATAACCCATGTATGTAAATAGATCTCATATATTAATATTACTTTTTCCAGTGCTGGTGCTTCAATTCAGGCCCTGGGAACTGGTCTGAATTTCTTGTCTTCAAGGACGCTGAGCCTTTCCTCTGCACCCAGACCCTGAGTGCAAATCCCAGGCCTACTAGAAAAATGGTGCAAATTCCAAACCAGGGCCTTATTACTATTATTATTACTATTATTATGATGATGATGATGATGATGATGATTATTTTGCCTAAGCACGGGGCTTGAACTCAGGTCTTGGCATCTCTGCCACAGTTGGTGGTGGCATCCTAGGACCCGAGTTCAAATCTCGGGGTGGAAAAGGAAATAAAAAACTGTAAAGGAGAAGCCTAAAACTGAGAAGTTCAAGGAGGTAGTTTTCCTTTTTTTTTCCCTTTGTATTGTGACCATCCTGGGTCTAAATGGCAAGGCCCAGAAAGCATACATTATCTTGCATTGCTGATGTTTGGTGGGGTATTAGGGAAGCCATAGCCCAAACCAGCAACTTAGGCCTGGAGTTCGAATCCCAGGACTGCCACTAATGAATGGAGATTCTCAGAAACCTATTCCCATATATATCCATATGAATGGAATGTTATAAAATTAACAATTAAATTAGTAGTTAATATACGATATTATAAAATTATACACAATTATACAATATTGACTAGATTTCAATTAATACTTTATTATGTATTCAATCATAATACTTAAAAATGGAAGGAATAATTTAATTGCCAATAATCGGTATTAATATTGTATATGCAATTTCATAATATACAGACATCTCTCTCTTGTTTTATACATATACATCTATTTGTCTATCTACCAATCTATACATTTATCTGTTCATACAATTGTCACTCCTGGGGCTTAATGATAGAATGTTCGCCTAGTAAGTACAAAGCCCTGCATTCGATTCCTCACTACTGTGTACACAAAAAAATCCAGAAGTCATGCTGTCACCCAAGCAGTCAAGCACTAGCTTTGAGCTTAAAAACTTAGGGACTGTGTCTAGACCCTTACTCAAGAGCCAGGACTGGCACCAAAAAAAAAAAAAAAAAAAAGATAGAATGTTCTGACTGCAACAATGTAAGTATAGTACTACAAATACCTCATCACAAGTATGGGACTACAAATACCTCATCACAGAGCAAGTTGGGAGTCTGGTGCTGACAGCTGCCATCTAACTTGACAAAATGTCCCATGATACTATTATCATATATTCACCACTTAGAAACTTGAAGAGGAAGCTGGGCATCGGTGGCTCGTGCCTGTCATCCTAGCTAATCAGGAGGCTGAGACATGAGGATCATGGTGCAAATCCAGCCTGGGCAGGAGATTCCTTGAGATGCTTGTCTCCAATGAACCACCAGAAAGCCTGAAGGGGCGCTGTAGCTCAAGTGGTAGAGTGCTAGACTTGAGCTGAAGAGCTCAGAGACAGCACCGAGGCCCAGACTTGAACTCCTCCAACTTACAAGAAAGAAGGAAACCTGAAGTGGAGTGCTGGGAACTTGTGTTACGGGTAGAGTGCTTTGCATGTATGAAACCCTGGGTTTGAATCCTAAGTACCACATCCCTAGAAAAAAAGTCTGAAGTGGCTCTCTGGCTCAAGCTCAAGTGGTATACTTGAACAGGTGAAACAGGTACAATGTTCATGTCCTGAGTTCAAGCTCCAGGACTAGGGTATACACACACACACACAAACACAGAGCAGAAGTAAAGTTGTGACACAAAATGGTAAAGCACCTGGATTCTGCTCTGAGCTCATGGTCATCACCCTGGCCCTGTGTTCAACCCCAAAACCTAGCCACCCAAGGCCTGACTAGGAGAGGACAAAGGTTTCAAAACCTGATAAGCTTCACCAGATCTAGATGACAGGAAGCATTGTGATTTTGCACAAGTGCTTAGATTTAGCAAACTTCCAGAATCTTAGGGAGGCACCACCATTGCCAATTAGGAATCTTTTCATTAGGTTCAGCTCCCTAGTTGTCTACCAGAAGGACTCGAATTTATTTTTTTTTTTTTTTTTTTTTTTTTTTTTTTTGTCGGTCATGGGGCTTGAACTCTGGGCCTGGGCGCTGTCCCTCAGCTCTTCAGCTCAAGGCGAGCGCTCTACCACTTGAGCTACAGCGCCACTTCCGGTTTTCTGGTGGTTTATTGGAGATAGGAGTCTCACGGTCTCTCCTGCCCGGGCTGGCTTTGAACCGTGATCCTCAGATCTCAGCCTCCTGAGTAGCTAGGATTACAGGCGTGAGCCACCAGCGCCCGGCTCGAATTTATTGAAGCAGTTTGTTTCAACATTGGAACATAGTCTCACAAAGACAGGACAAGTGCAGGGAACTTGGCCTGCCACAGGAGGTGGCACAATGGAAGGCTTCCTGTCAAAACAGAGCACTGGGGAGAGAGTTAGCTTGGGGTACAAAGAGGCCTTTTTCTCCTGGCCTTCAGAGCCCATCCACACTCATCCTCACTAATTGCCCCCGATAAATTGTTTGTTACACAGCTGTACAGGAGTGAAACTTTTTGTCTGCCTGTTCCAACAGTGAGCCAGACTTCCTCCAGCAGCCTGGGGTGCGTAGAAACCCTCAGGATACCCTGGGAACAGTGAGGGGAGCCCCGAAATATGCACTGTCTTGAAAACACCATCTGTGCTATGAAATCATTCTATTCAAAGCAAATTTCCTAGCTGTGTGCCTTTCTTCATAGCGACCTTGGATGTTCACTGATAGAAATACATGCATACACACACAGACACATGGAGTTAATGGCTCTTTTTCGTGGCTTTTTAATGGCTTTTTGTAATGGCTTTTTTTTTGAGGCTTGAACTGTGAGCCTAGACATTGTCCCTGAGCTCCTTTTGCTGAAGGAAGCACTTTATTGTCTTAAACCATGATTACCCTAGGCTGGGGTACAGCATTTATACCCAGAGATGATCCGGGGATCCTAGGACCCGAGTTCAACTCACAGCACTGGCAAAAATACATCAAACCAAAAAAAAAAAAAAAAAAAAGAAACGGAGGAAGAAAAATCCAAGAAGTTTTACACAACCATTTTACCTCTTTTTCCTTGGCACTGTGACCATCCTGGGTCTCATTGACTCGGCTGGAAAATTGTATGTCACCTTGCATGGCCGAAGGCTTCTGGGCTGTCAGTGAAGCCTGAGCCCAACAGAGACACCTAGGCCCTGAGTTCCATGATCCTGGGACTGCCACCTACACACAGCTGAAGATCCTAGGAGACTCGTTCCTATCTATAGGAACACTAATAGAATGTTTGACATATACTAATTTAATTACTAATTAGCTAGTCTATTGTAAGATTGTATGCAATAAATATAAGTCATTGATTAATTGAATTAGTACCTTATTAAGTCTTCTACCATGAGTAATTAATGGAGGCATAGTTTTAGAACTAATAATTGGTAGTAATAGAATATATAAAAATAAGATATAGACAGACATCACTTTATATAGAGTTATACACTAGAATCTACATAAATGTCTGTCTCTCTATATATACTTTTATTTATAAATGAATATACATATGTAAATACACACACACAGCAATCTACACATCTATCTGTTTATGTATTGGCCATTCCTAGGCCTTGATCTCAGGTCCTGAAATTTGCTCACCAACTTCACTTGCATCAGACTGTTGTGCTAACATTAACCCATTCGTGAAGTGGGCCTTCTAGGCCTGGAGTTCAAATTACAGAACTGCCAAAAACTTAATCCTGGTGGCAGAAGCCAATTGTCTCACTTGTTTTCCTTATCGGTGAAAGTCCTGGGTTTCAGGAATGATGTATAATACATTGACAAATCTATGTCCTATGTAATAGGATGTAAAAAATGTTATTTGTGTAATCATACTCATTAAATAGATTAAAATAAATAAATCACAAAATAAAATGAATAACTACACTAACCACAATATGCAGTAAACATGCATGTAAATATAAATCATGTATTTAAAATGTATACAAATATTATTTTTTTTCGAGTGCTAGGACTTGAATTCAGGCCCTGAGAACAGGCTTGACTTTCTTGTCCTCCAGCACGGTGAGCTTCCCGTTCCCCCACAATGCTGCAGATTTACCCAGACCCTGAGTTCAGATCCCAGGCATGGCAGAAAATGGCGTGAATTCCAAGCCAAGGAGCCTCATAATTTTTTAAATATTTTAAATATATATATTTATTTATTTATTTTTGTTTTGTCAAGCACAGGTTTTGAATTCAGGTAGTAGCAACTCTGCCTCCGCTTTTATCAGTCTAGGCTGGGGTGCAGCCACTGTACCCACAGCTGAACCTGAGTTCCTGGGCCCCAAAGACTGACAGGAAAACAAAAATGAAAAGACAGATAAAAATCCGGCAACTTGCAGATGGCTCCAGTTTTACATTTACTTTCTTTGCAACGTAACCATTCTGGATTTGTATGATGGCTGAAAATTGTTTGTAATGGGGCAATGTCATTCTTTCTGATGGAGGCATAGAATTTCATTGTGTATATATACCACATTTTCTTGATCCATTCATCTACTGAGGGGCATCTAGGTTGGTTCCATATCTTAGTTATGGTAAATAATGATGCAATAAACATAGTTGTGCTGGTAGCTTCAGTATGGTCTTGTTTGTGATCATTTGGGTAAATGCCCGAAAGTAGGATTGCTGGGTCATAGGGGAGTTTTATGTGGAGTCTTTTGAGGAACCTTCATACTGCTTTGTGTACTACCATCTGCATGTCAATCTGTTCTTATTTTGTCAACCCCTGGGGCTTGATCTCAGTGCTGGGAACTGCTTGTCAGCTCCATCTGCCCCATGCTGGCCGAGCTGACACTCATCCATTCATAAATTGGGCCTTTGTAGGCTGTGAGTTCAGATGCCAGCACTCACAAAAATTGAAGCGGGGAGTAAGAAGCCCAGGGTAACACATGTTTTCCTTTTCTGTGAACGTCCTGGGTGTCAAGTATGAAGTTTCATACATAGGCAAATCTATATCCTATGTAATAAATGTAGTAAATATTCCATGTGCAATAAGTCAATAAAATAAATGGTAACTAAATGAATAAAACAAAAAATTAAATGAATAACTACAATAAGTGGAATATTGAGTCAACATAGAGGGCTCAATCTCAGGGCCTGGCAACTGCCTGGCAGATGAATTGGCTAGAGGCTGCTGTGCTGACAGCCACCCATTCATGAACTGAGCCTTCTACGCTCTGAGTCAAGATCCTAGCAATGCCAAAAATATAATCTTGGAGTAAGAAGCTGAGCGGGACCCATGTTTTCCTTTTCCTTGAAAGTGCTCAGATAGGATGTATAATTCGGGTGCAAATCTATATACTATGTAATAGGATGTCATAAAGGTAAGAAATGTCATAGGTGGAATAATTGTCACTAAAATGAATGAAAAACAGATTGAATTAGTAGTGAATCATTCTGGGATAAAATTAGATGCAACAATTATAGGAGGTGCATTAAGTTTAATTAATATTTTATTAAGCATTAACAGAATAAAAATTACATGGAGATATAATTAAATACCTAATAATTGAAAGTAACACATGATGCATAATTTAACTATATATAGACATCCATCTCATTCTATAAAATATGTAATTTTATGTATGGATGTATGTACATATATGATAAACAACAACAGGATATTGAGTAATTATTGATTAATGATTTATTAATTGTTCAAATGGAACATATCATTAAATGGAGACATAATTTAATACCTAAAAATTGTTAGTAATATTATCTATAATTAAATAATATACAGACATCTCTCTGTGTATATAATATTTATATACAGCAATCTCTAAGTATACCTTGTTCACTCCTGGTTTCAGTTGTTGAGTGTTCACCTAGCAAGCACCAAGCCCTTGGTTCGATTCCTCAGTGCCACATGAACAGAATACCTGGAAGTTCTGAGGTCTTTCAATCAATTGAGTGCAAGCCTGGGGTACAAATGCTTAGGTACAGTGTCTAAGCCCTTACTCAAGCCATAGGACTGCTTCCACAAAAAGGTAAATTGTTCTAACTGCAACTATACAAAGACAGAACTTCAAATACCTCATCACAGAGCAAGCTAGGAGTCTGGTGCTGACAGCTGCCGCCTAACCTGACTTAGCCAGATGTAAAAACTGCAACCTAGCTCCATGGAACCAGACACAACTGGCATACCCAGATCATCCTAGCTGAGCAGGGGCTTTAAAACCCAGTCCTGGCAGGAATTCTGTGAGACTCTTTAAAATGTGGCTCCAAGTGTTAGAGCTCTAGCCTTGAGCAAATGTTACTAGAGTATAATCTCCATGTTTTGAGTTCAAGCCATATGCCTAACCCCCCCCCGCAAAAAAAAACCCACCACCATAAACCATTAGATGTGAACTTGTGTGGTTTGTGAAATGTTCCTCAAAGAATGGTGATAGTGATGAAAGCACCCTAATTCAAATAACAGCTTGTGGAATAGAGCTATGTGATGAGTCCTTCATAAGGTGCTCTGTACTAAGTCCTGCACATGATGCTATGTACTGAGTCCTTCACAGGGTGCAGTGTGCTGAGTCCTGCATTGGGTGCTGTGTGCTGGGTCTTTCACAGGATGCTGTGTGTTGAGTCATGCAAAGAGTGCCATGTGCTGTGTCCTTCACAGGTGAATTCTTTCATCAGGTCCTTGTAAGAGCTCCACAACTGAGATGATTATGCAGACAAGAATATTGAGGCTCAGATATGTCCCCATGTCAGGGACAAAATTATGTATTACTGAAGACTAGTGAGTTGTCTCCTGCAGACAATTGGTTTTTTTTTTTCTTTCTTTTTTTTTTCACAGTCATGAACCTTGAACATGGGGCCTAGCCACTGACCCTTACCTCTTGGGTACATGGCTAGCACTCCACCCCGTGGAGCCAAGGACCCCCTTGCAGGAGAGTGCCACCTAGGGGTAGATAGCTGAGGACTGTCACCCCGCCTTCTCAAGAAGCTGAGATCTGAGGATCTGGGTTTCAAACTATCCCAGAAACAAAAGGTCCCATGAGATTACTATCTCCAATTCACCACTAAGAAACCTGAAGTTGAAGCTGGGTGCTTGTCGCTCATACCTGTCATACTAGCTTCTCAGGAGGATGAGATCTGAGTATCATGGTTCAAAGCTAGCCTGGGGAGGAAAGTCTTTAAGACACTTAGCCCCAATGGACCACCAGAAAACATGAAGTGGTGCTTTGGCTCAAGTGGTAGGGCACAAGACTTGAGCTGAAGAGCTCAGGGACTGCACCCAGGCCCAGACTTCAGCTCCTATAACCAACAACAACAAAAAAGACAGAAACAAACTAACAAACCTGAAGTAAAGGGATGGGAATGTGCCTTTGGGGTGGAGTGCTTTGCAACTATGAAACCCTGAACTTTATTTCTCAGTACCACAACACTAGAAAAAGGCTGCAGTGGCTCCGTGGCTCAATCGGGAGAGGGCTATCCTTGTACAAGAGAAATTAGGTACAGTGCTGAGTTCCAGCTCCAGGACTGGTGTATGCACACTCACACAGACACACAGACACACACACACACACACACACACACAGACCAGAAGTGAAGTTGTGACACAAAATGGTAAAGACTTGGGCTTCTGCACTGAGCTCATGGTAGCACCCAGGCCCTGTGTTCAACCCCCAAACCTAGCCACCCAGGGCCTAACTAGGAGAGGTCAAAAGTTTCAATATCTGATGAGCTTCACCAGCCCTAGATGACAGGAAGCTTTGAGATATCTGACATGTGCTTGGACTTCCTAAGCTTCAAGAAACCTAGGAGAGGCATCATAGGCCCATCATCTCCAACAATGAAATATTTCATTAGGTTCAGTGCCCTAGTTGTCTGCCAGAAGGTCTCCTGAATTATATTGAGCACTGTATCTGAACACCGGAATATAGTCTCACAAAGGCAGGATGAGTGCACAGGACTGGGCCTGCCATGGGAAGTGGCACAAATGAAGGCTTCCTGTCAAAACAGGGCACTGGGGAGAGAGATCGCTTGGGATACAAAGAGGCCTTTTTCTCCTGGCCTTCAAAGCCTGCCCATACTCATCAAGACTAACTGACACAGATGGAATTGTTTGTTAAACAGCTGAACAGGACTGAGGCCATTTGTCTGCATATCCAGATAATGAGAGAGACATCTTCCAGTGGCCTGGGATGCAGAGAAACAATGAGAGAGACTTCTTCCAGCAGGCCTGGGATGCAGAGAAACCCTCAGGCTACACTGGGAACAGTGAGGTGAGCCCCAGAACATGCACTGTCATGAAAGCACTCTGTGTTATGAAATCATTGAATTGAAAACAAATTTTCTAGATTGGTGTAATTCATAATAGCTACTCTGGAGATTCACCTGTAGGAATATGTCCATATACACAGAGACATGGAGGTACAGGTTCTTTTTGAGGGAGCAGGACCTGGGGTTGAACTATGAACCTAGGCATTATCCCTGAGCTCCTTTTGCTCAAGGGTATTGCATTAACCTTGAATCACAGCCCCACTTCTGGGTTTTTCTGTGATGTCTTAGAAATAACAGTGTCATGGATTTTCCTATGCTGGCTGGATTTAAACTCAGATTCTATACATCTCAGCTTCCTGAGGAGCTGGGATTATAGTCAGCCTCCACTGGCTGTTGCCTTTCTTTTCTTCTTCATTTTTTAATCTGTACAATCTGACTTCTTAACAGGGTCCTTCCAGTGGTTTGAATTTATAAGTAAGCAATTCCAATGTCCTTTATAGCTGCTTTCTCTGAGAAGGATTTTCTCTCCTCATCTTCTCTTCTGGTCACAGGTTTGAAGCCAAAAGTGAGAAATGAGTATCACAGGATTTGGCAGCTAATGTCCACATTACATGCCAGTTCTGGCACTTAACATTGAGCTGCAGTGAATTTACTATCTAAGGATGAGAGAACCGAAAGCTGGAGCAATCCTCATACTGTCTGCATTGCTCCTTTTTTCTATAAAATGATCTAATAATTATGAATGTTGTGTGTCTCCAGTATTAATTATCTAGAACACATTAGAAGCATCTGCATGTTTCTGTTTTTCCCTAGTACATCCCGAGTTTTAGACTAAGGTTTTGTGTGGAGGGGTTTCTCAGTGTATCCCTGAGAAAGCTGCTTGCAGTCTCCTGGGGAGATCACAATTCAAAGTCAGCCCGAGCAAGAAAGTCTGAGATTCTTATCACCAATAAACCACCAGAAAACCAGAAGTGGAACAGTATCCCAGAGGGTAAAGGTACAGCTTTGAGAGAGAAAGCCGAGCAGGAGACACAGGCCAGACCAGGCAAGAAAGCCTGGGAGGCACTTATATCCAATTAACAACCAGATGGCTGGAAGTGGAGCTGTAAAGCCTCAGCCTTGTACGAAACAGCTGAGGAATGCATTGGGCCTGTGTTTAAGCACTGGTATGGCTTCTCTTTTCAAAAAGAGAAGGCGAGGATTATGTATCAGTGCACTAACTACTTATGTGTGTATAGTACCTCCCTGAGTGCAAACAGACCATATGCAATGCTTCTCCTTTTATTTACTGGTTCATTTTTCAGATATGCTCATTGCACATACTACACCATTCTCTTCATTTCAGGCCCATGGCTTTTCTCTTCCAGGGTTCCAGGCCTGTGTCCTTATATGATGCACACTTAAGCTCTCAGCAGTTTTTATTTACATTTTATTATGAGGCCCATGCAGGAACAGACACAAATCAGGCAGGGGAACAGAAGAAAAGGTTTTTTAGAAATAACTAGTATTCAGAAAATTAAATTTGGGGATGTAAAATGGTAGTATACTTATGTAAAATCTACCATGAAGAAAAAGATGGGGCTGCGGACTTGGATTACTGAAAGAGTGCTTGCCAAGCATGCAAGAACCACTGGGTATGATTACTCAGTATCACATACACAGAAAAAGCCAGAATTGGTGCTGTGGCTAGACCTGGCAAACAGAAACCTACGTAGGTAGGTAGCTAGCTAACTAGGTAGGTAGGTAGGTAGATAGATAGATAGATAGAGAGAGAGAGAGAGAGAGAGAGAGAAAGATAGATAGATAGACACATACATACATACATACATACATACATACATAATACATAGAAAATAGATAGAAAAAAGATAGATAAATAGAAAGAAAAATAGATAGATAAATAGATAGAAATAAACATGATATATTAACCTGGTCTTGAATGTCAGGAGGAATGAAGGGAACAATTCCCAATCATGATGCCTTCTGCAGTGTTCCGGTCACCAACTTCGCCTTCACACAACCACAGAGCAGGAAGACTGTCTCTTTCCCACTTCTTAGGTAGCCAAATGCCCCAGAGCCAAGAGGGCAGAGCCAGGTTTTAACTCAGTTGCTTGGAGACAGAAGAGAAAGGACCCTGCTTCTCCTTGGACTGGGAATTTGCATTAATGATGTTCATAATGAAGGAGGGAGAATGGACTGGTGGAGGTAGAAGAATGGTCTTTAAATCTGACAGATGGAGAGTCAAAACCCCACTCCTTAAGACCAGAGAGCAGGGTTTTTCTTCTCTGTTCCTCCTTTCTCCCCCACTAAACTGGCTCTTTATTGTTACCCTAAAGATAGCCTGAGGCTCCCTTCACCTGAGAGAGGAAGGTTAATTAGTCATTGTTTGAAGAGGGTGAGAAAAGCCTGACCCTGTTGTAACTCTAACAAATGTTTCAGGGTTCCCCCCATTGCTGGCTTTTGCAGCTGACTTCCCAGTTGAGTGTGTACATTCTGCTTCCTAATCCTGCAGGCCTAGGTCTTTGCACCTAGCCTGGCTTTTGCAACCATTTTCTGTCCTTCAATTACAGTGTTACACTGGAGTTTTTCTGCAAACACTGCTAGGGCTTGAATACTGAGAACTTCATTTGAACCCAGGATGGTTCAATAATGTTTCTTTCCTGCTTCTATAGCTCGAGAACTCTAAGAACATTAGAGTGCAATTAACTTCTCATCACCAAGGGAAACACAGGAAGCTCTTGAACATCTGACCTTTCAGAAGTGGAAGTCAGAGTGTCATAGACCTTTCTGCCCTGGCTGGCTTCACCCTGTGATCCTGAGACCTCAGCCTCATGATCTAGGGTGTTGGGCATGAGCTACTGGTGCTCTGCTAGGTTCAGAAATGTAATGACATTGACAATACAAGTCAACTGCTTATCACATAAAGCTCGGGAAGCATATTAAGCCTTTCAACAATGGATCTTTAAGAACCATGTATGACACAAGGTTCAATGCTAGAGCCTAAGAGGCTGGGAATATAAATCTGCTACATTTGAACCTAGAGCTCTGACTCCAATTCTGGTGTACATCAGTGTTCATTTTCCAGAGAATGTTCTCCTAATTAGCAAATAAGAAAGTACTTTGATTAACCCTCATTTTTTTTTCCAGTTGTGTGTCTTGAACTCAAACCTTGGCACTCTCCCTGAGCCCTTCAATTCAAGGTGAACACTCTACCACTACAGTCACAGCGCCAGGTGGGGTCTTTTGGTGGTTCACTGGAGCTTTCCTTGCCTAGGCTGTCTTTGAACTGTAGTCTTCAGCTCTCAGCCTCCTGAGAAGCTAGCGTTCCAGGTGTGAGCACTGGCATCTGGCCTATTGTTTTTGTCAGTCCTGGGGCTTGATCTTAGGGCCTTGGTACTATCTCTGTGCTTTTTTTTCTCAAGGTTAGCCACTTGAGCCACTCTACAGCTTCTGGCTTTTCCTGAGTATGTGTCACTGAGGATTCAAATCCTGGCATTCATGCATGCTGAGAGAGCGAGCTCTTTACCACTAAGCCACATTTCTAGCTCCACCCTTAAAATTTTATCCCTCAATTTGCCTATCCTCAGGAAAAGGCTTGTGAGTATAAATCATCTAAAGGAATCTCTATAGGAAGATGTCCAAAGATAAGAAAAAGCTCAGGGAGGACGGGAAGGGATGGGAAGGGGAAACGAAGGAGGAGGCTATAATGCTTGATAAGATATATACTCATTATCTTGCCCATGTAATTGTAACCCCTCTCTACAGTATTTTCACAATAAAAAGAAAAAGAAAAAAAAGAAAAAAGAAAAAAAAAGAAAAAGCTCATACTTGGGAGAGACTCTAAGCATATGAAAACTGTGACAAATGGCTCCATTTAATTATGTATTATGTTTCAACACTTAATAAAATATTAAGGAAAATTAGTCAATGTCCTAAGTTATTGTGTATAATTTTATAATAGATGTGCAAAATACAATATATATTATGTGTATAATAATATTAAATACAATAATCAATAAATAAATGAATCAAATAAAAATAAAATGCAGAATCAATAATAAAAATCATAATATGAAATTAACATACATATGTAAGTATATATCATACATTCAGTACACATGTATAGAAATATTTTTTTTCCATTGCAGGGCCTTCATTCAGGCCCTGGGAAATCTAGCCTGAATTATTTTCCTCAAGGACAGTGGGCTTCGCCTTCACCCGTGTTGCAAAAGATTTACCTGGATGGTGAGCTCAAATCCTAGCAATTGCAGAAATACTGGCCCCAGTTCCATGAAAGTGACTTAATTTTTTTAATGGAAGCAGTTATGTTTATTCAGTTCCATACTGAACATTAAAAATAGGCAGAGTAGGGCTGGGAAGTTGGCTCAGTGGTAGAGCGCTTGCCTTGCATGCCTGAGGCCCTGGGTTCGATTCCTCAGCACCACATAAGCAAAAAGAAAAAAACCAGAAGTGGCGCTGTGGCTCAAGTGGTAGGGCACTAGCCTTGAGCTGAAGAACTGAGGGACAGTGCTCAGGCCTAGAGTCAGGCCCCACAACCGGACCAAAAAAAAAAAAAAAAATAGGCAGCGTAGAATTTTGTACAGCTATTCAGATTTCCTTCCCTTACCCCCAAAGTGCTTTTCTGAAAACTAATATGTTTCTATTTTTGTATGTTTTTTATTGTAAAAATGTTGTACAGAGGGGTCACAGTTACATGAGCAAGGTAATAAGTACATTTCCTATTGAGCATTGTTGCCTCCTCCTTTGTATTCCCCTTACCATCTCTTCCCTCCCATCTTGACAACTATCTCCGCCTGCCTAGGTCAGTGACTTAATTTTTCAATTTTGGTTGGCATGGGGTTTGAACTCAAGTAGTGGCAACTCTTCCTTCACATTGCTACAGATTTACCAAGAACCCGAGTTCAAATCCCAGGCGAGGAAAGAAAACTGGCAGAAATTCCAAACCAAGGAACTTTATTTTTTTAAATTTTGTTGAATTCTTTCTTTCTTTCTTTCTTTCTTTCTTTCTTTCTTTCTTTCTTTCTTTCTTTCTTTCTTTCTTTCTTTCTTTCTTTCTTTCTTTCTTTCTTTCTTTCTTTCTTTCTTTCTTTCTTCCCTTTCTTTCTTCCCTTTCTTTCTTCCCTTTCTTTCTTCCCTTTCTTCCCTTTCTTTCTTCCCTTTCTTTCTTCCCTTTCTTTCTTTCTTTCTTTCTTTCTTTCTTTCTTTCTTTCTTTCTTTCTTTCTTTCTTTCTTTCTTTCTTTCTTTCTTTCTTTCTTTCTTTCTTTCTTTCTTTCTTTCTTTCTTTCTTCATTTATTTATTTTTTGGCCAACCATGGGGCTTGAAATCAGGTTGTGGAAACTGTCTCTGCTTGGATCTCCCTAGGCTGGGATTCAGTCTCTGGACCCATAGCCGATCCTGAGATCCTAGGCCCAGGGGGCTGTCAGGAAGAAAAGAAAAAGCTGGAAAACACAAAAAGTGGCGAGCTGCAGAGGCCTGGGTTTTATGATTTTTTTTCTTTACACAGTGACCATCCTGGGTCTGAATGACACTGCTGTAAAGTGGACCTGACCTGCCATTACTGTTGGCTGGTGGGCTCTCAGGGAAGCCATGGCCAACCTGTCAACATAGACCCTAGCTTCAAATCTCAGTCCTGACACCAATGACAGAAAATCACAAGAGACTCATTCTTATGCATAGGAATACTGGTTGAAAGAGTAGCTCATGCCTTGGTCTAGTCTAAAATTGGATGCAATAATCCTAGAATGCTGATTGATCTTAATTAATAGTTTTTTAAGCATGAAACGAATAATATTCATTCACTGGCAGTATAATATATACCTAAGAGTTGATAGGAATGTATTTGTTGTCATTCAATCATAGATAGATGGCTCTGTCACTCTTTACTAATATATATTTATTTGTATACCACCGTCTGCCTATCCATGTGTCGCTGTTTTGGCCAAACATGGGGGTCAATCTCAGCATGTGGGAACCCCCTCACATCTTCATTGACAAGAAGCTGCCATGCTCAAACTCACCCATTCATGAATTGGGTCTGCTAGGCCCTGATTTCCGAACCTAGCATTGCCAGGCATGATGGAGAACACATCTAAAATCTAGATGCTATATGATAGGATGTAAACAATTTAATAAATGGTATAGGTGTCATCAGAGTCAATAAAATAAATTGTAAATAAATGAATAAAACAAGAAATAAAATGAATAACCATGCCAAACACAATTTGGACTGAACATCTATATGGAAGTATAAATCCTACTTTTAAAATGTATATAAGGTGTATCTTTTCCAGGCCTGAATCTTGAATTCAGCCCCCACTACGAGGAGGGAATGGCGGGAGATCATGAGCTACTCAATTCTGGACCTAGGAAGAGTCATGTTATGCTATCGATCTCATCCTTGATTGAGTAGTTCGTACATGATGCGAGTAGGAAATGATAGGCAAGACTCATGGAGTATCGATTAATTGTAAAGTAGAGTTGATGAAGCTGACAATAATCATCACATTCATGAAATGGAGGCATCAGGAAAGATCCAAGAATCGGTAGTTCCATGAGATTGGATTCCATCACAGGACACCATCTCTCCTACCCTATACAAATATGTACTTATTTGCATACTACTTCAGCTTATGAATGGATGACTATTGTGCCCCCCACTCTTCCCCCCTCCGGGGGGGGGGTTTCAATCTCAGGTCCTGGGAATGACCTAGCTCCTTCGTGGCTCACAGGCTGGTGTGCTCATGTGGACCAAATTTCCAATTGGGACGGCTAGGCCCCGAGTTCAGATCCCAGCCTTGCCAAAAGATTCATCTTGATGTCAGAAGCCAATCATTGACTTGTTTTCCTTTCCTGTGCAAGTCGTGGGCCTCAGCTAGGATGGAGAATTCATGGGCCACCCTGTGGCCATGGGAATAAGCTATTACCCATGTCAACCCAGTTATACCTCTCATCATATACTCAAGAAAATACACAATACATCCATAAATAGCATACAAAAGAAAGAGAGTAACTACACTCAATGCATGATGCAGTCCACACACGGATTTGAATATATATCTCATTTTTCAATGATGCATTTGTAGACTATTTTGGCCTCCTTGGGGCTCAATCTCAGTTCCTGGGAATGACCCAGCTCCTTAGTGGCTCACAGGCTGGTGTGCTCACCTGGACCCATTGTGCAGTTTGGCCTCCTAGGCCCTGAGTTCAAATCCCAGCTCTACCAAAAATTCACCTTGATGTGAGAAGTCAGTCGTTGCACCTGTTTTCATGTGTTGTGCAAGTTCTGGGTCTCAGCTAGGATGGAGAATGCATAGGCAACTCTATACTCATTGGAATAGGTTGTAATCCAGTTCACCACAGTTATATCTGTCTTCCTATACTCAAGAAAATACAAAATACATCAATGCATGAGACACAAAATAAAGAGAGTGATTACACCGAATGCAAGATGAGGCCACCAATGTTTGGAAATATAGATCCTCTGTTTAATTATGAATTTATGACTATATTGCTCCCCATCAGGGCTCGATCTCAGTTCCTTGGAATGACTTAGCTCCTTAGTGGCTCATAGGCTGGTGTGTTCATCATGACCCATTCACCAATTGGGTCTGCTAGGCCTTAAGTTCAAATTCCAGCACTGCCAAAAGATTCATTCTGATGTAAGAAGCCAATGGTTGCACATGTTTTCCTGTCCTGTGAATGTCCTGGGTCTAATCGTGGATGGAGAATGCTATATAGACAACTCTATAGCCATGGCAATAGGTTGTCATCCACATTAGCACAGTTATATCTGTCACCATACTCAATAAAATATACAATACATCCTTGAATAAGACACAAAATGAAAAGAATAAATACACTGAATGCAAGATGCATACCACACCTGTAGGTAAAGAAAGATCTTATGTTTAAAAAAGGTGGGATTGCTGTGCTGGGGCTTCCAATCAGGCCTTGGACCAGGCCTGAAATTCTATTCCTCAAGGATGGTGAGCTTCCCCTTCTCACCCAGTGCACCAGAGCTGCCCAGACCTGAGTTCCAATCCAAGCACTGACAAAACATTCATGCTATCAGAAGCCAGTTGTTGCACACATTTTCCTCTGCTGTGAATGTCCTGGGTCTCAACTAGGATGTAGAATGTATAGGCAACCCTATAACCATGGGAACAGGTTGTCATCCATTTTAGAACAGTTATACCTGTCACCATACTTAGTAAAATATGCAATACCTCCAAGAATTAGAGACAAAATAAGAAGAAGTGCACCAAACACAAGATAGTGTCCACACATGTATGTCAATATAGATTCTATGTTTAAGTAATGAATTTATGACTATAGTGGACCACCCTGGGGATCATTGTCAGAACCTGAGAATGTCCGAGCTCCTTAGTTGCTCACAGGTTGGTGTGTTCACCTTGACTTATTCTCCAATTGGTTCTGCTAGGCCCTGAGTTCAGACCCCAGCACTACCAACAAGTGGATCATGAACTAAGAAGCCGAGTGTGAAATTTGTTTACCTTTTCAATGAGAATCCTGGGTGTCAGGCATGATGGAGAACGTTTCTACAAATCTAGATTCTCTGTGATAGGATGTCATCAATGTAATAAACAGAATGGGTTTCATCATAGTACAATTGATGTTAAATAAATGAATAAAACAAAAAATACAAGGAACAACCACATCAAACATGTATGGACTGAACATCTATAGGTAAGTATAAATCCTATCTTTACAATGCATATAAATAGTATGTTTTCCAGGATTGGGGTTTGAATTCAGGCCTAGTGAACAGGCCTGACTTTCTTAACTTCAAGTATGGTAATCTTCCCCTTCATCCACATTGCTGCAGATTTACCCAGATCCTGTGTTCAAATCCAAAGCCTGGAAGAATAAATAGCGGGAATTGCAAACCAAGTAGCTAATTTTTTAATTTTTAATTTTTAATTTTTTTTCTCAGCACAGGGCTTGAACTCAAGTCGTGGTAACTCTGCCTCAGCTCTGATAACCCTAGGCTGGGGTGCACCCCCTGGCCCCATAGCTGCTCCTGCCATCCTAAACCCCCAGGCCTTGCCTGGAAAAAAATGCACAGAAAAAAAGTGTCATTTTTATGTTTTCTTACTTTGCATGATGACCCTCCTGGGTCTGAATGACACTGTTGCAAAGGGTACTTCACCTTGTATTGCTGAAGGCTGCCAGACTATCGGGGAAGCCATAGGGCTACGCGGCAACATAGGCCCTGATTTCGAATCCCCATTCTGACACCAACCAATGGCAGGAGATATTAAGAAACTGGTTCCCATCCATAGGAATAACAATGGAATGGTGTCAATGTCGTGGTTGAATATGTTGATCGTGAATGATGCTCCTATAAAATTAGACAGCATCATTTCAGGAGGTTGATTAATTTTATTTAATATTTAAGAAGCATTAAAAGAATATAATTACTTACAGGAATGCAATAAGTTCAGGACACTAATTGATTTCATTAACATTTTAAGGATGAAAACAGTAACATTAATTATATGGATCCATAATAAATACCCAGGAATTGGTAGGAATGTAATCTGTATAACTGAAAAATGTATAGATTTATCTGGCACTCTATAAAAATATATATTTATTAGCGTAATGCCATCTGCATGTCAATCTGTTCTTATTTTGTTAACACCTTGGGCTCGAACTCAGATCCTGGAAACAGCCTGTCAGCTCAATTTGCCCCAGGATGGCGTGATAACACTTACCCATTCATGAGTTTGGCCTTGTAGGCCATGAGTTCAGATGCCAGCACTCCCAAACAATGAATCGTGGAGTAAGAAGCTGATGGTGACACATGTTTTCCTTTTCTGTGAATGTCCTCGGTGTCAGGTATGAAGTAGAATACATATGTAGAACTATATCCTATTTAATCAATGTAATCAATGTTCTATGTGCCATAATAGCCAATGACATAAACGGTCAATACATGAATAAAACAAAAAATAAAATAGATGTATTTAACACAATATGGAGTCAACATATGTATATAAATAAAAATCATATATGTAAGTTGTACATGGATAGGATGTTTTCTATTGGTGGTGATCTATTTCAGGCCTAAGGATCAGACTTGAATTTCTTGACTTCAAGGAAGCCAACTTCCCTTTCCCACACAGTGCAACAGAGTTACCCAGACCATGAGTTCAAATCCCAGTCCTGGCAGAAAAATGGAACCATTATAGTATGTATGGCTCAATTCTTAAGAATTTCATTATGCCTCCATTATATGTATGTGATTGTTTAAATGCTTAATAAAGTATTAACCAAAATTGATCAGTGCCTTACAATATAATTGTGAATAATTTTATGCTAGAATCATTCAAGATCTGCTCATGCAATCATGAAATATATCACATTCCATTGATAATCATACGGATAGGAACAAGTTTCTCAGGATCTCCTGCCATTTGGAGGTGGCAGGACTAGGATTCAAACTGTGGGCTCTAGCTCCCACGACTTCAACCCATGGATAGGGAACTCACCAGTCTGTACAAGAACATCAGCAAGACCAATGATGAGGCAGGCACCAGTGGCTCTCAGCAGTCCTCCTAGATACTTACCAGGCTGTGACAGGAGAATCATGGTCACCCTAGTTAAGAAGGTCCTTGAGACCCCTGTCCAGCTTCATTGCCAACAAAGCCAGAAGCCTTGTGGCTCTAGTGTGGAGGGCCAGCCTTGAGCAAAAGGAGCTGACAGACTGTCCAGATCTTGAGTTCAAGGTCTGGGACTGGAAACAGACAGACATATACAACAATCTGTGCAGCTGGCTATCTTGCTAAAGCAGGTCGCCCTCTTGTACCCAGCTGAACTGGACAGAGTTCTCTGGGAAAAGGGCTGGGGAAGCCGCTGTCATCTTTACTCCACCCATGGTGCTTGCATTACAGAATTGCAGCCACACCCCCATTCTTTCATGTTTCTTTCTGAACAATGGGATACAAGAATGGTGGCCACACCCATATTCTATGCTGCCAGGTAGCACAGAGATTCATTCTGTTGGTTGACACCACTACCAGCAGTTGAGGAAGGCAGAGGTGGCTGAGTGCACAAGAGAATTTGAGTATAGTAGGATATTGATACTCCAGCCTGTGCCCTGGCCCGCTCCCCTGCTTCCCCGCAGTGCTGGGTTTCATACCTCAGGCTATGGCTTGCTGCCAGCTAGCCTAAGGCCCCCACCTGGTCCCTGCCCCAGGTCCTCTGCTCTGGGCCCATGTGTCTGCAATGCTGCTGCCATTGCTGCTCACCCCACCGGGAGCAGCCACCAACAGCTTCTCCCAGCAGCACAGGTGTATGGCTACCCCAACACCAACCCTACCCCGGTTCAGACACCCATCTAGGGGCACCATGATCCCCTGCTTGTTTCCTCTCCCCAGCTCTGAGGAGCCACCTTTCTGTCTTGGGAATTTCTGAGATAGAGACGCAATATATGCTCAGGCTGGGCTGAATCATGGTACTCCTATCTGTGACAGGGATGCTCCACCAGGCCTGGTCCTCTGTAGTTGGGATGGTAAGGCATGTAGCGCTATGCTCAGTCATGGTTTAGATGGATTACCCCATACTCTTACTCCACAGCAGCCAATTTTTGACCACAGGTGAATCTCTGTGTAGGGCCTCAACAATAGGACCTCAGTCTCCTCACAGAATAGTTGTGACGAAACAAGGGATTTATACAGAGGGATCTCGAGCATGGCTAGGCACAGAGGGAGTGGCCTTCAGACAAGGTTCTTGACAATTCTGGGAGCATATGACAGGAAGATACCAGGAAAGGGCTCAGGTGGGGCCTGTTATTATTCATGCAACAGGTCTGGAATTATGAAACAAAACATGGCTTTCTTTCATCATTACCCTATCCTCATGATGAAAGAGATCCTTCACTGTGTTGAGTTTTGCAGCTGGGGAAAGGAAGGCATAGAAAAGCCAGGTGACCTACTTATGACCTCAAGTTCACAGGAAGCTCAGCCTGACTTCTCTGCCATGCTCTCTAGGACAATGGGTGCTATTCAGCCCACTTCTTGTGGTCGAAAGTCCACTTCTTGTCCATCGTGGTGCTTGAACTCTAGGCCTAAGAGCTGTTCTCAAGCTCCTCAGCTCAAGGCTAGCACTCTACCACTTGAACCCACAACATCACTTCTGGTTTTCTCATGTTTCTTTGGAGATAAGAGCCTCACAGTCGTTCCTGCCAGGGATGGCTATGAACCATGATTCTCAACTCTCAGCCTCCTGTCTAGTTAGTATTAGAGTTCTGAGCCACCAGCACAGACTTAAGTGTAATTCTGACTTGCTTTCTCTCCCTCACACACAGGAACTGGTTGAATGGGTGCTGGAGGAGGTGGCCCAGCGTCCCCATGTGGCTGGAACCCAAGGTGGCCCTCTCATTCTGGGGGTGGGCTTTGGGTCAGGAGCTGTCTCGCTCAGCCTGATGAAACAGTTCCATGAGGTAAGCCTCTCTGTGCCCTGGCTAGACCATGAGGGTTATTCGTTTTTCATCCAGCCTTACTGGACTTAGTATTGTTTTCAACATCATTTTGTAGCACCTGACCAAAATTATGATACATAGTTATGGAATGAAAATGTAATGCCATATTAAGAAAGTCATTTAGGGCACTGGGAATGTGGTTTCATGGTACAGTGATTACCTAGCATTCATGAAACCCTGGGTTCAATTTCTCAGTACCTCATAAAAAGAAAAAAACTGGAAGTGGTGCTGTGCCTCAAGTGGTAGAGTACTTACCTTGAGAAAAAAAAAGAAGCTGGGGAATAATTCCCTATCCTTGAGTTTAATCCCCTGGATTGGCAAAAACAAAACAAAACAAAACAAAAAACATTTAGTTAGTACATGCAAAATAAAGAACCCATACTTGGAATATATAATTGCTCCTTCCATACTGACACATGAAAATAGGCCCTAATTCATGTACAATACTCATATTAGGATACTGTGTTGAAATAAAAAGTTTTGTTTATTAGGTCACAGCAATTACTGCCAGGAATGTGCTTAGATGTCAGGTGAAGATTAATTCTGGAAAGTCAATGATTCCAGGCTTTGTGTGGTCATTGCTAATCACAAAGAGAAGGGTAGTCAAAGTGTGATTTGGAAATCTTTTTGGTCAGTCATGGCACCAAAAAGGCAGTGGCTAATTAACAGTTGTGACAGAAGAGAAGGAATAACTCCAGATGGAAGGAATAAAATGATAGCTAAGGTATAACAGAAGCTGTTTTAGGGAACCTTTTTTGATTATTGAAGAACTAGTTATCAATTAGGATTGTTCCTCATTGCCTATAGCATTCCAAATCTCTTAGGCTAGTTCTTAAGCTCTGTGTGATAAATGTATATCCTTCTATGATGTTCTTTCATACCTGATCTCCTTTGCTTTCTAAAAATCTCAGTCTTTCTGTATTTCTCTATGAACATTTCCTGATACTACACATATACAGATGGCATAAGATTCTAATGTAAGGGTTCCATAGCTCATTAGTCATTAATGTAACAACATGGAAAAGGAGGACATATTTATTGCTAACTCAAATTTTCTGAAAAGCTGCAATGTCATCATTTGGTTCAAATTTCCATTCTTTGTCTGCATATTTGCACATAAATGCAAATGTGAGATGGGTGCTAGTGGTTCACACCTGTAATCCTAGCTATTCAAGAGGTTAAGACCCGAGGACTGTGGTTCAAAGCCAGCCTGGTCAGGAAAATCCATAAGACTCTTCAATTAACCACCAGAAACCCAGAAGTCGTGTTGTAGCTAAAGTGGTAGAGCGCTCAACTTGAACTGAACTGCTGAGGGACAGTGCCCAGAATCAGAGTTTAAGCCCCAAGACCAACAAAAAAAGTGAAATATGACTTTAAGTTTCCTCAAAAGGAATGACAAGGTCATAATCTTCCCAAGCAGAAGAAATAATTCCAAAATGATTCAGTGCACCTACTTTTACTGAGTTAAAATTTAAGTTATGGCTTCTTTGATGGACATATACTCTTCTTTTAAAAATTGTCAAATATGGGTTGGGAAGGTGGCTCAGTGGTAGAGTGCTTGCCTCGCTTGCTCGAGGCCCTGGGTTCGATTCCTCAGCACCACATAAGCAAAAAGAAAAAAAAATGGAAGTGGTGCTGTGGCTCAAGTGGTAGAGCGCTAGCCTTGAGCTGAAGAGCTGAGGGACAGTGCCCAGGCCCAGAGTTCAGGCCCCACGACTGGACCCAAAAAAAATTGTCAAATATTAGTTTGACAATAAATTACAACTAATAATTTTTTCTTTTTTTGGGAGGGGGTCCAGTTGTGGGGCCTGAACTCTGGGCCTGGGCGCTGTCCCTCAGCTCTTCAGCTCAAGCTAGCACTCTACCATTTGAGCCACAGTGCCGCTTCTGGCTTTTTTTTCCTTTTTGTTTATGTGGTGCTGAGGAATCGAACCCAGGGCCTCATGCATGCAAGGGAAGCACTCTACCACTGAGCCACCTTTCCAGCCCTCAAGTAATATTTCTTTTTTCAAAAGATCAGTCCATACAGTTGATGTCACTTAGCTTTCTTACTATCTTAGTTCAAAGCCAACCCAGGCAGGGGAGTCTGTCAAACTCTTATCTGTAATTAAACACCAAAAATCCGTAGGTGCAGTTTGGCTCAAGCAGTAGAGTACTAGCTTTGGAGGCAGGTGGGCAGGAAAGACAACTGTTCAGGGACAGAGTATAGCCTCTGGATTCAAGCCCCAGAACCAACACAAACTAAACAAACAAGGAAACAAAAATAACCCCACATATTTCTTTGGGACCATCCTTAATGGAGTACTGGTCTGAGAAGAGGCTCCTTTTGCTGATCATACTCACTGGATCCTGCTTTTTCAGAGTCCTTATTGCTCTGGAGAACTCAGGACCAGACTAAAAGAATTGATAACTGTCCTATCCTGCAACAAGAGAATCATCTCAGGGGTGAAATATCCATCCATAAGACACTTTAAAACCTCCATGTCTTTGTTTCTTTTCTGTAGAACACTTTTAAAACAATGTTATTTCCTTTTGTTCTATGCTGGCCTTCAAGTGGTACATTATTCCTTTTTGTAATACTCTCAACTAGAAGTTTACAGAAAAATTTTATATGAGTATAGAACACACTCGAAAAAGTCAGGAACAGAGTTCCTTCAAGCCTTGGGATTCTTTCTTCTACAGTAAAAAGGAAAGCACAAGTTTACATGAACTTTGTCATTCCTCTATGTTCATTTCTTCTCCTGGGAGTTTCCACATCCAGTAGCAATTATTTCCAGTAACAATCGATGGTGCTGCCTGAGGTATGATGAAAGTTTTCTGGGTTCACTGAAATAACACAAGGATACCTTTGGACCTAAGGTAACACGTGTTTCAGAGACAACTTAGTAAAGAAAAAATATGAAATTTATGTTGCTTATAAATACATTATCAATGAGTACCTTGAGTTCAAACTTTGTAAGTTCTTTGTAAATTAAGGGGAATTTTTAATGGGAAGAAGTTTCTCAGGTCATTCTTTTTGTGAGTGTATGTGCTGCACATTATTTCTCAAGTGTACAGGAGTTAGTGAGAGAAACAATAGCAATAATAGGAGAAAGAGAAGTTCTGTTTTTAAGTATAAGGGTTCAATACAGTATAGAAAACTCTACAAATAAGACAATGAAACAATAAAGCCAAGTTCAGTATGTAGATTTATGGGAGTGATATACAGAAAACATTACTCCTACGTGGAACACGAAGTATGAGGCCATTCCCTTTCTAAATCACATTTGCTAATCATGCAAATTTATTAAAAGTAGAATGGAAGAATAATTCTTTTTCCAATGCAAGTCAGCTATAAGAGCATGGACTTAACTGGGGAAAAAGTCCATCTTGAGCGAGCAGGCATTATACTAGCAATGAACTGTTGGCTAAGATTACATTTCTTTTTCTTTACGTACATATATATTTTGTTGGTGGTGGTGGTCTTGAACTCTGGGCCTGGGCACTTTCCCTCTGCTATTCAGCTCAAGGCTAATGCTCTACCACTTGAACCACAGTGCCACTTCCAGTTTTCTTGTAGTTAACTGGAGAAAAGCATCTCCGGGACTTTCCTACCTGGGCTGGCTTTGAAACCCAATCTTCAGATCTCATCGCCTCCCGGTTTAAGATCACATTTCTAACAGTGTACACTCAGTATATGCAATGTGTATGTTCATCTATCTTTATATGTATTCTTGAGTAAAAAATCTGGTATACAGCTTAGACTTTACACTCACAAAAATGTTTGTAGTTTAAAAGTTGGTACTACTGGATAAATATAACTTAAGAATGTAAAGGAGTCTGGGAAGTTCAGTTTGTATCCAGCCTGGGCAGAACACTCTTTGTGACACTACCTATAATTAACCAGCCAAAAGTTGGATTGGAAGAATGGCTCAGGTGATGGAATACTAATCATGAGAAAGACTGATGGATAAGAGCTTGGGGCTTTTGCATACATACATACAAAGATACACATACACACAGAGGTACTTACATGTGCACACACGAATACACAAATGAAACAACTCTCAGAATATGTAGAAAAGTTAGAAAACAATAGAAAATATGTCCTGAGTAACACTAGAATAAAGTGATAATTTTTAAAATTAGAAAGTCCTCAAGTGAATTACCTTCAAAATTTTGAGACTATTAAATAGGTAGGTACCAGAGATAGTAAGAAAATCAAGTAATCATTATTAAAGGGATCGGATCCATGGAGGAATGAATCAGAGACCCTTGCAGTTGCATCTGAAAATGTTCATATCTTGTGTGGAATGTTAGAACATCTTTGAAAATAGTAGATAAACAGTCTGAACAGTCATTCTAGTGGATAATATCACTGGAGTAGTTCAGAATTGCTAGTCTGTATGTAGATTAAATAAACCAAGATACTATGGCAGGGCAATGTGATACAAGGCTAGAATTCTAGCACTCACACTAAGACAGGGGATTAGAGAGTGCAATTACATAGTGATAGCTTCCCTGGACCAGGTAGTATAATTTTGTCTTAATAAAAGAAACCATTCAAGAAAGGAATACACAGTTGGAAGATTGGGCTAATTTTGTTATTATGTTTTGAGAAGTCAAGTTTCCTATTGCAATGCAACTCATATATAATCCCCAGTTGAGTTTTAAATGCTCTCTTCATTACCGAACATTCCTAGATGCAAAATGGCTCATGATTCCCATCCAAAATTTGAAAAACTAAATAATCATCATTCTGTTGGATTCGAAAGAAATGATGAAGGATTACAAAAGGTTAAGCCTGGAGAAATAGCAAATTTCGTCTGTAAGACTTTGAAGATCTTGCTAAATTAGAATTTAGATTTAAAATAAATATTTTGGTTTTGTTTATAATTTCATATTCTATAGGATAGTACAAAATTCTTTTTATGTAGATGGTTTAATTGACAAATTCACAAATGATTTTGGCATTCTATTTGCCCAGAATATTCTTTCAAGAGTTATAATTAGAAATTAGTTAATATATAATTCCAATAGTTCATGTATAAAATGATAGTGTGAATACTCTAGACAGAGTTGCGAACAAATGGATGGTATTAATTCATAAATTTAGAAAAAGAGCAATTTTTTGAGGCTTTGGTATAACATGGTATGAAGAGAATGATTCTGTGAGATCTTCTTTCTTCTACCTATATGTAACACAAGAAGCAATTTCCTTAATTACATGCCTCTGTATGCAATGAGAAAAATGTTAGGTTTGGGGTTTGTTTTTATTTTTGTTTTGTTTTATTGGTTTGTCCTAGGGCTTGAACTCTTAGCCTGGAAACTGTCTCTGAGCCTGTTTTTGCTTAAGGCTCATGGCCTACCACTTCAACCTCAGTGCCACTTGTGTCTGGCTTTTTCTGAGAAGTTTATTGGCGATAAGATTCTAAGGAACCTTCCTGCCTGGGTGGGTTTTGAACTATAATCTTCCAATCTTAGCATCCTGAATATCTATGATAGTTAAAAAAGTATAAATATAAGTAATATTTGCAAGTATTCTGATCTCAAGAATAACAGTGAGGGAAAATTCATGCAACCCAGTTTATTGTGGTGTTCGTTCCAGAACAAGGAGGGCATCACATTAGCAGCGGTTTAGTATTTTTTTCAAAATAGAGATAAGCTATATTTTATGCAACTTATTTTTCAAGTTTAATTTTATTGTCAAAGTGATGTACAGTGGGGTCTCAGTAATTGTAAATTAGTGAATAAAAAACTTTTCAAACTTGTTACCCCCTCCTTCATTTTTCTCACAGTTTTTCTTCACCCTAATAACCTCACAAGTTGTAATGTACATTTCCAACATATTGTCTGGTGAGTATTGCTATTGCATTGGTTTGCTCTTTGTCCTTTGTCTCGCCAATTTGTTGTTCCCTTTCCCTCCCCCAATTTAGGTAAATGTATACACAATAAACAGGGTACCAAATTCAAATACAGCAGGAGATAAACCATAGGGGAAAAGCCCAAAGAAAAGAGAAATCACATAGTACATGAAAAAACAACAATCACAAATAAAAATCTCTGTTTCCATATCTTGGAGTTCATTTTGCTCAGCATCAGCTTATATGGTCATATGTACGCATAAGAAAGACATTGGAAAATAATAGTTTCGTGGACACAATATCATGAAAACAACATCTTAACTGTTTTTGATGGTAAAGGTGGAATTAGGATTGGTGAATTTGCGATTCTGATAAAGAAATTTCAAAAGAGTTTTAAAATTATGACAGGTTGTAAACTTGTTCAACCACTTTGGAAAGTAGTATGGAAGTTCCTCAAAAGACTCCACATAGAGCTCCCTTATGACCCAGCAATCCCACTCTTGGTCATTTACCAAATGTTTACAAACAAGACCACACTAAAGCTACTATCACGACTATGTTTATTGCAGCATTATTTACTATAGCTAAGATATGGAACCAACCCAGATGCCCCCATTAGATAAATGGATCAAGAAAATGTGGTATATATACACAATGGCATTCTTTGCCTCCATCAGAAAGAATGACATTGCCCCATTGGTTAGGAAATGGAAAGACTTGGAAAAAATTATATTAAGTGAAGTAAGCCAGGCCCAAAGAAACATAGGTCCCATGGTTTCCCTTATTTGCAATATCTAGTATAAGTCTGAGTCAAGCAGAAAAGGTCCCATAAGGTGATGTTAGGGAAATGAACCCTAAGATATGTATTCAAATTTTTTTTTCTTTCATGCGATTGTTTTTAACACATTTATGATATTATTTCTTTGTTGCTTTGTATGTCCTTCCCCCACAGTATAACCCCTGCTTTCACTGTATTTGATGTCGGTATAATTTGTGGAGGGGAAGGGGAAAAACAAATCGTTTAAATAGGGATACAGCTGGAACCATTGCAAAAATGAGATGTACAAGTCGTTATGTCGAAAAGGAACTTTACAACTTTGGTGTGGGGGGAGGGAGGGGAAGAAGGGAGGATTTGCTGAGGGGGACAGGGGAAGGATAGGAAGGGATAGGAAGGGGAAACAAAGGAGGAGGCTAAAATGCTTGATAAGAAATGTACTCATTATCTTGCTCAAGTAATTGTAACACCTCTGTACAGTATTTTTAAAAGAAAAAAGAAGAAAAAAAATTATGACAGGTAAAGTGTAATTGTTCAAACTTTTTAATAGCTTAGCCTATTAAGACAATTTAAAATTGCCTGGGAAAATAGGTTTTCATGCAAAGAAATCCATGGAGACTTAGCTGAGAGGGAGCAATGTGGGTGAAGATGGCTCATTTTCACTCTAAACAAACAAACCTCAAAAACCTTGCTATAAATCCTGTAGGTTCCCTTGAGAATTGTCCTTACCCAGGAAATATACTCTCACTGTTTCAAACAAGGTTCTAGTGAAATTTAAATTCAAACTTCTTAAAAAAAAAGACATCAAAATTTGTGAATTGACCTTTGATTACCAAACAGTAATTCTCTGAAAAAGATAATTTGGGTCAAAATATTTAGGGAGAAAATGCCCTCCACAATGAAAGAAGTTATTGCATTTACACTTTTCTGTTTGCAATACTTTCCACAATGTCTTTGCATGTGAAGCACTGAAACACAGAAAAACATCAGATTGGATACTTCAAACCAATGATTTCACATAGCTAAGTAGCTCACAAAATATAATATCCTTATTAACATGATATAGTGAAGACTTCCCTTATTACATAAGCCAAAAAGTTTTGGGATCAGAAGAAGAATTGAACAGGGCTGGGAAGGTGGCTCAGTGGTAGAGCGCTTGCCTTGCATGCATGAGGCCCTGGGTTCGATTCCTCAGCACCACATAAGCAAAAAGAAAAAAAGCTGGAAGTGGTGCTGTGGCTAGAATGCTAGCCTTGAGCTGAAGAGCTGAGGGACAGTGCCCAGGCCCAGAGTTCAGGCCCTACGAATAGACCCCCCTCCCAAAAGAAAAGAAAAGAATTGAGCAAATTGAAAAGGTAAAAAAAGGCGTTCATAGAAGCCCAAGTTAAGCAGTGGAGGGAGGCCAAAACTTTTTGATATAGACTGTGTTAACATTTTTGGTACCTAAAGTGATTTTACAGAACCTATTTGGCTCACTACAATTCAGAAAATACTGAATGAGGACATGAAAATAAATTCACATCCAAATAAAAGAGTTTAAAAAGAGAAACCATGAAGATGTAGCAGTGGGGTAGGCCTTATAGTCTTTCAGCTTCACCAGACTTGAAGTCAAGAAGCTGTGATTAATTGGAAATCAGGCAAGAGCTAAGAGGAGGACATCGAAGTAGGACAAAGAAGTATTGTCCGTTGTAAGAGACACTATCATTCAAGGCATGGGTGATTTAAGTCTGGTCTTCATGCACCTTGTTGAGCAAATGCAAGACTAAGAGAAAAATAATCCATTGAAATAATTTTACAAAGAATAACTTCACTGTTTCTGATATTGTATCTAAGGAGAGTATTAAGGGAGAAGATAAACGTGGAGTATACTTCGCTTTCCTCTAAGCATCTTGTTAGTAAAATATATCTTTGAGTTTAGAAGTGATTGAACCAAAAATTGGCGGAGTGCTTATTTTTGTGGGCACTTTAGACACAGGAAAACTTTAAAGGTAAAAGAAAAAAGAAAAATGAATAGCTAAATATTTGTGATCATAGCCTCTTGGACTGGGTTTTTGGAGACAAAGTTTTACATTAAAGTTTGTCCTCATTAACCTAGATGTTGGGTTTTCGTGGCAACCAAACACAAGGGTGAAGTTTAATGGACTTGCTTGGACACGTAAACAGCATGATAGAAAAAAAATGGCAAATAATATTTAGTGAATTACTTTGACCAATTACTTGCCAGAAAAAAGGAGAGATATAATTCAAAATCACTTGACTTAAAAGTATGAAAAAAGAGTAGTACAGAGAGATGAGAGAAAACATAGAGAAATCTTTTGTCTCCAGTGGAGTAATGGGTTCTTGATCTTGTTTCTTCCATTCTATCCTCACAAGCTATCAAGTGTGTCTCAGGACTGGAGTATCCAGTTCAGACAAAGAAAACACAGAAGAAAATACTTGCAGCAGATATAGGTGATTTATAACCTTAGAAAATCTATTTAAATCTGATCAAAATTCTCCCCAAACACCAAACTGCCCTTTTGAACAGCTTTGTTTGCCCTTCATTAACTATTTAAAATTTTGAGAGATCATATTCATACTCTCTAGAGATTGCTGTTTGGTTGTGATTTTTGTGTGTTTTGTTTGTTGTATTTTTTTTTACTGAATTTCAGAAGTTTGTGCAAGTGTGTTACAATTAAATATGTCCATCTAATTGTCCAATGATCCTGGATCAGAGTCATTCCTTCGATCATTCTCAACCAACTCCTTCTCCAAGATTTATTTCAGGTTTACTACTTCCTTTATCACATGTGTACATTGAGTATTCTAGCTTGACTTGCCTCTTGTTCCATTTTTCATTTATTCTATATCTTTACAATTATTCCTCCCTGGTTTCAACTTCCTGATAGTCATTCTGTTAAACTGTCTGTTAATACTTCGAAAGGTTTATATACATTCCATGAAGTTTCCATCCTGCATGTACTTGAACTGATGTCCGCTTATATTTTCATAATTCATTCATCAGCAATAACAATTTGCAAGACTGGAGACGTGAAGCACCTAGACATGATTTTATTCTCATCCATTTGGAAGATTAATCTTTAGTCAACAAGAAAGTTTAAAAATGGCTTAGAATGTATTCCTAACTACCAGTTTTTTTAAAATGGCTTTGTACAATGGTTTGCGATTATTTAATTTTACATGGGATAATATTTTCTACTACCTACAGGTTTTGCAAAAAGAAGAAAACTATAATTTACTACTATGGAGGAATATGATGGAAATAGAAGACAGATTTTATGTTCGTCACATCTCTGATGAGTATCCATATTCAAGACTTAAAAAATCATATTTCTTAGATAGGGAAACATATGTTAGACAGATAGGGAAACATAAAAAACAACGTATGATAGGGCAACTATTTTTGACTTTTTGAAATGTATCTTATGTGATGACATTTAATTTATTAACTAATGTTTTGGTTTGAAATATGAGTGGCTGATCTATTTAACACATTTCTGGAAGGCACCTACTGAACAAGACAAATGGTGGGGGGTATTATTTCTACACTTCAATGAATGGTTAAACCTGTCTGGCATTAGTGCTGGGTAAATAAATCAACTCTATTGTAATTTGCTCTCTACACATGAAAAACTTGTAATGTCATTAAGTATCATTTACTTGTCAAATGTTATTTTGGTGAATGATTTTAAAAAGTTTATTTGAAAAGTAATATACTTTCAGGAGATTAAATGTAGGTTATCATTGGTTTGAGAATGACAATATTTTTATACTACAGAACCAAGTTTTACTGAAGTACCAATGTTTTGAAGCACTAATGATCTTCTCAATTAATGTTTTACTGAATTGTATTTGACTTCTAAGTCGTTTATCTAGCCTTGGTAGACCAATTATGAATCTATCGTTCCAGGAAATATTTTTTGGCCTACTTACTCTGTACTGAAAATTTTCATTAATCATTAAGGGAGGGATATTAAAAATACTCTTGTGACATTTGTGATCTTGTTCACTCATATGGGCTGGTCATTTGTAAATTGAAATTTTGAGTTACTGTTCATTTTCTCAGATTTTGTGATATCATCTTTCATTTTGAGATGCCTTGTACTTCACAATTGCTTACCGCTACTTTCTGTGTCTTAAGGAATTGGGGCCCTGAAATATTATAGGAAATGAGAAATTGAGATGAGTTTTCAATTACTTTTTGTTGGCATGTTGCATGGGCTTAGGTGAGAAGTCTTGCCCTTGTTATCTGATGATGTGGATAACTGGGACCTGGGATCCTAAGACCTGTGGGTCCTGCAGAAGAATAATACCTTTTAGACATCATATCAGCAAAATTAGGGTATAATCAGTAGGAATGCTTCAGAAATATGGAGAGAAACAGTTTGAGACCAGCGAGCTAAAACAATAAAGAGAGCAGCAGAGTAAAATCCCTTATAGATTAGAGGAAAACAGCACATTTTTTTACCATGTGAATTCAAAAGACCAAGTACACTTAGAACGTATCACAAGTTTATACCGAAGACATTGCATTGATGCTTTTTATATCCTAATATATATTCTAAACCTATTTATTTATATTCCAATCTATTTATTGGCATAAATATCAATTTATTTGTCAAATCATCAATTAATTTTAGTAAGATTCATTGTGTGAAATATACAATATAAAAATATATATTTATAAATATAAATATAAAATATATAACTATATATAATATGAGAAAATGTTTTGCATTGTTCTGTTATGGTTAGGGTATCAAAAGCAACTCTGTTTTAAAGTATTATTTCATTATCTGTACCTCAGTGTTTGGTAGAGTTAGACCTAATGCTTTACCATTTGTAGTTGTACAGCCTAGAGGCAAGAGGAAACACTGTGATTAAACATTACCAATTTAAGGCCTAATATCGAGGAGAAACATATGGACTTCTCCTGGAGCAATGGAAATATTTGGTGATAGAAAGTCAGTAGTGTGGGTTCCTGCCTGGTTGGATGGTAGACAGGCCAGGACACTAGGTAATCATGCATATGAACAATTTTTTCCATCTTCTTGACTTTAGCTACTTTGAAATGGTAGGTATAATAAACAATTAGATTTTGATAAAATACCTTCTAGTCTGAACAGTTCTGTCTTAACTGTTCATCTCTCTATGATCCCGTGTAACATTTTAGTTTTGTTCCAGTAAGACAATCTATGCTGTCAGGGTAAGATATTCTGGTTGGTCTGTTCATACATGGAAGAAGGGTAAAGGGTCAGGTAGACATTTGTGACAGTAAGACCTCATTTGGGAAATTTTAAACTGCAGAAATTTAGAAGTAGCTCTTAAGCAAGGCTTATATTGAATCCATTAGCTCCACAAAGGTAACTCAGTTGATATATAAGTACTTGAAAAGCCATCACCTTTTTGGGGGGGGGTGGGGGTCAGGTCGTGGGGCTTGAACTCTGGGCCTGGGCACTGTCCCTCAGCTCTTCAGCTCAAGGTTTGTGCTCTACCACTTGAGTCACAGTGCCACATGCCCCCAGCCCTAAATAATCCTGATTAATTTTCAGATAGAATCTGGCTTCCTACTTGTGTATGATCATAGGTGCTATCCATTTGATGTTATTCTTCCTGGAAATTAGAATAACTGGTGCCTGGGATTGTGTATAGATCTTTCTGTCCAGTCTAGGCTTTATCCACTAGCCTCACAACAGTAGACTCCCATATAGTCAGGATTTTCATAAGCTTATCCTACCTGATTTTTAAAAAATCGTTGCATTTCCTGCAGGTTCTTGAATACTGAATTAATTTGTGTTTTTTTGGGTTCTTTTGTTTCATTTGAATGTATGTGTTGACTTATTCCTCACTTTTCCTTTTCTTTCACTCACGTTCTTACGTAAAGTGCTGAGAAACCAATTCTTCTTTCTCAAGATAGTCAAGCTGAACATTATTTAGTACAAAGCAATTTAAGTAATATTTAAACACCTTCATATCTATGAATGTTATATGAATGCTAAGCGCTGACAAGGTTCTTTTTATTTTCTCAGCCGTCTTTGGCATACACAGACAAATCATGAATTATATGAAGATAATAAAGCTACAGATGCTTGCCAGGAGGAGAAAAAACTATTACTAATTGTTTGATAGAGGCTTCCTTCTCGTGAAAGAAATATGCTGCTTGATGCAGGATTTCACAAAATCATATTGCTAGGAAGAACTTAAACAATCTCTTAACACTACAGATTTGAGGGAGATGAACTGATCTCCTGCATAATTTACTTTTGAGTCAAATAAAATCAGGCTTCCAAAAAGAGAGTAGACTTTAGAGAAACACAATGTAAATATGTGCTTAGCTGTTTTTGTCAATTGGTGAACTAATACAGGGAAAGTACAGCAAGGTAAAAATATAAAGAACTTTGCATTGAAATACTCATTTGTATATGTGTGTGTGTGTGTGTGTGTGTGTGTACACATGCCTGTACACACAAGTGCATGTGCATGTGCTCCTGCATGCATTCATCATTCCTGAGGCTTGATAGTGCCTGGGCACTATCCCTAAGCTTCTGTGCCCAAGGATGGTGGTCTATCACTTTGAACAGAGGTGTCTTCAGATCTCAGCCTTCTGAGTAGTTATCTAAGCTGATTCAGCCTCTGAGTAGCTAGTTAAATTCTTCTTGTCTTCTATGATTCATTGCTCTTTTATTCTTTCCTGAGGTAATCACAAGCCAAAGTCATAATATGTCTAATTGCTTTAAAAATACTATTACTGCTTGGCAGCAGGGACTCCAATTTATACTCTTAACTACTTAGGAGGCTTGAGAACAGAAACCAGGCCAAATTTTAGTGGACTTCATTCTCAATCTATAGCTGGGTGTATTGGATCATTTCCACCATCCTGCACTATCTAGAGACTAAGATTGGAAGGACTGCAGGATCAAGGCCAGCCATGGTCGGAAGCTAGAAAGTTGGTGTGCAACTCCGATGCCATTGATGATGGGAAGGCTAAAAGGACAGATCAGGTGCATATTCTTGTGGAAAAGGAACCCCTATCCCAAAATTAACCACTGATATGACGCCAGCCTAGCAAGAACCATACCCCAAGTTGAAATCATCATAATTGCCCACAACCAAAACAGGTATATACATTAACATCCAAAAACATATTACAATCTGTTCTTTGCTCTAATATAATCTTTATCTGATTATCATATGATGTGACAGAATAGTTTCTTCATTTACTTATGATATATTTAAAAAGACCTAGAAAATTCTTTCTCACTTATTAAGTGAAAACAAATGGCAAATTGCCTCGTTCCTTACATATTTGACTACCAGTAAAAATTCATCTAATGATTATTATAGTAATATATTCTGATTTATTACTTTACTTTGTAACAGTTTTTAAAATTTTTGCTTCTCTGCTGAAGTTTAAGTATTCAAATAGTATCATCAAAGTATATTCCTCGGGTACTTGGGGGAGTTTTGTACAAGGTTTTTAACCAATGGCTTCTAAGAATTCTTAATTGGTATAATATTTGGTTTATTTTTAATTTCAATTTAATTTCATTGTAAAGGTTATGTACAGAGGGGTTACAGTTACATAAGTGAGGTAATGAGCACATTTTTTATGGAAAGAACATTGTTATCCACTCCATCGATTTTTTTTTTGTACACTCAAACAACTACTTATGCTTTTGCTGTTGCTATTGATCAATGGGTGCTTTTGCTTTCTTTGTTCATGCATTTTTTTATTACAAAATTGATATACGCTGGTTTTACAGTTACTTAATTTAACTAAAGAGTACACTTCATTTTATTTTCTAAATTTCAAATTTTGAACTTAATTATTTTCTTTTGTTTTTTGAGTTAATTCTTTTTTCAGAGTTGTAGGATTAGTTAATTTAATTTTGCATGATTTTTACACATGTAAATTATTCAGATATATATTTTGCTTTAAAAATGTTTAACATGTGAATTTCTAAGATTATTTTCTTAATTTTTATATGGTTGGTAAATTTAAATAAATTTATTTTCTTAAGGTACTAAACATATTTTTCCAGTTAACAAATACTTACTGTATTTTCAAGAAAGATAAACTTTATTAAGAAGGGCTTCATTTCCTGGTCACTTTTTTGTAAATATTTGTACTTGAATTAAAAAAAAAAGTTTAATGTGGGCATGGTGATTTGTGGCTTCCATTTTCTAGCTATGGTAGGAACTGCAAGTAGAGTTTATAAATAGGGAGAGCCTGAGAAAACATGAGACCTTAGTACAAAAATATCCAGAGTGGGGCTGGGAAGGTTGCTCAGTTGTAGAGTGCTTGCCTTTCATGAAGCCCTGGGATCGATTCCTTAGCACCACATAAGCAAAAAGAAAGAAGCTGGAAATGGCGCTGTGATTCAAGTGGTAGAACAGTAGCCTTGAGCTGAAGAGCTGAGGGACAGCGCAAAGGCCCTGAGATCAGGCCCCACAACAGGGCCCACCAAAAAATATCCAGAGTGAATTAAAAAAAATATCCAGAGTGAAATGAATAGAGATATAGCCATCCCTAGCGCAATATAGAGCACCTGGTTTTCATATTCTAAATCTTGAGTTAAAACTCCAATAACATCAATCTTTTGTAAAAATAAAAGGATACATGTTTCAAAATGTTTATTGTTTAAAACTCTTTGCAAAGGTTCTCATGTCTTCTATTTGTTAATTTTCAATTTACTTAATCTATAAGAATCCAAGTATATCGTGACTATTTTATTTCTACTAAATTTTAAATAGTACAAACAATACTATGATTCAATATATTAACCTACTTTTACTATTTGTGATAATTTACTCTGTTTATATGATAATAACAATATTCCAAAGGTGTGTATGTGTTGTGTGTGTGTGAGTGTTTGTAGTTTGTGTGTGTGTGTGCTTTGTATGTACTTTGTAATGCTTGGGTGATCACTCTATTGTTTCACATATGCTGGGCCAAGTTTTACCACTGAACTATACAGTCTAGTTATAATGTAAGTATTGTTTTAAATTATGACTTTTAAATTTTCATTCCTAGTATGTTTTTTCAAAATTATATATGATAAAATGTGATCCATATTCTATCCATGATAGCAATTTTTATTCTTATTTTATTGTTTTTTGAATATTTCCAGTGCTTTTCTACTTCCAAACTCTTGTGTTTGTTATTGATAAAGGTTTTACTTTGCTACTTTTCTCTCTTCATTCTTTTTGCCTTTAGAGTTTATCTACTCTTCCTTTTATTTCTTTGGAAATTAGTGATCATATTCCTATTACAATTTCTTTACATTGTAACAGGTATATACAATTCTTTATTTTCTATTTTATTTTTTCCCATCTTCTTTGACTTTTAGTCCACACTATTAGGTAGAATGAAAAGAAACTTGATTCAGAATACTTTGATTATTTTCCTCCTTCTCTTCTCTGAAGTCTTTTTGTACTTAGAAACACAATAGCAATTACATATATCTCCTATGTAGTTCATCATTCTATTCTATCCCCTCTCGCTCTACTCTGTAGTACAGTTCAAGTCGTTATCATTCTACTTTATTATGCTATAGTGTTAACTAAATCTTAACTCATTCCTAAATTTATTTTAGATGCTTCAAACATTCTCTAAAGACATTTTTCTCTATATAATATCTGGGGTCTTGTGTTTTCACAAGGTGCAAAATGTGAGTGACTATCAAACATCTAGATATCTCTGTAGAATATTGGTCCACCTGTTCAATAAACTCATATGTAAATTCAAGGAATACAGGTCAGTCAGAACAATTTTGCAAAATGGTGTAGCTTGAGCCCTCATATTAGTTTTGAACCTTATTACCATGTTTAGTAGTGAAAGAACAGACACATTGAAGAATGTAACAGATTTATCAAAAATAAATTCTTAGTTTTATGGTCAATAGATTTTGAAGAGGATGCCACGACTTCATGAAATAAAAATAGAATCTTAAATGGGTGTATTGGCACCATTGCCTCTCTAGATTTAAAATGATCTTAGACTACTACCTCAAACCTTATACAAAAATTTAAAATAAAAAATGATTATCAAACTAAATGTGAGATGTAAAAACCTATAAAACATAAATATACAAATTCATGACATTGGCTCAGTAAAGGTTTCTAAAAATTTGTCATGTAAAGCATTAGAGGCTAAAGATAATCAAGAAATAACTGGTTAGTATCAAATGATAACCTTTCATAATTCTATGAAAGTAATGAAAACATATCCAACAGATAGAGTACACATATTTGTTAATACTACAATGTTAATGTTACAATGATCCTGAGTCTTAAGTAAATTCATATCTTCTAATTCTATATAAAATTTTTCCTGAACAGATTTCTTAAAAAACATATGTAAATTAGTAGTTAATAGGAGGAGCATATGAAATAATTTAGTATCTAAGAAAAAAGAAAATTCACTAGTATGACCATAATATAAAAAGATGACACAAAATATAATAAGCATTTGTGGAGAAATTGATACACTCCACATAGCACAATGATTTATATAATACCACAATCATTTTAGCAAGCAAGTTTTCAAGTCTTCATAAGGTTAAAGAGAATTGTATATTATTCAGCCATTATACTTGTATGTATGTATTAAAGAGAAGTAAAAAAAAAATGTTTGGACAGAGAATGTAGTTCATTTACAGTGCACTTGAATAGTAAGTGTGAGATCCTGGAAATAATCCCCCAAAACAAAATTGAAAAGACACAGTATAGAGGATATATGCTGGACAAATTCCTGTAACTGACTTTTATATCTATTTTAATATCTGTTCTAAAATTTACAACATTTCTATTTGAAAAAATGTGAGTTTGTGAAACTTAGGCTTGGAAAACCTATGATTGTACAATTCACTTCCAAAACACTAAAATGTATACAATAAAAGGAGATAATATATTGCATGTGAATTTCATGTCAGCAAAAACAAATTGTTAGAAATACTTCACACAAATTGCAGAATACCTGAAAATATGTTTTCGGTGTTGGCTAAAAATTCTTTGTAAACTACAGCTTTTACAATGAAGATGTGATTTCTGTTTATTTTGGGGTTTTTTTGGTCCACGTTTTTGAGTTTATGCAGAGATAACTCAATCAAAAAGTGCATGTGATAACTGGAATATCTAGGAATTATGCATCACTTATAAGTAATTGATAACCTTTTCTGGAAGAAACTTTTAGCAAATGACAAAATACACAAATCTATGTATTTGCATTTTATGAAACCTATATGCTACTTGCTCAATCCAAATGCTTTTCTCTACTTTGCTAGGAAAAAAGTATTCTCAAGATAAGAGCCAACAGCAGTGAAAAGAAACAAAATACACAATCATGTTGATTTATTTGTGAAAATAACAAATGAAATAAAACAATTCCAGTTAAGCCACTTCAATGTTAGTATCTATGAAGATGTTCCTGAATGCCAACAGACATTGATTTTTTTTTTTTGGAGTTTTAATTTCTACTAACATATGAAAACTAGAACACGAAAACAAATATAGTCTTAAAGCAAACCAGCCTTGGAATAATTTTCTTAATTGTTTTGAAATCACAAAAGAATTGATACCATTGAGGAAATGATCATTTCCTATGGAAATCATTTAAAAATGTTTATCGCTTATTATAATTCAAAAACCAAACAAGAGTAATTTTATATAATCATTACAAATATCATTTTATTACTATTATAAAGTAGAATAAAAGACCAGTCCAAATATATTCTTCTTCTTCTTAATTTCTACCTAGATATCTCAATCTAAATAGTCATGTCTTTAACATAGATGTAAATATTCTATAATTTTTACTTAACATTTTTCCGGGGCATGTATTCATGTTTCTAAGAAATGTTCACAGCAGTTAAAAGATGCTTTTGTGAAATTAATGTGAAATTAATGTGATATATATTTTGTTGTTGTTTGCAAGGCCTGACCATTGTCTCTAAGCCTTTTTATGCTCAAAGCTATCACTATACAACTTGAGGCACAGAGCTAATTCCTGTTTTTAGTGGTTAATTGGAGATAAAAATCTAACAAGTACTTTTCTGTGTGGACTAGTTTTGAACACAATTCTAAGATCTAATTACACAGAATAGCTCGAATTATAGGCTTGAGTCACTGGCACTTGTTTTGATGTATTTATTTAATTTTAATTATGTCTTAAGATTTTTTTCACTATAATGTACATCGTTCTACACAAAAATTTGAATATATGTATATATTTCTGATGATAATCTCCAAAAATGTATGTCTTTCTACACATTTTATATACATATATAGATATATATATATATATTTCTGAAGACAGACTCCCTATAAAACTTTATACTACTATTTTTAATCTTTTTTAATTTCAAAGATATGCAGTCTATTTTCCTAAAGTTTCCTAGAATAAAATAACTAATATTTAAATAGAATGTAGGGTTTATTATTTTCAAGGGAATTTTCAATATACCCATGATATTGTAGTAGCGTTTACAGTATATTACTTGAAATAATTCTGTTCAAACTCTTAAATATTTTTGTGTAGTGGTGGGGAGAGAGGAAGTTAATTCATACTGGTTAGGAATTTGCAATACTTCAAAAATCTATTCTACAATTTGGTATAAGCATATAGTCAAGCTACCTGTTATGGTTTAGATTTTTATTTCTTTTTTTGTTCTAAATTTTAATATGGATGCATGCACAGTGGTAACATTAAAGTTATTAATCAACAGACAAATAATTGCAAAATCACAAATACATATGAGACTTTCAATAGTTAGCACTTAATGATGCTAGTAATAATTTTGGTGAAGATGATGATGACCACAGTGTACCCTGATAATTACAATATTGTGATTGAAAAGGAAAAGACTTTACACATTTTTGAAGCTAGATTTCCCACATTGAATACATGGTAATAAACAGCGTTAGATTACATACAGTATGTATAAGAAGAGGAGAGTTTCAATATCAAGAAATAGAACCACATTAAACAGGTAGAGATAGTAAAACCCTAATGTTATTCCTGCAGTATCTCTAATTTATACTCATTTTTCCTGGCGGTATTATTTTCTAATAAATAAAATAGTTAATTTGCACATTTTGATGGACTAAGATGTAGTTTTCAACTTAGTGTGATTAGTTCAAGTAACATTCTCATATAGACACTATTCTATAACCCTGTTTTCCAATGATATATTAAGAGTATGTTCTTCAATACAGCTGTAAACATATGACACAATTTACATAATACCACTTTCATATCTGTAGTTACCTTAAAAAGACTTACATCTTAGAGCCAGGAGGTGAAATTTATTTTTATTTCTGCAGGAAACAATTTGTGACTTTATACCAACAAACTGAATTTGACTCTTTCCATATTTGTAAGGTAAGGTGGAAAATGTAAGGACTCTGGAGTTCAAACCCCATGACCAAGAAAAGTAAAAAGGGAAAAAAGGCAGTAAAGTAACATTTTAAAGCAAAAATTGTCTAGAAATAAAATTATAACAGCCCCTGAACTGGCAAAAAAAAAAGATTTAAATGAAATTGCCTTCAACAATTCATTTAAACAATCTATACTGAGGGCATGCTATTGGAGCTCACATCACTAACTAGAATTTGAAAAGATTACAGTTCAGAACCAGCGTGCAAGGAATATAATAAGATTCTCATATCATCCTAAGCCTGGCATGCTGCAATGCATTTGTGATTGAGTTACTTGGCAGACAGAGGCGAGAAACTTAGCCTCTGTTCAGCCTTCAGCAAAACTAATAAGTCTATGAGCAAATAACTAAATTGAAAAAAGATTGTTCTAATCGTAGAATACTTGTTCAGCCAACAAAATATCTAAATTCATACTCACTTCCTAAAAGAGGAAAAAGGGGAAGAAAGAGGAAAGAAAGAGAAAGAAAAGAGAGTAGAGAAGGAGGAGGAGAGAAGGGAAGGATGGAAGCAAGGAAGGTAGGAAGATAGGAAGGAAAGAAAGAAGGAAGGAGGGAAGGAAGGAAGGAAGGAAGGAAGGAAGGAAGGAAGGAAGGAAGGAAGGAAGGAAGGAAGGAAGGAAGGAAGCAAGCAAGCAAGCAAGCAAGCAAGCAAGCAAGCAAGGAAGGAAGCAAGGAAGGAAGGAAGGAAGCAAGCAAGGAAAAGTAAAGAAAAGAAAGAAAAGGCAGAATAAAGAATGGGAGGGAGAATGAGAGGTATAAATAAAAATCTCAGCATGTGTTAGATGTTAATAATGACACTAAATCATTTTAGCTATAAATGCCATCATTTAATTCCCTGGGAAGAGACATTTTGTATCAAGCCCTATTGTATAGACTTGGAATCCCTGAAAGGCCACCAGAGACCATGACCAATGCAAACAGCAAAAGAGTCATATATTTGCAAGCTTAAGCTTGATTCTTTGCACATCGGGTAACCGGTGACGCTAAGAGTCCCGGAGCACAAAATCAGCACAGCTTTCATAGTATTGAACAAACAAGTTTAGGAAACTTCCACACAAGCAGTTACATGATTGTTTTGAGTCCACGGTAACCACATTGCCCTTTTTCTGAACTATTGGTATGTTCTGTTCCTGGAACACTTGGGCAACTGTTCTGCTTTCTTAAGTTTGGGCAGGGTTGGTGGCAACCTGTGGTTTTTTTCTCTCTCTTGGGGTTACTCTGAGGGCAGCCTAGCACAAGTTGTTGGGGGTAATCTCAAATTGGAGTTACTGTGGCTCTTCATTCTCTCCTCTTCTAGAGCATCAGGGACCAATCATGGTCCCTTAATTGGCACAGTCTTCTATATTTACAGTTTAGTATTGGGATCTCAGAAATAATAGATGGACTGTGCTGATCTACAGGGTCTACAAGGTCCAATTGTGAGTAACAAAATTTAACAGTACCAAAGGTCCTTACATTTTCTTCCAGCAATCCTGACTCCGTATCCCACAGCTAACTTACCTTTATATCAGCTGAACTCATAAAGCTCCAATTTTAAGACATACTCATACCATTTGCTACATACTTAAACTTTCTGAGGTTTGTCTTCTTTACAAACATTTTAAGACAATCCTTACTTTTTAAATCCTTTCTTATCTAGAGGATATCAATTTTTCCCCAATTCCTTCCTAAAACTTTCTTTACTACACTCCTATTCTTTACAGTTCCTTGAGCTCCTTTGGGACTAGAGTTTAAAACCGCAAATTTTTCCTTTGATTTGTGGAACCAAGTTATCTTAGAAAGCCTTAAGGCACCAGTGGGATGAATAGCTTGCGAGACTTTAAGGCTAAGATTAGGGCTGGGTCTCATTCCTCCTCTTACCACCATAGATTAAAAAAAAATTCTCTCCTCTATCTTTCAAACACACCCAGGAGGAAGCAGATAATTACCACACCAGAGCCAAACTAGGCTGTGACCCTGAAGTGCCTAAGGCAAGGCAGTGATATCCTTGCCCCAAATATCCACTGTGGGAGTAGAGAGGTTACTGGATATCACCAAAAGAATGTCCCACAAGATCTTAGTTTTAGCAGCTTTCAACCAGAAAGCATTCTCAGGTGGTGGAATCAGGCAGGAGTTCAGTCTACTTTTACCAGGGTGGAGATGGTCTGGGTGATGATGTAGATTTCCTCCAGGTGACTGTCAAGCTGTCGTTGAAATTTACTCATTAGGGTGTGCAGCAACAGCAGCAGCAGCAGGGACTCTCTGTGGCTTCAAGGGACTATCACACCTGGTTCTGGGCTGCAAATTCCTACAAAGAATGGTTAAGGATTCATTGCATAGGCTTGGCATGCTATGACTCAACTAATTTTTTTTAAGACTATTTACACAGTAGCCCAAGACAATTAACCAAGATGACAATTTTTTAAACTAGATTGTAATTTTAATAAGATTAGGATTTTCTAGGCGATATAGAGGGCTCCGGCCTGTACTATTATTTCCCATGCCTTTTCCTTCTATCTATTCTGTCTATTTTGTCACATTTTTGAAAAAGATACTCTGGTCCCTTGTTCTTAAATGGGTATGATGGGCGAAGATTCATCTTCTGTCACTTCTTCAAGCTGACTCAGGGGTGCTGATCCTACCTAACCAGGAACCTATATTCTTAGCCTATTTTACAAAGAGGTTACCAGGGTTAGATGTCATTAAGAACAACATTTTAACTTTTGACAAATGCACAGACCTTTTTTTCTGGCTATAGAAATGCTGCTTATTTAGCCTTCTGCTTTGCAAAAAGATCTTTCAGGATGGCTTAGGAATGTGATCTCTTGTAATCCTAACAATGTCTGAGTTACCTATGCAAGCCTTCAGACATATATCAATAGAAAAAACTCTCCGGTACACAAATTTTCCTGAGCAGATGAATTTCATGAAGCTGGTGTCAGCTAAAAAGTTACTGCCAATTAGAGCTTTTGGCAGTAACAGGGGTTGGGATCTAAACTATCCTCCACATTTTACAACCTTAGCCTTTTAGTACTATCACAGATGACTGACAAGTTCCTGTCTCTTACAAGGTAGATAGTCATAGACATTAGGCATGCTTACAAACTATCTTTCCATGACCTCCTGGCTCTGACCAATTTTTGAAGGTCCACACACAAATGACTCTAGGACCTGACATTATTTCTGTCATCCAAGCATAGGCTTACTGTATCTGGATGCTCCTCAATTGCTTTCATCCAAGTAATGTCTTCTACACACTGGGAAAAATGGCTCATTGGCATTTCTCTTAGTTGGTCACTGGACTTGAACTCGGAGCCTGAGTGCTGTCCCTCAGCTCTACAGATCAAGGCTAGCACTCTGTCACATTGAATCCTAAAGTAGGTCTGCTTGCTCTTTCAGCCTTCTGGTGGCTGAGTAGAGGTGATAGTCTCACACAGACTTTTTCTGCCCGGGCTGGAATCAAACCAGTTACACATCAATGAGTCTCATAAAAGGCCACTTTACTCCAATTAAAAGCAACTGGGGGGGTCAACATAGAAGTAGTTTTAAGCATATTCTTACCTGAAACATATTAAGAGCCGAAGTTACGTCTGACAAACTGACAAAAATCCTCACTCCTTTTTTTGGGCCTGATGAGAACTGTTACAAAAAACCATGAGAGCAAATTGAAATAGGAATTAAACAATTATTTTGGTAATCCTAATTTTTCCTTTTTGCACTTTGAGGCAAATGTTTAGAACAACTATACATTTAAACTTTATATACAGAAACCCATTCCTAATTTATAAGCCTCCTATTAATCTCTGTTTTAATATTCTATACTTTAGTTTTTAGTTGCATTTTGAAAAATCCTTTGAACTTTCAAGGCTAAGTGTTTCACCAATTTCCTCTTGGCTGCTTGTTTTAAAACAGATACATATGAAAACTTTTAAACTCAAATAATATTTTTCTTAATGCAAAAATTACAATCACCATCACTGTACCAAGGAGCTAGACTTAACACCTTTATGTCTTTAAAAAAATATACACAATGGCAGAATGTTATTGAGAGCAAATCACATTATACAAATAAAATTTTAACCCTCTTTTTAAGGCCTTCTCAATTTTAATTTTAACACATCCAAGGGGCAGTTTTAGCAATGCTAATCAGATCTTTACATCATTCATTTTTACCCTCATGTTTCCAGTGTCTATGTGAAGGGAAAAGGGACAGAATAAAGAGGGGCCACTTGGCCCTTCCTGTGGAATGTGCACACACACAATCCGACTCTTTAGGGTTAGATGAACTGCTATTGAGCCAGTTTGCCCTCTTTCACCATGGGTGGACTTCCCATGGCCTGTTCCACCATGCATGACCAGCTGAACTGCACTTCTGCCTGTTCACTGTTCATTCCTAAAGATAGGTTTTTTGTTAGCTTCTAAGTTTCTCCTTTTTGTTAAGCCAGGTATCTCGATTACAGTATATACAGCCTTATGCATTCTGAAATACCAGATTTTCTAATTTTAAAGTTAAAATATCCTTAAAAAGCTATTTAAAACCATGTGAAAATGCTTTAAAAATGTTTCGGTAATGGCCAAACCTCATATCCTTTTGAATTTTAAACTTAATCTCACCCAATTGTTACATCATGCTGACAATTTCTATCATGAATATGTTCACAAACACATACAAAACACACTCAGATCTTTAAGCACCCAAAAATCAAAATCAGTTTTATATATATTTTCTAAAGTTTTCTAACAAAAATTTAAGACAATATTTCTTTTAAACTAAGTAATTTTGTAGAGCTTCATTTTCTCAGGACCTGATTGTTTAGCAAGTCATTTCACCAATTGATCTTTGACTCACTTCTGTTGGAGGAAGGCTCGGGGGGTGGGGGATCACCTGAAACTAAACTGTCCTCATTTTTATCCAATTTTATTTTTATTTATTTATTTTTCTTCTTAATGTGCTTTTTTTAATTGTGAAAGTACTGTACAGAGGGGTTAAAATTACATGGGCAAGATAATGTGTATCTTTCTTATTAAGCATTGTAGGCTCCTCCTTTGATTCGCCTTCCCATCCCTTCCCATCCTCTCCCCACCCCCCAACCCAATCCTCCTCTCCTTCTCCCCCTCACCACCAAAGTTGTAAAGTTCATTTTTGACATAACAGCTTGTATATCTCATTGTTCAAATAGGTCCACCTGTATCCCTATTTAAACGATTTGTTTTTTCCCTTGCCCTCCACAAATGATACTGACATCAAATACAGTGAAAGCAGGGCTTATACCGTGGGGGAGGGACATACAAAGCAATGAAGAAATAAACTTATAAATGTGTTAGAAACAATCCCATGAAAGAAAAAAATATTTGAATATGTATTCAAATTATCTGACTTTTTCTGCTTGACAGACATATACTAGTTAGTGCAAAAAAGTGAAACCATGGGACCTATGTTTCTTTGGGCCTGGCTTACTTCAATTAACAAAATTTTTTCCAAGTCTTTCCTTTTCCTAACAAATGGGGCAATGTCATTATTTCTGATGGAGGCTTAGCATTCCATTGTGTGTATATACTACATATTCTTGATCCATTCATCTACTGGGGGGCATCTGGGTTGGTTCCATATCTTAGCTATGGTAAATTATGCTGCAGTAAACGTAGTTATGCTGGTAGCTTTAGTGTGGTCTTGTTTGTGAACATTTGGGTAAATGTCCAAAAGTGGGATTGCTGGGTCATAGGGGCGCTCAAGCTGGTTCAAAACTTTGGCAATGTAGCAGGGTATAAAATTAACCCTCAAAAACCAATGGCTTTTCTGTATTCCAACAATGAGAAAAGTGTGGCTGAAATTAGGAGAGCAACTCCATTCAGAATAGCTCCACAAAAAATAAGATACCTAGGAATTAACTAAACCAAAAAAGTGAAGGACCTCTATGATGAAAACTTCAAAACCTGAAAAAGGAATATAAAACAGAACTAAGAAAGTGGCAAAAACTCCCATGTTCCTGGATTGGACAGATCAACATCGTGAAAATGTCAATACTTCCCAAGGCTATCTACAAATTCAATGCGATACCTATCAACATTCCAACCTCATTCTTCAAGGAAATAGAAGAGTCAATCAAAAAATTCATATGGAACAATAAAAGACCCCCAATAGCTAAAACAATTCTCAACAGAAAGAACAGTGCTGGAGGAATATCTATACCAAGTTCCAAACTCTACTACAAAGCCATAGTAATTAACACAGCTTGGTATTGGCACAAGACAGACCTCAGGACCAATGGAATTGAACCAAAAACACAGAAATGAACCCACAGACTTTAGCCATGTAATCTTCAATAAGGGAGCTAAAAAAATAGATGGAAGAAAGAGCCTTTTCAGTAAATGGTGGTGCCAAAATTGGTTAACTACTTGTAGAAAACTAAAGCTAGATCCTTATATAGCACCCTGCACCAGAATCAACTCCAAATGGATCAAAGACCTCGGAGTCAAAGCAGACACTCTGAAATCATTATAGGATTATGTAGGAGAAACCCTAGGTCTCCTTGGCACAGGAGGAAATTTTCTTAATAGAGATCCAGAAACACAACAAATCAAAGAAAGGTTGGACAAACGGGATTGCATAAAATTTCCGAGCTTCTGTATGGCAAAGGACATAGCTAGCAAGATCAACAGAAAGCCCATGTATTGGGAGAAGATCTTCACTAGCCTTAAAACAGACAAGGGTCTCATATCTAAAATATACCTGGAACTCAAAAGATTAAATTCCCCAACAACAAACCTTCAAAGAAACAACTACCCAATAAATAATTCTGCTAAAGACTTAAAGAGAAACTTCTTTGAAGAGGAAAGAAGGATGCCCAAAAGACACATGAAGAAATGCTCAAACTCCCTAGCCATAAAAGAAATGCAAATCAAAACAACATTGAGATAGCGCCTCACCCCAGTAAGAATGGCTATAATCAAGAACTCTAATAACAACAGCTGCTGGAGGGGATGTGAACAGAAGGGAACCTTACTGCATTGTTGGTGGGTGTGTAAACTTGTTCATCCACTTTTATCCAATTTTAGACAAGAGCACTTTCCATTGTCAGGACTAGCTGAAAAATCAAAACAGGCACACATCTTTCTATGTGACTGAGCTCAGATGGAGGCTGGAATTTTTATTTCCCCAGAGATTTTCAAATAAATAACAAAAACACTAAAACCAAAAACCCACATTTAAAACTGGTACAAATTCTAAAACAGTACTAGAGAAGACAATAACCAAAGGCTGAGTTTATCCCTACCAGAACTCTGTGTCATTCTCACTCAGCAACCTGAATCCAGAGTCTGCTGAGTGAGCCTACCACTCTCAACCAGAACTTCCCTATCTCCAGAAACATACAACAGAGAACAATAAGGTCTCAGTGAATGGGGTGACATCTCATCAACATTTGTTGACCCAGGGGCCTTCCAAGGGGGAAGAGAAGTCCAAGTCATTTTGGGGCTAGGGAAATCAGTCCCTAGAGGCCATCCCCTTGGACTTGCAGATTCTCCCCCATACTCCGACCTCCCTGGGCCAAGGCCTAAGGCTAAGATAAACCTCAAATGACAAACAGAACACTCAACACAAAGACACAACTTACAAAGGCATACTGCAGCTTTGTAAATTGCCAACCAAAAAGTGCCAGTCTACAGACTTATAGTTTCCCAAAAATGTCCGTCCTAAACAGCAATCTACCCAGAGGGGTCTGGGGACGTCTATTCACAGACCCCATTGGCAGTCTTATAGCGTGTCTACCAAGCCACCTTGCCAACCAGTGTATAGACCCCTCGGGAAACCAGAACTACAGATACAGAACCTGCTGGCAACCAAATGTATAGACCCCTCGGGAAACCAGAACTACAGATACAGAACCTGCTGGCAACCAAATATACAGAACGGCAATACCTTGACTTAAGAGCTGGGTTTTTTTGGGATTCTGTGGTGGGGCGTCTAGAGGGTCCTATGAGGCAGGTTCCAGATGAGCCCCCAGAAATGTTGTATGGACTTGGGACCCCCAAAAACCACTGGAGACCATTACCAATGTGAACAGCAAAAGAGTCGTTTATTTGCAAGCTTTAGCTTGGTCCCCCGCACACCAGGAAACTGGTGATTCTAAGAGTCCCCGAGCACAAAATCAGCACAGCTTTTATAGTATTAAACAAACAAGTTTAAGGAATTTCCACACAAATTGTTACATGATTATTTTGAGCCCACAATAACCACTCTGCCCTTTTTCTGAACTATTAGTATGTTTTGTTCGTCGAACACTTGGGCAACTGCTCTGCTTTCTTAAGGGTGGGCAGGGCTGGTGGCAGCCTGTGTTTTTTGTCTCTCTCTTGGGGTTACTCTGAGGGCAGCCTAGCAAAAGATAGTGGTGTTAATCTCAAATTGGAGTTACTTTAGCTCTTCAGCCTGAATAAACCATACCATACCACATACAAAGCTCGGTAAAACACAGGTCTGGTTTACACTGTTGGACCAATAGGAGGGTATGTCTACTGCTGTTGCAGGTGTGTCTTAAGGTGTGTGGAGTTTTTCATCCTGATGATCTTGAAATGATGAAATAGACTAACTACAGAATTACCTGGGCAGATACCTGCTGAGACCTATATTAAATCACAGCTTAACAAAGAGCAATATTTACAATGAAATACATTGAACAACAAGACACCGCAACCAAAATTATTTTTTTCCTGAATCACTGTATTTTTTACACTATATATCTCATGTACAAGTTCCTCATTCCCTTCTGTCTCATTATGTTATCTTTGTTTTGGTTTTGTTTTCAGAACCATGATATAACAGGCCATTTCTTATATTTTTGTCTTCTAGTCTTCAGAAAGTCTGCAGTTAAATAGGTTTATGTTCCTTTTGTTAGAAAATAAAAAGCATATTGGGAGAGGTCTTCATCATAATTTTGTTATGATCACAAATACGTTTTTATTTCTGGCATTTCACCTGTATAATCTCACTTTAAACTTTTCCAAAGGGCACTTTAGTGGAAAGAGGAAATTCAAAATGGATTCTGATAGAGAATTTCTGTTACTAAAATCTCTGGTACATAGTAAGGTAAGAACCTCCAAAATTATTCATTAGAGAGATGAGTTATAACTCATCTTTTTACACACTAATACTCTTTCCTCAACGAAACCAGAGGATTTAAAATAACTAATATTTTTTGGAGTTAATGGGCACAAATGTGCACGAATTTTCTGGAAATAAAATGATCACTCATGAAACCTTACTGATACTTCAAAGAATGCTTTCCAATAAGGGGAATCACCTTCACATATTTTCACACAATATGTATCTGCCGGGTAACAGAACCCCAAACTAGACTAAGGCATCTAAGAGCTATCTAATTGTTGTTGCCTTTTTGCAATACTGCTTTCCTATCATATTGATTAGTATGAATTCTATGGCCAGTATAAAATCACATTTGTAATAAAAGTTACTAGATGGGACGTTCATGGATGAAAGAGGAGTGGGGTTTCTGATGGAGCCCTGGCAGGTGGACTGATTTTCAGTGGAAGAAGGACTGGTCACTGGGGAGGAGGCTGTTTGGGGCAGAGCTTTGAGAAGAAAGAACAAGGCTAAAAATGAGGAGGTTAGTTAGAGGAGGGGTGCAGGTAGAGCACTGTGAGCCCTTGTGGGATATGTAGAGTGAGGTTTCCCATCAGACAGGGCAGGAAATTGAGGCAAGAGGCTGACAAGAATGTGGAAAATTGAGGGTGAGGCTTTTCAGGGTCTGGCTTTGAGAGGGCATGGTAATACTAGGAAGAAGTGGGCTAGTAAGGGGTGGAGTTTCTGATGGAGAATGGCAGGCCTTTGGGAAATGTATTAGGGTGGAGGTGGGGTTTCTGGTAGAGCAGAATATAGTCCCAATGTATGGAGGTGTTTTTCAGAACCAGGGCTTTGTGAGAGCAGTGATAGGATCCAGTGCACTAGACTACTTGGGATGCGGTTCCTGTTGTAGCCAGTCACCACTCCGCAAAGAGGACTAAGGTTGGGTGGGAATTTTGGTCTTTCAAGGCAGAACATGGACTTTGGACAGGGTTTCAGGTATGGCAAAGCAACCTTCCAAAAGGGACTATGGAGGGACAAGGATTTACAGTTGAGCCTGGTGAGGCTTCCAGAAGGAGGCCAACTGGTGCCGTGGTTTCCAGTGGAGCAATGTGGGTGTCGAGAGATGGGATAATGTGGTGGGGGTTTTCTAGGCTTCCAGAAGGAGGTCAACTGGAGCAGTGGTTTCTAGTGGAGCAATGTGGGTGTCCAGAAATATCATAGTGTGCTGGGGGTTTTCTAGTGGGGTTTTTCAGGAGCAGGGCAGTGTTTAGAGCCATGGGGCTAGCTGGAGGAGGGGCTTTGAGAAGGAGTGGAAGGGCTGCAATGGTGTAGAATAATTATGGGACGGGAACCTGGTGTAGGAGGGTGTGGATCTGAGGGAGGAGCCAATAGGGGGTGGGTTTATCTGTGGAGCAAGGCAGGGCATTGAGAGAGTAGATGTGGGAGGTAGAGAGGCTTGTGTTGGAGCAGGGCTGGCTTTCCAGGCAAGAGATGGGCTGTGCAAGAAGCTCTAACCAAGTGAGGCGGGGCTTCAAGGGCAGTTATAGGGGAGGTGAAGGGTTTTTGGTATAGCAGGATAGGCTTTGTGGGAAGAGGTAGGTTCATGGCTGTGTTTGAGAGGTTAGGCCACTTAGAAGTAGGCTAGTTATTGGCGGAGTTTCTGATGAAACCAGGAGGGGCTTGAGGGAGAATGCTGGTTGGGGTTGGGGTATGAAAGGGATGGGAGGAGCTTGGAGGTACTAGAATAGGAGAGCAATGGAACTATGAGGGACTAGAATAGTTAGGAGCGGGGTATCTGGTGGATGAGGTGGGGAATTCAGGGAGGACCCTGATGTAGGCTGGGTTCTTGGTGCAATAAGTCGGGACATGGAAGGAGATATGGATGTGGCCTTGTTTCTGGTGGTGCAGAGCAGGGATTTCAGGAAAGGGTGGAGTGGAAGAGGGAATTCCCTATAACAGAGGAGGGCTTTCAGGAAGGAGTCTGGTTGCAGTCAGGCCTTTGAAAGTTTATAGCAGGTCTACCAGGAGGTACATTAGTTAAGGTTAGGCATTTTAAGAGGAAGCTGCCTGGAAGTGGGTTTCCAGTGGTTCCAGTCAAGTTTTATGGGAAGGGGGAATAGGAAAGGGACAATACTTAGTGAAGAGTGAGGCTACAAAAAATAAACAGTTACCACTAATAAATACCATATAAGAACACCATTTTCTGTCAGTGTAGACTTATATAACTTTTAGGTATGCGAGAGATACTGGATAAAGTAACCAAGTAATAATTCCTTCCTAGTGAAATTTTTCTTTATTCCAGTTGAGTGAAAATAAAACCAAAGGTCAAATCAGGCTCATAGGCACAAAGTAGACTAAGCAGATGAAGGACTAGAACTGATTCCCAAGCACCAACATTAAGGACCACAAATAAAATTTTAAAATGTCTCACTTGGTCATAATTGACAACATTGTCTTAAAGTTATGAATGAATAGAACTTTTACTTTGACCACTTTTGAAATCCTAAAACTAAGTAAATAGTAATGTTTTAACTTTATACAATGTTGGAAAGTATACTAAAATAATTAGGAAAATATAAAATTGTACACAGAATGTTCGTTCTCCAGTATCAATTCTAATCTAAAAGAATTAAAAACCAGAAAATTGTCATATAGTGAGTTTGCAGCATGGTTTCCTTTCTGTCATTAAAATGTTGACTTAAGCAATGTATCTTTAGCACTGGATGCATCGATGTTAAAACATATCTAAGAATGTGAAACACTATTATACAGACCCTGAAAATACTCAGAAGAATCTATGAAATGATGTTGGAATAAAATTAATGACTAATTACAGTAGGAATTACTCTTCACTAGGTAGGCCTATAAATACTTTCCAGAAGAAAAGGCTACATTGAAAAATAAACAGTGAAAAGGAAGCAGGCAAGCAGACCATGATGTAAATATTATCCAATGAACAACATCTATTGAAGCTTGATTGCAATCTTCTTTTACCTAAGTTAGTTACTCACCTATGTTCTTATCTAATGCCAAATAACAAAGTCATGAAAATGCAGTAATCATTTTCAAGACATTAGACTTTACAGAAAGAATTCAATGAATGTACTGCTAGAAAGTAAAGATAGATGTCTGAGCAAGAGTGAAAAAAATATCCCCAATCTCTGGCCCTCCGCTGTGAGAAGGGTACAAGATGAAGCACAAGGAGAATGGATAGAAGTACAGTAGTGCATAATAGTAGTTCCCAAGATGCAAAGATGAATGTAACAGAGAGAAAATCAACAAGATCATCACAGGACTTAGCATGGGAGAGTAGAGACAAGAACAGTGAAAATGCAAGGAGAATTACAAAGAATGCCCTTGCATATTTGGCAGAAGAGTGCATGGCATTGAGGTCTAAGCTATGTGGAGGTATTATAGGAAGCTACCTGTACTCATATGGTGCCACAAGAAGTGAAGAACTTATATTTACAAGACATTGAATAATCATAAAGGTCTTGCTTCAGTAGTGCAGAGTTAAACCTTGATAAATTCTGTTTTGAAACACCTAACAAACTATAAAACCAAGACAAGAAGATTCAAATTGTATATAAGTGACTTGACTGTTTGCAACAATAGAGTTCAAAAAATCAAATCACATAATGTGAATGCAAAAGCATACCATTATTAAGGTAATCTTTAAACAACACACATTTTATGGCAATAGTCCTGATTATAAATGATTTGTTTTCCTTACAGATTTTGGATGTACAAAATCAACAAAAAACAAAAACAAAACAAAGCAAAAGACAATAGAGGATACCAGTGCCTCATCCCTATTCCTAGTTAGTCACGAGCCTGAGATTGGAAGATCATGTTTCACAGATGGCTAGAGTAGCAATCAATGAGACATTTATGTTCAATTATTCAATCAAAACAGAGTGAAACCTTGGTTCAAATAGTACAGACTCAGTCAGTCATGAGTGAAAAAACCAAGCAAGAGTTTGAGGCTCCGAGTCAAGTTTAATTACTGTGTGTGCATGCATGCATGCTCACACATGCACACACACACACACACACACAAATGGAATGAGAGAGGAAGAGGGAGAGAGAAAAAAAGAATAGTAAGAGTTTAAGGACTATCCTAAGCATATATTAATTAATAAAATGAGGGAAATCATGGAACCTACGCTTCTTGGAGTTTGGCTTCCTTCACATAATATGATAGTTTTCCAAATCTTTCCATCATTTTGTGAAAGGTGCTTTGTCATTCTTTCTGATGGAAGCATAAAATTCCATTGTGTATATACATCATATTTACTTGATCTATTCATCTATGGAGGGGCATTTTGATGGTTCTAAAAATGCTGCCAGAAACTTAGTTGTAGATTTAGTGTATTTTAGCTTGAGATCATATCGACAAATGCCCAGGAGTGGGATTGCTGGTTCCAGAGCTATGTACCTTTGACCTTCCAAAATTATGCTAATTGAAATGAACTCCAAGACATAGAAAAAAAATTTTTTTTTTTCAGATATCAACCTTGATGTCGGTAAAGTAGAGCATCTAGATCTTATTTTATTTCATTTGTCTTTTGCCATTGGTTTATCCCTGGCAATCTCTGTCTTGATTCTGGTACCTTCAACTTTGTATATACATTTATCTGATTTGGAGAAGGAAAGGGAAAAATTATAGTAATGAAAGAAGTACAAAGAGTGACCCATTGCAACAATGATATCCAAAAGACACTATATCGGAAGTGAACTTTAAAACTTTGGGGTGGGTTGGAGGTGTGGGGGATGGGAAGTGATAGGAGAACAACAATGGAGTGGGTAACAATATTCAATAAGGAATGTACCTTACTCACTTAACTGTAACCACTCTGTACAGTATTTTTGAAATAAAATATAATTTTTAAATTGAACCTATCCTAGAAAAAATATAGTTTTCAAAATAATACATCTGTCACAGTACTTGTGAGGGATTCTGAAGTCAAGCTGTTAGACTTGGAAAAGGATAGATTGGGAAGCCATCGCAAACAACAATCAAAAGGCTGAAACTGTGCTCTGGAAAGGTCAAACAGTCAAGGGAAGACAGGGGTATGAGTTATCTCAAGAGTATTTAAGTTCGAGCTGTTGGACACTAAAATATTAAGATTTGGAGACAAGATGGATGTCTGTGTTATGGTTCTAATGACTATTACTCCCTTCAGATCTCTAACAATAAGGGATTCAATTATCACTATGTTTACAAACAATACTTCATGTTAATAGTTGTAACCACAAGCTAGATTGATGCCTTAGTTTGTGGACATACCTATAGCCACTGACCACCCCCCTTGCAAGTGCCTGCCTTTTTTCTTGAAATTCATCAGCCACTGGTGGTCTCATTTCTCATCGCCTGTTTGGGTGGGATTTGAGACTCCTTCCTCTCCTCACCCAGACACTCCGAGGCCCCAGGGGCCAAACTCCGCACCTCACAGGCACTCCCCAGAACCCAGCTGCATTTGGGGCTGCTGCTTCCTGAGCCATTGGCCTACTGACTCCTTCCTCCCTTCACCAGCCTCTGCCAGGGCCTCCCGTACTCTCCCTACTACCCCCATCCTCAACCCTAGCTCGGCCTCCTCCGAGGCCTCCCCTCCTCTCCACACAGCTCCCAGTGCCAACCCCAGCGGGGCCACTGCTCTGGGAAAGACAACTGTGGACCTGGCCCAGCAGAATCAAAGGTTCCACAATGTGCAGCCGGCTTAGAAATGGAGGCAGCATAGGTCTCTGATCAGTGTCTTTCACTTCACTTACACAAGTATTAGTTGTATTTATTTGATATTTAATTTTGGATTTTGTAAGTTCTTATTAAGCCTTTGAAGAATAGCTGGTAGAAATATAGTCTCAAAATTCAAATTGTCTCTTGTTTAATTCTTTCAAGATTCAGAGATGTTTAAGTAGTTATAACCATCATGAACTCTCATTTCCATAGCAGAGTCTATTCAGAAAATACTTGCTTATGCATCTGTTATCAATTATTTACAAGACTTGAAAGTTTTAAAGTTTCAAATATTACAGGAAGATCTTTGATTCATGTTGAATATATGTGAGTAGGTTGAGCTGTTGCATACATTCTTGTGTGTGTGTGTGTGTAGAGGGGTGTATGTGTATGTGTATCATTGAAATCAAGGATAAGAATGTCTGGTCTGAACTTGTCTCCTTTTTCTGAGATATAATTATGGTGTTTTTTGGTTCATTGTATGATCTGATTGCTTGCCTTTGCCTGATGTGCACATTCCAGCTCAATTTTTCAATTAAAACTTCTTATTTATTATTGAGCATAAGGGCTCTAATATTGCTTTGTCTTTAGTCTGTCACCTAGTATCTTTGTTTCCTCTTCAAAAATTAACATGAAATAAAACTTTTAAATCCTGACTGATTTTCCCTTTAATTTGCAATTTGCAATAAGTATTATAAGACCTTTGATGTCTGTGTTCATGAAGAAAAATCATTTTGAATTCTCTGTTTATTGTAATAACACCTGGACAGATTTGTTTGCACCAAGATCTTAAAATTTATTTTGTATTTTTAGTTTAAAATACCTCCTCCATGTTTATAGCGTGAGGAGACAAACAATTCCTAGTAACAATGATAACTGTTTTATTCATTAAAATATCTGATAATTCATAATTTTGAATATGTCTAGTTTCAAATGAATGCATTTGCTCAATAGCTTTGCTTGATAGACACATGCACAAAAATACCAGTCGTAAGGGCTGAGGAGGTGGATCAGTGGTAGACAGCTTATCTTGAATGCACAAGACCCTAGGATTGATTCCACAGCACCACCTAAGCAGAAAAAGCTAGATGTGGAACTGTGGCTCAAGTGGTAGAGCACTAGTCTTGAGCTGACATGCTGAAGGACAGTGACCAGGCCCAGAGTTCACCAACAACAACAAATTAAATAAATAAATGAAAGTCATACTCAAGTACATTAATTTCAAAGGTTGATTACCATTTTGGGTAGGGACAGGGTGCCAAGATACAGCACCTGAAAAATACTAAAAACAGAAAGTAAAACATCAGCTCTGCCAACAACATGTAGAATTGCCACTCAAAGAGAAACCGGTACTAAGAATGAAATACTTTTTATAACATTTCTTAAGAAATTATGTCTTTATGATAATTATCAAATAAATTGACCTTCAAAAACTCCTGTGGTGGGCCTGAGACTTAAGGGAACCTACAAAAACTGGAGGAGAAAATCATCAACCTGTTTTTTAAAATTGTTATTGTTAAGAGAGTGTACATACAGATAAACATATTGTAAGTCAGGTAATGAGTTCATTTCTTGTTTGACAATCCCATCCCTCCTGTCCCTGTCCACAGTGGTATAGCTCATTGTGAACACAGTATCTACAGAGTACAAGTGCTGCCTTTGTTTCCCTGTTCTCCCTGAATATCTCTGACTCCCTCAATGCTCATAAATGGATAAACTAGAAAAGAAAAATTCCTCTTGTTTCCAATTCCTGGAATACATTTCAATATAAACATCAGTAGTTTTCTCTGTACACACATCCCAAACTCATATACTTCCTGCACCCAGTCATAACTCTCACCCAATTCTAAGGTCCACAAAGTAATTCTTTTCACTTTCCCCACAGGAAGAAGCCGAGATTCAGAAAGATTAAGTAACCCATTGGAAATACAAGGCTGAGCACAGTGGATCGTTTTTATGCCTTACCTACTCCAGAGAGTAAGATCTGAATATCATAGTTTGAAACCAACCCAGGTTGACATATTCATTACATGTTTATCTCCAGTTAAACAGAAGAAAGCAAGAATTGTGTGTTTCATGTGGTAGAGCTACAACGCCACCAGACTTGAATGGGAAACGTAAAAGATAGTGTCAATATGATGATTTTCAAGAACCAATGCTGTCCATTACATAATCTCAGACACCTCACACACACACACACACACACACACACACACACACACACACACACACACCACAATCACATCCCTTAAAGCAGATGTTAGTACTGAAATCCAAATAGTTATTTTTAATTATATAAGTTTTATTTTTTAGCTTTAGTGAGGTTTGACTTGATAGTTTCGACTGATGAGCCACAACTTAGAACTTTGTTATAAATATACCCCTGTCTGTATTAAGAAAAACATTCTCCTAGTTAAGTCTTCCTCCTTTTCCAGCAATGATAAGTTTTCTCTTCTTGGTCTAGTTTCTTCTTTTGGGACTCAATCTCTTAGACTTTTCTGTCTTGCATTGTCTGTAAGTTCATTGATCCAGTAGATCTCAGTCATCCTAATAACCTGGACAGAACCTGCCTTTGGAAAAGTGTTCTAAGCGCACCATTCAGTGGAGATTGTTAGTACTTACCCATAGTCACATTCTCTTCAGAATTGGGAACTTGTTAGGTCCAAGAATTTAGGGAAAGCACTCACTGTGTGCTATTTCATACTTTTTGATTTAATGACAACTTCCATCTATTGTCTACTTTAAGCATTGTGTGAAGAGAAGGATTGCCCCTTAGAGACAGAAGTACTGTACTAACTGTTGCTGTCAAAACATAGAAGGAGGGAAAGAAGCTCTGAAGGAACCGTAGAGCCTAGAAACTGATTTCGTAAAACCCAAACTGCCTTTTATCTTACCGTCAAAATAGAAAGTCAGAGACTGCAGTTACTTGTAAGCTCCATTTATATTCTTGAGCATGGGGCTCCTTTCCTCTTTGTCCTTCTGACCATTTACATCAGGGGCAGGTGGGAAGATGTAACAAGAACACTTAGAGTTTGGGCCTGGGATTAAAAACTCCTTTTTGTGATCATAAACATTCCACCACTTCCTGAATTGTACCTGAGGTGCAGAAGGAAGTAAGGTTAGTAATTCAGAAACTTATAATTACTTCTAAGTTTGCTACTAAGTTTGCTATCTAAACTCATCCATGTCCACCCCCAGAATACTATTTCCCAACTGTGTAGACACCGTTACACTCTGTTCTCCCGGAGCATTTGAGTGTAGGGCATCTTCTGCTTCTTATGTGTACTGCTTTATAAATGGAGATTTTCTCCAAGGCTCAAAATTATTTCATTGATTGGGACATTGTGCAATATGCTAAAGAGAGAGTTACCTGGAAGGAAGGTCCTAGAAGGCAAAGCATCTGCTAGGACAATGGAAACCCATGGTTTGGCCTGCTTAATGTTTTAACTTGTGCACTGAACTAACAGGAGAAAATGACACACTAGGAAATCTGCCAATTATGCCAAATAAAGAGATATGGTGCAAGTCAGAGAAAGGACATTGATTTCATCATAGTTATGACAAGACAAAACCTTAGCACACCATCAGAATACTAATCCATACTCACCTACTTTCTTATTCACCCATATCATTAGGTCTGAGTTGTACGTAAGAGTCCTCAGGAACAGGAAGATCTCGGGGACAGTGTAACATTGTTCTGCCATTTTGGACATAAAATAACTAGTTTGATGAAAGCCCATAGAAATATCCACAAATATGTGCATTTATCCTACTACATTTGATAAGTATACCCTCAGTATATTATCTTTGGTTTGGTCACTTGCTGACATAGCACCTGTCTGGTAGCTCCATTTTGACTTCACTTTATTCACCAGAAATGGAGAAGGAAAGAATGACTACAACACATTTGCATTTTTCTCAATGAGCAGTGAGTGAGTGGCAGGGGAGTATTCAAGAAGCTCCCCATGTTCTCAGTTAGCTAGTACCACCCAGATACCAGCTCAAATCTTGATAAACAGATACAGAACATACATGTAACTTATTGTGCCAGATTCACAGCTAGAGAGGTAGACGAGAAAGTGGAAGGGCTTGGTGTGAAAGCCACAGGTTGATATAAAGCAGAATTCAAAGGATGTGAAGATGAAGCGAGCTACCTGGAAGGGAAAGGAGAGGCAGCTAAAGCAGAAGAGCACCTAGACAGAGAAGATAGAGCACATTTAAGGCCACCAGGACATCAAGGTAACCCATCTGATGTACAACAGTCTGGTTGTGCAAAGCCACAGAGAGAAGTTGGAAGAACATCAGCAAGTGCTCTTGCCCATTTCTAGGGAGCTCTCAGAATGACAGGGTAAGAATTGGTAGCTACAAAGAGCACTGCTGCTGAGCACATCTCAGATCCCTTGCTACCATGATAATTGACATTGGAGAGGAGCAGCAAGGGTTGTATGAGGTGATTGCAACTCACTATGTGGAGGCTGTTCTGCAGCATTGTGGAGTGTGGTCTCAGGATGCTTAGAGCAAAGATCTTATAGCTGGTGTCAAAGAATGCAGTCTACTTGGAGTAGATATTTATAGATGGCACGTGTCTGAACACAACAAGCTGATAATGAGATGCTAGAGGTAGTTTCCCTAAAGATCTAACAGCCAAAACTAGAGAGGCAAACCCAGAGCTCTGCACCACATCAGGCCACCATGCCAATTGCTTCTACCATAGTACTAGCTACCCAGTTTGCACACCCATGACCTTTTACCCTGATTGTGCCCCACAATCCCTCACAACTTTTACTCTTTCACTTTGTTTATGTTTCCTTTTCCCTGCTAAGCACTTCTGGATGCCTGTAATAGCTACCGCAACCCGTGCAAAACTGTTGCTTCTAATCAATTTCCTGACTCTGTAACTCAAATTACAGTCACAGTTACCATTTAGCTGGTATCCTAGTCTCTACTACTCTTTTCTGTTACCCATAATTCATAACACCATGGTTCCAACCATCTGAACACTGACAACCCTGTCTCTGATACCCCATTCCCAAACAAAGCAAGGGAATAGTGAGCACAGACAGTCGAGTTTGATACTCCTTTTGCAGGTGCATTGGGACAAGTTATTCCTCAGGTATTTAACACGAGGGACTAACTGGTGGTGGAAAGAAAACAGCTTACTCAAAGATGACTAAAATCCAAGGACATGACTTATAACTTATTGCTAGGAAAAGAAGGTCTTGCAGTGAAAGTTAATGAGAAAGAAAATTTTAGAAAAAATATTGGGAATGATGCAAAAGTTGAGCTTAGTCCCTTCTACTAGTGGTCTGAATTATTTTATGACATAGATACGTAATTACTTTGCATTTAAAAATTATATGAAGATGCACATTTATGTGGTACTTATATTAATTGATGGAATAGTTGCATAGTATCACGTTAATTATTTTCAATAGTTTATGCTCTATGATATGCTCATGAGTCTGCCTTTGGCAATATGAATTGAGCTCTCTAACAAATGGAATTTCATTGTCAACTACTACAAGGAGATTACAGATGATAGTACCAAAATGAAACCTGGAACAATAAAACTGAATAAAGCTACAAGTTTGCAGTGAGGGGGTCAGTAGTAAGGGCTATGATAAAAGAGAAATTCTTCACCGTGGAATCTTGGAAAAATAGAAGGTGTTTTCTTGAATTACTAGCTTTTAAAACATTCTTAGAAAGCAAGATATTGTTTTTTATTCTTGCTATTTGGAACCTCTTTAATGAATGGTTTAACAAAAAATTATCAAAACGACTTTGAAAATTCAATGATGTGAATTATCACATTAACATTATACTCAAAGTTGCCTTGAGATGCAGGAAGGCTGTATTCCTTTTCTATTAAATTAATGGAATAAGCTTCCTGTTGAATGATTGGACAGTCCATGACACTTCTTCCAAAACAAAAAATATACTGGAGAGAAAAAAAAAGAGGAGTAGTTCTGGGAAAATGGCGGAGAAAAGCTGGAGGCTAAACAAGCTCTCGCATAGAAAGCAGTTTTATTGTTCCAGTGAACAGTCCTAGGCTGGAGAATTACACCAAGTGTGCCATCACAGTACAGAGAGTTAGCCAGAGAGGGAAAATCCAGGCAAGGAGACAGATCTGAGCACTTGCTGGTAGCTGCGGCTGTGGTGGTGAGCCGCCGCCTCCATAACTACAACACAGAGAATCCTGGACAAAGGTGCCAGACACAGCAAGCTAGTAGATTCTACTCAACACCAGTAAGAACTGACAAGGAGCAGATATCTTCATCCTACAGAATGCAGACCAGAGACTTCAAAGGTACCAAGACTCTGTTCCATGGAGGAGAAGTCACTCAGCCCAGGCAGTGAAAACTCTGCCCCCAAAGGATTGTCTTTCTTCACTGGGTACACAGAGCCAGAGGCTGCCCCTCCCTAAAGCAGCCTAGATAATCAATTGAAATTCAGTAAACATAAACCTTGAGAATGGCTCTAGGCTGGGCTCTGTGAATGTCTCAGAAGCTAGCCCCTCAAGGAAAAGATACTGTTTGCTGAAAGGTCTCAACTCTACCCAGAAGCTAGCCTCATCACAGCATATCCAAACTAGAGGAAACAGCCATCTTCCTCTTTGTGACACTCAAAACAGATCTCCCTCCCACTGAACTAGCCTGGGAGGAGGATTACAAAATTCTGGGTAAAGTAGAGCATTTTTCTGCTTGCCCAAACAAACTGATTTAAGAAACCAATCAAGCCACAGGAAAACCAAACACCGCAAGCAGAACAGAGACTCCACCAAGGGATTGGTTATGGACAAAAGGGAGATACAGGATCTTGCCATTCACACCCCCCCCCCCCGCCCCGAAAAAATCAAAGAACCCTATTTTATACCTATTTTTATTATTAATTTAAAAAATTGTATTCTATTAATCTTTTTTTCCTCTTATAATTTTTATTTTAGGTGAATATGCATGTGTATGTTCTTTTAAATTTTTATTTTATTTCTACTGAACTTTTGGTCCTTTTTCTTTCTTTCTCATTCTTTTTATTTTTTCTTCTCTTTCATTCTTTTTTTTGAGTGACTAAATTGCTGTTCTGCTCATCTTCAGATATACCTGTCATCGATTATTAGACCTTATCCCTCGTTGTGTACACACATAATCCAGAAATTTATTACTTAATTCAAAACCTCTTAGGCTTAAATTCTGTAATAACAGTATTATCTCTTTATATGTATATAATATTTTAAGTATTTTTATTTTTAGTTTTTCATATCTCCTTTCTATTCCTCCCCTCCTCTCATCCTATCCACGTTTTTCTCTCAATATTACTTTAATAAGCTTGCATAACTTTTGTGTTTCACTTTTTAAATTTAAATTTTTGTTTTTCCATTTTTTCTTGTCTCTTTTTTACTCTTCTCTTTCTCCTATCCTTTTGTCCAATCCATTTCCCTCTTTAAGTTTGGACTTAGTTAATTTTACTCTCTTTTTACCTTTCCACATCTCTCGGATCCTATTTTTCCCCACATTTCTCCCTAAACCTAGTAGTTTCTGGTTTGCCAAATTCTACTTTGCTGTTCTTAGCCCATTAATACATAGTTGTTTGACATTCAATAGATTGTATCTGTTGAAATATATTGTATCTGCAGACTTTTGCCTGTACAACTACAGGATTTTGGTTGATGCTTGCCTTAAAATAGTGTTCTAGCACAAAGCTGGTATTACTTTCATACTAAATAGAGGCATTCATGGAATCCATTAAAAGCCAGCCGAAAGAAGTCAGGGAGACCAGAAAGGGAATACTGTATGGAACCCAGCAGAAGGAATTAGAGTCCAAGGAAACCATAACCAATCAACTAAGTGATTTGAGAATAAACACTGAACACCAAATTAAGGAAGTAAAGAAACTCATACAAGATCTAAAACAAAACTCCAACAAAGAATTTGAAGCCATCAAATCCAAGCAATTAGAAGCAAAAGAACTAAAAACAAAATAGAAATTCTTGACAGTAGGTTAAACCATGCAGAAGATCAAAATTCGGGGATTGGAGACAGCTTAGATATTATAGAGAAAGAACATATAACTATCCAAGACAAATCCAAGAAATATGATAGACCTATTCAACATTTGGAAGACATCATCAGAAGGCCTAATCTGAAGATAACAGGTGTAGAGGCGCACCTAGAAACAGAAGTTAATGGTCTAGGAAAATTGTTTCAGGGGATCCTAGCAGAAAACTTCCCAAACATGCAAAATGATAGGTCTATTCAAATACAAGAAGCTTTTAGAACCCTAAATAGACCAGACCAGAACAGGACATCGTATCACCACCTTATAATCCCCACAAGATCAATTCAGACCGAGGAAAAGATCCTCAAAGTTGTCAAGGAGAAAAGATCAATCACCTATAAGGGAAACCAATTAGAATCATCTCAGATTTCTCCACTGAGACAATTAAAGCAAGAAGAGCCTGGATTGATGTAGGCCATGCCCTAAAGACAAACAACTATCAACCAAGCATACTGTACCCAGCTATACTCTCCTTCATAACTGAAGGTCAAATAAAAACCTTCAATACAAAAGAAAAAGTGAAACAATATATCTCTACCAAACCAGCCTTACAAAAGATACTTAAAGATGTCCTACACAGAGAAAACCAACAGGACCACAATAAAGGCCAAGAAACCACACCCAAACTGAGAATCCAAGAACCATAGGAAGAACCCATTTGGCGCAGCCCTCAAGAAGGTGGATTAAATGGCAGGAACTCCCAAATATCTCTCAGTCCAATCTCCCAACATTAACAGATTTAACTCTCCAATTAAGCAACATAGACTGTCTAGTTGGATTAAAAAGAAAGATCCTTCCATCTGCTTCCTTCAGGACTCACACCTGGACCATAAAAACAAACCCATTTTGAAAGTGAAAGGCTGGAACAAAATCTACCAAGCAAACAGCCCCCGAAAAGAGGCAGGAGTTGCAATCCTAATATCAGATAAAATAAATTTCAAATTAAAATTAGTGAGAAGAGATAAAGAAAGTCACTACAAACTAATAAAGGATCTCTCCTTCAGGAGGATATTAAAATTCTAAATCTCTATTCACAAAACAATGGAGTAACCAAATTTATGCAAGAAACACTACTTTCTCTCAAATCTCACATAGATCCAAAGACATTAATTGTTGGGGACTTTAACACACCACTTCCCCCAATAGATAGATGAACTCGGCAAAAACTCAACAGAGAAACCGCAGATATAAACAACTGCATAGATCACCTAGATTTAATATTATACCCAGCAGTATCAGAATACACGTTTTTCTCAGCAGCATTTGGAACTTTTTCCAAAATAGACCACAGTTTTAGGTCAAAAAGCACACTTGTCCAAATTCAAAAACACTGAAGTTATACCTTGCATTCTTTCAGACCACAAGGGAATAAAATTAGAACTGAACACCAAAACCACCAAAGAAAGTCCTGTAACACATGGAGGCTGAAGAACACACCATTGAATCATCAGTGGGTCATGGAAGAGATCCAAAACAAAATTCAAATTTTCATAATATTCAACAAAAATGAACACAGAAATTACCAGCTCCTCTGGGACACAGGTGAGACAGTACTCAGAGGCAAGTTTATAGCTCTGAATACCTACATCAACAAATTGGAGAGATCTGAAACCAACAATTTAATGAGACATCTGAGTCTCCTTGAAAAAGAGCCGCAGGATAAACCCCAATCCATTAGATGGAAAGAAATAATTAAAATTAAATCAAAATTAAATGAATTAGTATCCATAAAAACATAGAAAGAATCAACAAAACAGAAGTGGTTCTTCAAAAATTAACAAATTGACAGATCCTTAGCAAATCCTGTTAGAAAGAGAAAAGAGGTGCTGGGAAGGTGGCTCAATGGTAGAGGGCTTTCTTTGCATGCATGAGTCCCTGGGATCAATTCCTCAGCACCACATAAGCAAAAAGAAAAACGCCAGAAGTGGCACTGTGGCTCAAGTTGTAGAGAACTAGCATTGAGCTAAAGAGCTGAGGGACAGCACCGAATCTAGTATTAGAATGCCCAGCTACAGTAATAAGATAAGATGCAGATATAAATAGGATCCAATTACGTAAAGAAGAAGTAAAACTCTCCCTCTTTGCAGATGACATGTTCTTATAATTAAAGAATCCCACAGACTCTACTCCCAAATTACTCAAGCTGATTCAAAACTTTGACAAAGTAGCAGGGTATAAAATCAACCATCAGGGCTGGGAAGATGGCTCAGTGGTAGAGTGCTTGCCTTGCATGCATGAGGCCCTGGGTTCGATTCCTCAGCACCACATAAACAAAAAGAAAAAAGCCGGAAGTGGCTCTGTGGCTCAAGTGGTAGAGCGCTAGCCTTGAGCTGAAGAGCTGAGGGACAGCGCCCAGGCCAAGAGTTCAGACTCCACGACCGGACCCAAAAAAAAAAAAAAAAAAAGAATCAACCATCAAAAATCAATGGCTTTCTGAATGCCAACAATGAGAAAAGCATGGCTGAAGGAAAGGAACACCATTAATAATAGCCCCACAAAAAATAAAATACCTAGGAATTAACTTAACCAAAGAAGTGAAGGACCTCGATGATGAAAATTTTAAAAACCTGAAAAGGGAAATCAAAAGAGAACTTAGAAAGTAGCAAAAATTCCCATACACCTGGATTGGAAAGATCAAAATCCTGAAAATGGCAATAATCCCAAGGCTATCTACAAATTCAATCCAATACCTACCAATATTCCATCCACATTCTTCAAGGAAATAGAAGAGGCTATCCTAAAATTCATATGGAACAATAAAAGACCCTGAATAGCTAAGATGATCCTCAACAGAAAGAACAGTGCTGGAGGAATATTAATACCAAATTTCAAACTCTACTACAAAGCCACAATAATCAAAACAAGTTGGTACTGGCACAAGAATAGACCTCAGGACCAATGGAATAGAATTGAAAACCCAGAAATGAACCTACAGACCTATAGCCATCTAAATTTCGATAAGGGAGCTAAAAAAATAGAATGGAAGAAAGACAGTCTCTTCAGTAAATGGTGCTGGCAAAATTGGTTAACTACTTGCAGAAAATTAATTAGATTAATTAATTAGATCCTTATGTATCACTCTGCACCAGAACCAACTCCAAATAGATCAAAGACCTCGGAGTCAAATCAGACACCCTGAAAACATTACAGGATGGAATCGGAGAAACCCTAGGCCTCCTTGGCACATTCCGACATTTTCTTAATAGAGACCCAGAAACACAAGAAATCAAAGAAAGTTTGGACAAATGGGATTGCATGAAACTGCAGAGCTTCCTGTATGGCAAAGGACATACCTAGCAAGATCGATTGAAAGCCCACAGATTGGGAGGAGATCTGCACTAGGCATATAACAGACAAGGGTCTCCTATCTAAAATATACCTGGAACTCAAAATTAAATCCCCAACAACAAATCCTCAAATAAGTGGGCTAAATCCGAAAATAAGTGGGCTAAAAACTTAAAGAGAAACTTCTCTGAAGAGGAAAGAAGGATGGCCAATACACACATGAAGAAATGTTCAACCTCTCTAGCCTTAAAACAAGTGCAAATCATACCAGCATTGAGCTACCACCTCATCCCAGTTACAATGGCTATAATCAAGAACTCTAAGAACAACAGATGATGGAGGGGATGTCGGCAGAAGGGAACGTTACTGCATTGTTGGTGGGCATGTAAAGTTGTTCAACCACTTTGGAAAATAGTATGGAGGTTCCTCAGAAGACTCCACATAGAGCTCCCCTATAACCCAGCAATACCACTTTTGGGCATTTACCCAAATGATCACAAACAGGACCACACTAAAGCAACCAGCACAACTCTGTTTATTGCAGCATTATTTACCATAGCTAAGATATGGAACCAACCCAGATGCCCCTCAGTAGATGAATGGATCAAGTAAATGTGGTATATATACACAATAGAATTCTATGACTCCATCAGAAAAAAATGACATTGCCCCATTTGTTAGGAAATGGAAAGACCCGGAAAAACATTATGTTAAGTGAAGTAAGCCAGTCCCAAAGAAACATAGATCCCATGGTTTCCCTTATTTGCAATAACCACTCTGTGGCTGAGACAAGCAGAAAAGTTCAGACAAGTTGATGTTAGGCCAAATGAACCCCAAGATAAGGATTCAAATGAGATTTTTCTTTATTGCGATTGTTCCTAACATATTTATAAGATGATTTTTTTGTTGCTTTGAATGTCCCTCCCCCACGGTATAAACCCTGCTTTCACTGTATTTGATGTTGGTATCATTTGTGGAGGGGATGGGAAAAAACAAATTGTTTAAATAGGGATACTGGTGGATGCATTGCAGCGATGAGACGTACAAGTCATTATGTAGAAAAATAACTTTCAACTTTGGCCAGTGAGAGTGGGGGATGGGCAGGGCGGTGTTTGGAGAGCCGGGGGGGGGGGGGGAGATGAGAACGGATGGGAAGGGGAAAAAAAGGATGATGCAAAAATGCTTGATGAGAAATGTACTCATTAGCTTGTCCATGTAATTGTTACCCCTCTGTATGGTATTTTCACAATAAAATAAATAAAGGGATGTGCTACAGAATAGATTCTAAATGTAATATTTAATGGTATTGGATTACTTGAAGACAAAGGTTTACAGAAAAATTTAAATTTCAGATAAACTGTAATATATCAATAAACACGTTAAAGAAATATAATTTAAAAATTCATGGTTCAAGGCAAACCCTGACAGAAAAGTCTGAAAGACGCTTATCTGGAAACAAGAAGTGACACTGTGGCTCAAGTTGTAGAGGGCTCCTATTGAGCTGAAGAACTCAGGGATATGTTTACACCCAGGTCCTGAGATTAAACCTCATGACTGACAAAAAGAAAATAAAATTTAAAGAATTAAAGCATTAGGGCTTGGAAAGAGATTCAGTAGTAGAGTGCTTCTCTTGCATGTATGAGGTCCTAGGTTTAATTCCTCAGCACCACATAAGCAGAAAAAACTGGAAATGGCTCTTTGGCTCAAGTGGTAGAGCACTAGCCTTGAGCTGAAGATCTCATAAGGGACAGTGCCCTGGCCCAGAGATCAGGCCCTCCTACCACCACCACCACCAACAACAAATTAAAGCATCAAACAACCTGATGTTGTCCAGAATAATGAGTGCGGCATTATCCATTTACATGACTTAGTGACTTTAAACCTAGTTTACCAGGGGAGGTGGTGGGCAATTTGTGTGTTTGCCAAAACCTGCAAAATTATTTTGTAACCAAAGCAACAGTGATATACAGGCGATATGTTAGAAATGGACTTCACAACTTTGGGGGAGTAGGATATCAGGGTTGGGGGAAGGAGGACAAAATGTGGAAGGGGTAATACTGTTAAAAATGTACTCATGGGGGTGGGAAGGGGCTCAGTGGTAGATTGCTTGCCTTGCATGACTGAGGCCCTGGGTTCGATTCCTTAGCACCACATAAGCAAAAAGAAAAAAGCCAGAAGTGGCCCTGTGGCTCAAATGGTAGAGCACTAGCCTTGAAATGAAGAGCTGAGGGACAGAGCCCAGGCCCAGAGTTCAGGCCCCATGACCAGACTCCCCCCCCCAAAAAATGTACTCATTACTTATGTAACTGTAACCCACCCCTCAGTATGTCACCTTCATAATATAAAATCCCCCCCCAAAAAAAAGAACTCACCCAAATAGAGAAAATTAGAGACAAAAATGAGACATCACAACATAAATAAGAAAAAATTAAGAAGTTTATAAGAGACTACTTTGAAAACTGTATGCCAATTACATGGAGAATCCTGGGGAAATTCATGCTTTCCTACACTTGATCTGAACTAAGAAGTAACACATAAGAAGTAATGAAAATGAAATGTCAATAAACCACTTTCCATTGCAGAAAAATCTAGGACTCAATGAATTTACCATGAAATTAAGGCCTGCAAAGAACTTACAATACTTAGAACTAACTCTTCAATGGAATAGAAAGGGACATGGAATTATCAAAACACATTCTATGAGGCTAGAATTAGACTCTTCCCCAAATCACATAGGGACTCACCAAAGAAAGAGAACTATGAAACCAGTTCTTTGATAAGCATTGGTACAGAATATCTTAAAACATTCTCACCAACCAATTTCTGCCAGTAACAAAAAAATCATATTGTATGATCAAATAGGATTCATCCTAGGATACAATTGGATTCAATATTCTTGTCAATAACATAATACAAACCATCAGCGGAAGCCGGGACAAGAAACATGTTATCGTCTATATGGAAGTAGAAATAGCTTTTAACAACCTCCAATACCCCTTTATGATTAAAAAGTTATGAGAATCTAGGAATGCATTGAACGTTCCTCAGTATACTACTGAATATGTATATGATAGTGGTAGTTAGCAATTACGCAACAGTGGAAGTATGAAGACATTAAAATCAGGAATGAGAAAAAGATGTCGACTTTCTCTACTACTCTTCAATATGGTAGTGGACTATCTAGCAAAAGCAATAGGGAAGAGAAAAACATAAAGAGGATTCAAATAGGGAAGAAGTAAACCTATCCCTTTTTACAGATGAAATGGCCCTATAGCTTCCTGCCTTAAGATAGTAAAAGTGATGTTAACCTTCGGCAAAGTAGCACGGTATATAGCCCACAAGAATCAGTAGTTTTTCTGTGTTACCAACAATGGGAACTAGGCTGAAATCCAAAAACAACCTCATATGTATTAGCCTCAAAATAAAAACAAATCTAAACAAAAGAACAACAACAAAACTGGGAATTAATGAATTTAACCTCTACTGTGAAAACTTTAAAAATATAAAAAGGGAAACTGAAGGAGATTCAAGTAAATGGAAAGTCTTTCAATGCTCCTGGTTGGAAGAATTAATATAGTGAAAACTGCAATACTGCCCCCAAACTATGAACAATGCAATACTTATCAAAATCCCAACAATATTCTTCAATGCATTCGAGAAAGCAATTCAAATTTAATATGGAATTACAAAATTACAGATGAAACAGAAGGTTTAGAAATGAACTCATGGGCCTATAGTCATCTTACACACACACACACACATACACACACACACACACACACCATGGAATTCTATTCACCCATTAGAAAGGATAACTTTTTACCAGTCTTAAGAAAAATGAACTGCTTAGGAAAATTCTACTAAGAAAAAAGAGAAAGGAATGCAGACAGAATAATATAGGTTTCATGGATTCATTCAGTTATGGTATCTACAAGTAAACAAGACACGTTTTACCTCTTCCCAGTTAGAACGGTCATTATGAAGAAAGCTAACAATAGCAAATGCTGGCATGGATGCAGCCAATTGGGAACTCTATTACACTGTTGGTTGTAAATTAAATTGTTCAAACACTGTGGAATGCAGTATGGAGTTTCCTGAAAAGAGTAAATATATATCTCCCTTAAGACCCTGTAATTCCCCTCATGGGCAGTAATCCAAAAATTAACAAACAAGCTCACATGAAAGCTACAAGTATAACCATGTTCAGTGCCCAGGTCCAGAGTTCAAGGACTGGAAAACAAGTTACTACTGCTGGCATTTGTTTCCACAAATATGAACCCTTTGACATAAGATACCAAATCATTCTATTTGCAGTAGCTAGCATAGGACTTAAAGGTAGTGGGTGAGAAAATGGCTTCTTTGTTGAATATTAGGAAAAGATGTTGGCAGTCCAAGAAAAGGGAGATTTTGTTGTTGTTGTTGTTGTTGTTGTTTGAGGGGCTTGAAGTCTAGGCATGGGCACTGTCCCTGAACTCTTCAACTCAAGGTGGGTACTCTGTCTCTTGAGCCACAATGTCACTTCTGGTTTTTGGTGGTTAAATGGAGATAAGAGTCTCAGGGACTTTCTTGTCCAGGCTGTCTTTGAACTGCAGTCCTCAGATGTCAGCTTCATGAGTAGCTAGGATTACAGCTGTGAGCCATTGGCACCAGGCTAAAAATGGAGGATTTTTAGAAAAGAAAATCCACCTCTTCACTTGTGTCTAAATCTTAGATATCACTATTAGAACACTTCACCTTCAACTCATTTCATCAGATATTTGTAAATTTTCTCTTTTCCTTCATGCAGGAATACTGCAGTCAGTATCAACTCAGCTGTGGAACTGAACAATTGTATGGAAATTGCTAGCACCTAAATCAAGAACTTTTACATCAAAACAAATGATTCCCACTTTTGGAATAATTGTTTTCTCTTTTTATAACAAATCTTTGCTTGATTACTTCTTAATGTGACTGATGACATATTCATTCTCTTCAGCCTTCTCCCACATGATGTTAAATATTTAAGAATTCAAAGATTTCCATTGATAATTCATTAAGCTGAGCTCTAAGAAAATGTGCATTTCTAGAATTTGGTTTTCTGTCTTGTTCTTACATGCATAGGCTTTCTATGATTTATTTGTTCTACAAGGAATTCTACTTTCTAATCTTTGTGTGATCAATTTTAGTCTCTCTGTTCAGTCTTTCTGACACTCTCTCTGGAGTCTCCTTTGAGTCTGCCTCATAAAAAATATATTATTTATCAGCTAAATGACTTTCAGTTTCTGTTTTTTGCCTGACTTCATTTAGGCTGTGATCAGAACTGACTGGCTGTGCTTACTTGAGTGTTTTTTTTTTTTTTGGGTCCGGTCATGGGGCCTGAACTCTGGGCCTGGGCGCTGTACCTCAGCTCTTCAGCTCAAGGCTAGCCCTCTACCACTTGAGCTACAGCGCCACTTCCGGCTTTTTTCTTTTTACTTATGTGGTGCTGAGGAATCGAACCCAGGGCCTCTGGCATGCAAGGCAAGCGCTCTACCACTGAGCCACCTTCCCAGCCATCTGTTTGTTTTGTGTGGTATTTTTTTGTTTTAGAGGTCTAGGATTACTATTCAAGGTAGTTGCTTCTCTGGGTCGCAGTGATCCCCTGACCTAGAGTCAATGGGTTTTTCTCCTAAAGATACAAAAAACAGCTGACTAAATTCCTGTTAATTGTCTCAAAATGAGGCAATCTGGCATCCTTGTAAAGCCATCAATAATCCTCTGTAAACACTTATAGAAATGGTCTATCAAGATGACTTTTCAAGGTTGACAGTGAACATTGTTCATTTCCAATTCAGCACAATGAAGCAGATCACATCCCATGGAGCAGACTTTTAGAAGGAAGGTCCCCTTCCTTCCTTATCTTATGATACATCAAACCATAATATTCTGCAGTTGTGGCCAGCCTGGAGCACATTTTCCCAAGAATATTCTGTAGTGTAAAAGAGGACCAACTATGAAAATAAAGGTGAAAATAGTTGTCTACTACAGATTGATTTATCTTGCTTTTATCTGTTGTTATTTTCATTACTTCAAACACATGGATAAATTATATTAGGATTAGACAAGTGGCAAAGGATTAATGGAATAAACATTCAATTTACTTTCATATATCCAATATAGTGCACTTAACCCTTTATGGAAAATTAAATCCGACTCTAGAAACAATGTCAGAAATATAAAAGCCTCAATATGAATAATCTGGCACATATACACCATCATCTACTCAGAAATTCAGTCTCTCTTTAAATATTTATTTGGTACAAAATAATAAAAATTTGATTAATGAATGTAACATTTAAGTACCATCTGAAATACTCCTCGTTTATATGATTGTATATGTTTTAGATGTCACCTAGACAGGAATTAAACATGCATGTAAAATTCAAATTTCCACAATTTAATCTAGATTAGAGGAGTCATCCCTCCTGTAATGTGTGGTGTGAATTTTACTACAATGCTGATCCCTTCCACCTAATACCAAGAGTCATGTGCAATAATTTATTTTTTCATGTTAAGATGAGTGCTGAGTGTAGGATACACTTTGAATTATTATATTAATTTATTAAAATTAGTTTCACTTTTTTCTTTTCTATAACTGCAGAAAGTAAAATTATATATTAAACATTCAATATGAAGTAATCAATAACAAATAAACTATTATTAAAATGATATACTATTAAACTGTGATTTGAATTATAGTTCTAATAAATTGTGATGTAAACAACATTTAATAGAATTATGGGTAATGTTTTTAAACTTACCATCTTGTTAATATTTTCTAATTGTGTCATTTGTTATTGTTGATCCATGTCATCTCTTCACCTCAATTGTTTAGTTTTCTGTTTTATCTGTATTGGTTAGCTGATTATGCATTTTGTTTTCCCTTTTTAGTGACTGACATGAGGCTGAAAATCTGTATGCTAGTTTATTACTTCCTACATTAAAATCAAATTGCTGCTCTCCACAGCTGTTCTATTTTTTTTGTGTAGTTCAGAATTTCCCCTAGTGCCACTGACTGTATTGCTGCTCTCATATATTATATTTTATTTTTTATTTAAATTTTGTTGTCAAGGTAATGTACAGAGGGGTTATAGTTACATAATTAAGGTAATGAATTAATTTCTTTTCTAACTTGATACCCCTTCACCCATTTTTCTCCCTCTTCCCTCCCAACGCACCTTGCAAGATCGTTTCCAACCTATTGTTTTGTGAATATCACTGTTGCATAGATTTTCCCTTTGTTCTTTGTCTCACTAATTTGTTTTTGTCCTTCCCCTTCCCCAGTTCAGATCAACATATTTAAAATACCCCAGGTATCAAAATCAAATACAGTGACTACAGGGGATAAAACATAGGTGGGGAAAACACAAAAGGATAAAAATAAATCACATAGTACATTAAGAACAACAACAACAAAGAACATGTCTTGGAGTTCATTTCACTTAGAATCACCTTGTACGGTCATATGTACATAGCTATTGAGCTATTCTGCTCATCTACTAAGATTATCCTTGATGTACACAATAATGCTCCCTCAGACCCAGTAATCCCACTTCTGGACATTTAACCAGATGACCACAAACAAGGCCACACTAAAGCTACCAGCACAATTATGGTTATCACAGTAATATTTACCATAGCTAAGATATGGAATCAACCCTGATGCCCGTCAGTAGATGAATGGATCAAGAAAATGACACACACACACTAACATACACACATACACACACATACTATGCTTCCATCAGAAAGAAAGATACCACCTCATTTGTAAGGAAATGGAAGGTCTTGGAAAACATCATATTAAGTGAAATAAGCCAGACTTAAAGAAACATAGTTCCCATGGTTTTCCTTATTTGTAATGATTAGTTTACATCAAGGATAATCTCATGTATTTTAATTTGACAGTTTGTTCTATGTTGAGCGTGCAACATTATTGCTATATTGTTTGTTGTCATTTCTGTAAACAGGCAGGTATATTGAAAGAATTACATTCATCTTATCCATTACTGAAAGGAGAACAACTAAAAGAGCAACCCCTACTAGGAAGAACAACTCCTACTTACTTAGCTTCATTCCTATGTAAGGCCATTTTTGTCCCCTGTATCCTCATGTTGTACATTTCAACCATATACCTCACACTGTATATCTAGTATCTTCTACATTGTGAACAAAATGCCTGAGAAGTTCCACTTTGCTTTACTTTAAAACAAAAAATTCTTTCTTAATATTTGTGGTTGGGGTGTGTGTGTGTGTGTGTGTTTACAAAGATCAGAACACAACATTTTTCTTCATTTCGAATACATCTTTCAGGTCATTGTAAGTTGTGGCTAATGGGAGCAGTCTCTTGTTATTTTAAGGATGAAACAGAAAAAGATATTTGTGCATGTAACACAGTTGCTTTATTAGTGTCGTTGAACACTGAACTTCGATTTACATCTTGGCTGTTGTTGTGAATAATGTGAATAACAATAAACTACAGATATATTTACGAGTTACCCAGAGAGAAATAATCACATGATTGGTGGGTCAGATGATATCTCAACTTTGGATTTCTTTAGAAACTTGCATACTACTTTCTACAATGAGAATACTAATCTGTTTTTTGACCAATAGTGTAGAAAATTTCCTTTTCTCCACACTCTCACCAACATTACTGCCTTTTATTCAAAGGTAATAAAGGGCAGGTTTTAACTATCTGCAGTACCCTAGACTGGCCTTAGACTTAAATCCAACCTCCTAAATGCTTGGAATTACAAGCCTTTACCACCATAACTGGTTCCATTGATTTTTTGATGAGTTATAATAGTTATGAAGTTGTATCATATAAATTTTGAGTTATATTTCTCTAATGACTTCTGCTCAAAATCCGTTAAGGCAGCATAGATGTTGTATTAAACATAACTCTGTAAACCCACAGGCAATTTTCAGGGCTTTATGGAGAACATGTATATTCAGACCTTTTGTCCATTTTTAATCCAGTTTCTGGTTAATCTCATCTTTAATCTCGCTAAACCAGATCAATAATTAATTCGAGGTAATAGAAAAGAAAAAAATGCAGCAACTCCTAACATCTTTCAGTTTTCAATAACATGGTATTGCTTAAATCATTTTCTGTTAACAACTGATACTATATAACTCAATTTAGTTAGAACTATTACAAGGCTGTAGTTTATTTATTTTACATTGATTGCTCTTTCCAAAGCCTGTTTGTCTAATTTCCCTTGGTTTGTTTCAGTCTCAAGTAGCTCAGATTTCAAACTGAAGAATAAATGGAAGGAAGCAAACAAAAAAAAAATACAATTCCTCTCATCCGATGATGCCTGTATAAGAATGAGGAAAGAGTTCATCCTTCTAAGGACCTATGATAGGACAACAAAAAAAGAATTTATTCTTCTATGTCTTCTTTATCTTTGCGATGTAACTTAAATGTTGTAAAACACATTATACTGCTCAGATACTTTTATGTTTTATCAGTTTTGCACATTTTTACACTATCAAGACATAAGATAACCAGTTTGATTTACAGCATGAGAAGTTATCCACTTCCTTGGAAGCAGCATGATCAATAGATCTTACTTCTGGTTGCTCACTACCTGTAATGGTTTCTGTACTACTTATCACATTCTATTTAGTATTTTAAAAAGACTGCTGGCTAAACTCAAAGCTCATTCCTAGAAGTTTATGTTAAGTATTTCACAAGTTTTATTCCCTTAATTGTTAATATAACATTTGCTATAATGCTAATGTTATTACCATTTTAGTGTTGGGAAAAATTGTAATTAAAGGCAGTAAGTGCATGGCCTAAAGACACACACAGTGAGGAAGGAAATGAGTCAAAGTTTCCGAAACTCTTCCAGCAATACACAAAAGGTAGATAAAATCTCTCCATTCTATGACACTCTCAATTCAATATTCATATTGTCCAAGAAATAATAGCATACTAAATATTGCCCATGGTGATTGTTTTCTGTCACATTTGTCTTCAGCACAGATTGTGTTGGTGACATTGGGTTATCATGAACAGAACTGAGCTTATACATTGAGGTCCAAAGAGAGGCAAATTTCTTCTGTCCCACAATTCCAGTATCCTTTTTAAAAAGTACTAAAACTTTTCAATATAATCACCTACTGTCTTATAAGTATCCAAAAATAAAAAATCATAAATAATAACTCCAAAATGCTTTAAAATTGGAGATGCTAAAACATGCCCCTTTGAAGTAAATTTTCTTCTACTTTTAACGTTATTCTGAAAGCCTTTGCTAGTTTGTCATACCTATAATCCTAACTACTTGGGATATCTACTCAGGAGCCTGAGATCTGTGGATAAAAGTTGGAAGCAAATCAGGGCAAAATAAATTCATGAGATTATTTTTCAAAAATTTTAATGAACCAGCAAAGGGCCAAGAATGGAGATATAGTTCATTTAGTAGCTCACCAATCTAGAGAGAAAAGGCCTATCAAGACCTTGAAGCCCTGATTTCAAACTCTGAGCACGACAACCCACATGCAAATGCTTGAGCACATGCGTGCATTCACACACATATTTATTCAAAATACCTTCATATCGGAGTTTTTCATGAATTTCTTTGCTAACGATATTATATGAGTAAAATAAAGGAAATAAACTCTTCCATCTCAGAACATTTTTTACTTTCTTATTGCAAAAATACTGTACAGAGGGGTAACACTTACATGAGCAATGTAATGAGTACATTTCCTAACAAGTATTGTTACCTCCTCCTTTATTGTTTCCCTACCATCCCTTCCCTCCACCTCCACAAGTCCATTAACCTCCTCCCTTTCCCCACCTCAATTGTAAAGTTCACTTTACAACATAGTGTCTTGTGCATCTCATTGTTACAATGGGTCAACCTGTATCCTTATTTAAGGATTTTGTTTTTTTCCTTCCCCTCAGAAAATTAGAGGAAAATATATACAAGAAGAAGGCGCACAAACTTCCAATACACTGAAAACAGGTGTTATAGCATGGGGGAGGAACATATAAAGAAACAAAAACAAAAACAACACACTGCACGTTATAAGTACGTGAGAAACGATATCAAGAAAAAAAAAACCACTTGTGTCCCTAACTTGGGGTTCATTTCCCTTAACATAATCTTTTTTTTTTTTTTTTTTAGCTTTTTTTTGTTTGTTTTGGTCGGTCGTGGGGCTTGAACTCTGGGCCTGGGCGCTGATCCTCAGCTCTTCAGCTCAAGGCTAGCGCTCTACCACTTGAGCTACAGTGCCACTTCTGGTTTCCTGGTGGTTTATTTTAGATAGGAGTCTCATGGTCTCTCCTGCCCGGGCTGGCTTTGAACCACGATCCTCAGGTCTCAGCCTCCTGAGTAGCTAGGATTACAGCCGTGAGCCACCAGCGCCCAGCCCTTAACATAAACTTATCTGGTCATATACACATAACTTTTGACCTTTTCTGCTTATCACAGACATATATTAGTTATTGAAAATTAGAGAAACCATGGGACCTATGTTTCTTTGGACTTGGCTTACTTCACTTAATAATTTTTTTTCCAAGTCTTTCCATTTCCTAACAAATTGGGCGATGGAATGCTTCAGGAATTTGCCTGTCATCCTTGGGCAGGGGCCATGCTAATCTTCTCTGTATCATTCCAATGTTAGTATATGTGATGCTGAATTGAGCACAGAATATTTTTATATATAAATTGTAATTGATTTTTTAAACTAGACAAATAAAAAAAAAGTAAGTTTAAAAGAATTGTTGTGAAATTTGAGAACCATGTACTTCTTAGATAAGTACACATTTAAGAATAAAGTCAAGATTTACATGTCAAAAACAAAATAAATCCAGATATTTGTTGTTCAAGAGATGTGTAGGAGGAGGAAATCAATTATTCTATGCAAAGGACCTGTCATTATGAACACTGCAGCAAGTGTTAAGGTTTGCTAAAAGTTTTAATGTTTTAAATATATTTACTTTTGGATATTTGCTTATATATGCCAAAACTGGGACTGTATGACAGGTCATAATACTTTTCTATAAAGTATTTAAGATTTATGGTAGCAGATAAGTACTACTAAGTATGTACATTTCAGAGTTTATAGAAACTTTACTAATGAGAAGTTGCAAAGTCTTTGTGTAAAGCAGAATAAAGAGTTGACTATGTTAACTACACAGTTTCCATTAAAACTGTAGGCCTTCCTTACTTTATATGTTAGTGAGGAACAAATGATGATATAAGCCATATACAAATTATGAGATGAACTATAAATGGTAATCTTAGTGGGTGACTTTAAACACTACTCATAGTCTATAAAATTCTTGTTGAACATCATAATCTTAGCCAGTGTTAAATGTAAAGAAATATGACAATAATTAAATCTAATTTGTAGTACACTTCAAATACTGAAAACACTGGTAATTGTTTTGTTTTTTATTTTATTATTCGTTAATATTTAATTATTGGTTTTCTTTATTTGTAGCATTGTTTTCCTTGTTGTAATATAATAGAACTTTTTGTAAGTTGTCATTAGGAGATACTTTGAGAAGGTTACTGGGATGGCCACACCGTTTTTTATAGGTGCATGTGAATTTATAAAGAGGAAAATTAAGAACAAAATATATATTTAAAAAATGATTAAGTAGAGTCTGATTCAGGAGTGTTGATAAATGTCCACACCTAAAATATTAGCCCTAGGCTGAAGCAGAGTTATTACAGAGTTGAGGTCACAAAAGTGAGACACTGTGTTTTGTTTTGTGTTTTATTTTTATTTTGTTGGTCATGGGGTTGGAACTCTGGGGCCTGGGTGCTGTCCCTCAGCTCAAGGCTAGTGATACTACTTGAGCCACAGCACCACTTCCATCTTTTTCTGCTGTTATGATGCTGAGAAATCAAACCCAAGGCCTCATGCATGCAAGGCAGGCACTCTACCATTGAGCCACCTTCCCAGTACCTGAAAGACTGGGTTTTAAAAAATCATCTAAAAACATTTGCTTTTTGCTTTGGATTATATAATGAAATATATGAGTATTTTTGATGTTTTTGTGCATTGTCATACTTCTAAATTTATACTAACTTTACCCACTTTATCATTGTCAAAGTCATGAAATATCTGTGGGAGTTTGCTTATGTGAAGATTGTTTTTGCATTTATAATTTCTTCTGAGTTATTTTTATTTTTTATCAAAATAACTTTATATTTCATGTTGATGCGTATTTACTCAGAGAAAGGGATATAGAGGATTTAGTTTACCAAGTGAACATTAAAATTAGAGCTCAACAATAAGACAAGATGTAAACATAAAGGGGATCCAAATAGGGAAAGAAGAAATAAAACTCTCCCTCTTTGCACATGACATGATCTTGTATTTAAAGAATCCCATAGACTCCACTACCAAATTACTCAAGCTGATTCAAAACTTTGGCAAAGTAACAAGATATAAAATTAACCCCCCAAAATCAATGGCTTTTCTGTATGCCAACAATGAGAAAAGTGTGGCTGAATTTAGGAAAGTAACTCCATTTGCAATAGCCCCTCAAAAAATAAAATACCTAGAATTAACTTAACTAAAGAAGTGAAGGACCTCTATGATGAAAACTTTAAAATCTTGAAAAAGGAAATCAAAACAGAACTTAGAAAATGGCAAAACCTCCCATGCTCCTGGATTGGAAAGATCAACATCGTGAAAATGGCAATACTTCCCAAGGCTATCTACAAATTCAATGCAATACCTATCAAAATTCCAACCTCATTCTTCAAGGAAAAAGAAGAGCCAATCCAAAAATTCATATGGAACAATAAAAGACCCGAATAGCAAAAACGCTCCTCAATGGAAAGAACACTGCTGGTGGAATATCAATACCAAATTTCAAACCCTACTATAAAGCCATAGTAATCAAAACAGCTTGGTACTGGCATAAGAACAGACCTTAGGACCAATGGAATAGAATTGAAAACCCAGAAATGAACCTACAGACCTATAGCCAACTAATTTTCGATAAGGGAGCTAAAATAATAGAATGGAAGAAAGACAGCCTCTTCAGTAAATGGCGCTGGCAAAATTCGTTAACTACTTGTAGAAGACTAAAACTAGATCCTTATATATCACACTGCACCAGAATCAACTCCAAATCGATCAAAGACCTCGGAGTCAAAGCAGACACTCTGAAAACCTTACAGGATGGAATAAGAGAAACCCTGGGTCTCCTTGGCTCAGGCCGAAGTTTTCTTAATAGAGACCCGGAAACACAACAAATCAAAGAAAGGTTGGACAAATGGGATTGCATGAAGTTGCAGAGATTCTGCATGGCAAACGGCATAACTAGCCAGATCAACAGAAAGCCCACGGATTGGGAGAAGATCTTTACTAGCCATACAACAGACAAGGGTCTCATATCTAAAATATACTTGGAACTCAAAAAATTAAATCCCCCAACAATAAATCCTCAAAGAAACAACTGCCCAATAAATAAGTGGGCTAAAGACTTGAAGAGAAACTTCTCTGAAGAAGAAAGAAGGATGGCCAATAGACACATGAAGAAATGCTCAACCTCCCTAGCCATAAAAGAAATGCAAATCAAAACAACATTGAAATACCACCTCACCCCAGTTAGATTGGCTATAATCAAGAACTCTAACAACAACAGATGCTTGAGTGGATGTGGACAGAAGGGAACCTTACTTCATTGTTGGTGGGAGTGTAAACTTGTTCAACCACTTTGGAAAGTAGTATGGAGGTTCCTCAAAAGACTCCACATAGAATTCCCCTATGACCCAGCAATCCCACTTTTGGGCATTTAACCAAGTGTTCACAAACAAGACCACACTAAAGCTACCAGCACAACTATGTTTATTGCAGCATTATTTACCATAGCTAAGATATGGAACCAACCCTGATGCCCCTCAGTAGATAAATGGATCAAGAAAATGTGGTATATATACACAATGGAATTCTATGCCTCGATCAGAAAGAATGACATTTCCCCATTTGTTAGGAAATGGAAAGGCTTGGAAAAAATTATATTAAGTGAAGCAAGCCAAGCCCAAAGAAACTTAGGTCCCATGATTTCCCTTATTTGCAATATCTAGTGTATGTATGAGTCAAGCAGGAAAGATCAGATAATGTAATGTTAGGAAAATGAACCCTTAGATATGTATTTAAATATTTTTTTCTTTCATGCATTTGTTTCTAACTCATTTATAAGATTATTTCTTTGTAACTTTGTATGTCCCTCCCCCACAGTATAACCCCTGCTTTCCCTATATTTGATGTCGGTATAATTTGTGGAGGAGATGGGGAAAAACTCGTCGTTTAAGGATACAGGTAGACCCAATGCAACTATGAGCAGTACAAGTTGTCATGTCAAAAACGAACTTTACAAATTTGGTGCGGGGGGGGGGGGGATTGGGTTGGGGGGCAAGGGGAGGCTGGGAAGGGATGTGAAGGGTAAACAAAGGAGGAGGCTGCAATGCTTGATAAGAAATGTACTCATTATCTTGCCCATGTAATTGTAACCCCTCTGTACAGTATGTTCACAAAAAATAAAAATAAAAATTTAAAAAAATAAAATAAAATAAAATTAGAGCTCAAAAATAAAAATCAGCTTCTGAAACTAAGGTTCAATGCCTTGCATCCTTGGATCAGCTAGAGGATCAATCCAGGCTTCAGACTTAAAGTGGGCAGCTGAGGGAGTATAGTGGGTAGGACTTTTTGAGTTCCCCTTTCAGGATATAAGATTTAAAACACACACATGCAAGCACATATTCATAACAAGTTTTTGTTTGGAGAAGTGCACATTATGGAGCTCCATAATGAAAATCATACATTATTTAATAGTGTTCTCAGACCTTTGTCAACATTCTCCCAATGGATTATCAGAAGCAGGTCCTTAGATCATTTTTCTTGGGTTCCTTAGGCCTAGAATTCTTATTCCCCATTTCAGCAGGTCTGTTGTGATTTCAGTTTTTGGTGCACGTAATCCTCCCTTTTGTAAGTTTCTTGTGCACCCTTCTCATATTTAACTCTCCCGTTACTGGAGATTTCTCAACAATGGATTCCTCCAGCTCGCCCATTTTTATTCTTGGGCCAGAGAATGAAAACACACATCGAGACTCAACTTCTCTTTGTGCTTAAGACACACTCAGCCCAGAAAAATCCCCAACCAACCAGGTAGTATGCTCTAGTCCAATTTTTCCTCTCATGGGTGATGCATGACATTACTTTTTATTGAGGTGCTTCCTTGGGCCCTTTCCTGAAATTGCTGATACACTTTCCATCCTTTACCACAACGGATGGTGTTTAACCCAACCTGGAGCTATCTCAACAACTCAGGATATGTCTTCTCCTGAGGGTCTCCCTACATCCCCCTTGCATAACATGGATCCTGGACTAGTCCCCACATTGTTGGGAATACTCCCCTACTGTAACCCAATATCCCAAGAAGGACCACCAATTTGAAAGGAACTTAGCATGGCAATGTTTAGTTCTGTTAAAAAGCATGTTATTGACAGAAAGCAACCACTATGAGTAGGAAGTCTGCCCAGGTTATACCCCTAATGAGTTACTACTTCTGGTATTGATCACAAGTTGTGTTCACAATCTTGCTCTATTGGCTCTTTTGAAGCTCAGCTGGTTATTTTGAAAGGGGTTAAAAATATCAGAGCAATCCACTAAACCAGGACACCCAGGCCAGAAATTGTTAGAAAATTCTTACTCAGCTTGTGCTTTATGAGTTAAACTATTCCTCAAGTCCCTAGAACGATTTTAGTAACAGGATATACTTTAGTTATATAGCTTTTTGGAAGATGATTATGCTTATTCAATACTTTCCCTTATTTCCATCATTTTCAGAGAAAAAGAATATTCTAACTCCTACACAGTCCATTCCCAGACAGAATTTATTATAAGCAGCTCCCTTTTTGGAATGGAGGCTTATGAGCTTCCAGGTGAAAACACCTTATTTGCATATTGCCTTGGTTCCCTTAGGAAACTCGCCTCAGCAAGTGGTTATGAAACCAACAGCTATGTGTGGCTGCTTCATTATAAAGAACCTGTCTGTACTTGTGTTCCTACTGCTAATAGAAAGAGGAAAGACTGCTCTCTGGAAGCACGTAGCTATGGATTTAAGCACACTTACTGAACTCTGAGCACAGAGCACAGATTGAGCTGCAGGATTTTAAGAGCCATAGATGAATCAGTCAGATACCAGCTGATTGGCTGACCACAGGGCACACTTTTGATGCCACATTTCTGAGGTAAAGCAGTTCTAAGCTGCCAAGACACTATGGTAAGAAGAAGCCTGAGGGGGAATTCTTGGTGGGAAGGAGAAGGTGAAAGTTTGGATTTAGGTTTTAGAAAATGCAAGCCACTTTCTGAATTGCTTGAGGCTGCGAGCAGATCATCATATTTTCTAGCTCTCTAGATGTAGAGTATGAGAACACTTCCCACATATCACACTCAATCCCTCCTGCCTAGCAGTCTTCAATTCCCTCTTATAGCAGTCAAGCAATTTTTAAGAAAGCAAAATTCAGCGAACCTGATTAGCTTGTGAAGAAAACATATCCTCTGGCTTTAGAATAGATCAATTTCTATCTCAGAATAAGAGGAAGAAAAGAAACCACATTCTACAGAATGTAACACCTTAAACATGCTAGTTTGCTGCATGAACTTTTCATTAGATTCATACAAGAAAAAAAAGAAATCTGAGAATTTCTGGAGCCTTTGTTAGCCTAATATCAAGTTCTTGTTGTTTTTTATTTGTTTGTTTGTTTTGTTTTTTCCTAATACTTCAGAGATTCTAGTTAGAAGAATTGAAAAAATACAGATATTAGCCTGGTTCAGATTAATCTGAAACCACAGCAACTAAGTTATCAAATTCTAAATCTAGTCTCAAAGCTGAAAGTCAAGGCTTCCCTCCCCGCAACATCTTCAGAATAGCAGTATTGTCTAAGTCTCGGGTTTGTTTTCTTTAAAGAATTAGAGAGCAGAACAGTTTTTAAAGCAGTTTTTCTTCAAAGCGAAAAGAGAGCAGTGCAACAGTCTCTTCCTCAAAGCAAAAACAAAGCAGTGAAACAGACTCCCCAGCGAAAAGAAGGACATAGTGTCTCATAATTGGTTTCCTAGTCTCAGAGCATGAGTATGGAATTTTTCCTTCTTGGATGCCCCATCTCAGAGCACAAGCACAGAAAACACTTTTGATTGGATGGGAAGTAGAGGGACACTCCCTAGACCATAGTCAGAAAAAGCCATGTGTTAGCACCTAAAGCTTCATGTGAAAAGGGTGTGTAATATTTCCTGCATCATTCATCCTCACCATGTTGGAGCCAGTTCCAACCATTACCTTTTATCCATAACTACCCAGATATAGTGATTTAACTCCCTCTGAGTGTCACATAAGCACTTGTTACTCACAGGGCACTGTACATTGTAATGTCCCACCAACACTATGTTGACAGAGAAATTAGATTTCTAAATTGCTGTTTTGAAGAAGCAAAGCCCTCTGACTTAAACTTGCACACTTAACTTAAAATTTATTGTCTTTTTTCAATTCTATTAGCATTACCTACTTAAATAAGTGTATTTTTCATTTTGATATATCCACATAGGCATACAATGTACCATGATTATGCTTAACCCCTTCATAATTCTCTCCAAAGTTTTATTAATCATTTTAAGAATACAACATAGTAGTAATAAGTACATTTACAATATTGTACAATCTCAATATCCACACTCTTTACATCCTCCAAGATTCAAATTCTTTATTCATTAAAACAATTTTCCACCTCTCCTCTGCTTCAAGGTATACATCAAGTATGATTTTGCTTCCTGTCTCTATCAATTAGACTGTTCTATGTAACTACTGATATAAGTAGAATCATGTAATACTTGATCTTTTTATTTTATTTTATTTTATTTTTTAAATTTTATTTTATTTTATTTGAGAACATACTGTACAGAGGGGTTACAATTACATGGGCAGGATAATGCATACATTTCTTACCAAGCATTGCATCCTCCTCCTTTGTTTACCCTTCACCTCCCTTCCCAGCCTCCCCCCTCCCTCCCACCCAATCATACCCCCCCTCCCCCCCCCCCCACCGACATTGTAAAGCTTTGACTGGCTTATTTCACTTAGCAGTGTTCCAAAATTTCATCCATAATATAGCATATGTCACAACATAATTCTTTTTTTTTTTTTTTGGGTCCGGTCGTGGGGCCCGAACTCTGGGCCTGGGCGCTGTCCCTCAGCTCTTCATCTCAAGGCTAGCACTCTACCACTTGAGCCACAGCGCCACTTCCGGCTTTTTTCTTTTTGCTTATGTGGTGCTGAGGAATCGAACCTAGAGCCTCACGCATGCAAGGCAAGCGCTCTACCACTGAGCCACCTTCCCAGCCCCATAATTCTTTTTAAAGTTGAAATAATATGCCACTGTATGTTTAAACCACATTTGCTTTAGCTATTCATTTGTTGACGGCCACTGGATTGCCTCCATGTTTTGAGTATTGTACAAAATGACTATGAGTGCACAAGATCTCTTCCAGACCTTGCTTTTAGATGTTTAAAGTATATGCCCAGAAATGGAATCACTGGATCACATGAAAACTCTCTTTTCTTTCTTTTTTTTAAAATTTTTTTGTCATGGGTCTTGAACTCAGGGCCAAGTCACTGTCCCTGAACTTTCCCTCAAGGCTAGAGTACTACCACTTTAAAACACAGATCCACTTCCAGTTTTCTGCCCAGGCTGGCTATGAACCGTGATCCTTGGATTTCAGCCTCCTGTCCTGAGTGGTTAGGATTACAGGTATGAATAATCCTGTTTTCAATTGTTTGAAAAGATGCCATTCTGTTTCCCATAGAACGGTTCCAATTTTACCACACTTTTGGCAGTATTGTTACTTTATTTTTTGTAATTATCCTACCTAATTCATATGAAGTGGTAATTTTCTTCATTATTTTGACTTACACTTTCGTGGTGATTAGTGATGTTAAACACCTTCTTCGTGGGCTTGTTAACACTTTGTCTTCTCTGGAGAAACATCTGAGTTCTTTGCACATTGTAAAGTCAGGTTGTGTGTCGTTGCAATGATGTTTTTTATATATTCTTGATGTGAACCACTTATCAAATATATACGTGCAATAACTTTATCCCATTCTGTGTTGCTTTTTTGGACACTGTTGATTGCAACCTTTGGTGCATTCTGATTTATGTTTTCCTATAATGAATGACCCTTCATTGATGTCAGTTTCCAGTATATCTTCTGGTCCTGTAACTACGAACCATCATATTGATTTGGACTCCTGCTATGGTAACAGTGAAGTAAAGCTACATAATTTTGCTCTGGTCACCTACCTACTGCCACTTTTGTATCTCTCTCCATTATCTTTTTGTAAAGGCCTTGGGGCATATCCACAACTTATTTGGTCCTTAAAAACCTGTAGAATTACAGGCCTTAAATTTAGTTTTAATGGAAATATGTGACGTCAAATTTCTTTTTTTTCCTTTTTGCACATTTTTGAATGTAAGAATACTGTTCAAAGGGGTTACAGTTACGTGACAAGGTACATTTCCTATCAAGCATTTTTGCCTCCTCCAGGCAAATAAGATGAAAATTGAGAGCTTCGTAATATAGAAGGACACCAAAACTCTAGGTATATATTTTTCTTCATATGAGTATTTAGAATTGTGTGATGCTAGAGATATAACCTACTTGCAAGTTAATAATGAACTTGTCACACTTTAATGGATGCTAGACGATTTATGATGCTCTTGGGGCAGAGACAAAAAGGACTTAATTTTTACAGTAATAGTGAAAGCCAGTGAGATATGTGTGTATGTGCATATTTATATATTACCAGTGTAGCTCCCATCCCTCAGTGCCACTGAGTGAAGTAAAGATAGCCATGTGAAGCCTATACAAACAATGGGTTCTGAGTTTGAGCAACTTCAATCTTTCTAATGAGCAATAGGCATGCTTGAACTTTACTCTGGAGAATGACAATAGCTTAGAAAAAGCTTGCAAATATACTATGGAATATAGAGCAGCTAGTGTTCACTTGAAGATATGCAAACACTTGAGTCTGCCGTGGAATTGTTTTTTTTTCTTTTGTTTCTTGAATGTTCCTAGCTACTAAGACCAATATATATTTTTCCTAATAAACGTTTAGCTCCCCTTAAAAAGGAGGCATGACAATTTGTTGAGAATACTTATTATTTTTCTAGCCCTAAGCCCTCAGTCCTATTTAGAATACAATTCAACAAAATAAATAGATGGAATTCAAATTTAACACATCTAGAAGCTTTTTTCTTAGAGGCCTTTCTTAATGTAGGTGTGGAAGAAATTAAGGAAAAAATAGGCTCACAAATATATATTATGAAGATATTCTATGTATTTTAACAGTAATAAAAGATTACATTTCTGTTTTTTAGTGTGTGAATATTTACATAGTATGTACAGAGTGCCAACGTTTATGCCAGGGCCTATCATGGAATAGAATGTAGCAAATTTTCTCTATATTGTTTGTATATTTGTAGAATTCACCTGTCTGACTTCTCTCCCATTTTGATAAAAAAGAGCACCTGTTTGATTGAAATACAATCATTATTTTTCTACCTTCAGGATTCCACACACTTTGCTGTCTACTAAATATAGAAAAGATTCATGCATAACCCTCATCTTCAAGGAGCAATTTTCAGTATCCCAAGTAGCTTGTGTTTATCTCCCACCCCTTTCCTCCCAGCTGTCAATCTAGGTGAGTGATGGCTGAATTCTATAAGACAGGAAAACTCAGATAATTCACAGGCATTCAGTTAGTATCTAATGGAAAATTCTTCACTTGGATTATATTTTAGCATCATCTTTGTGAGAACTTCAGCTTCCTTATTTGGAAACTGAGCTGTTCAGTTAAAAGTGAGTAAATGAATCTTATTATTTAAAATTTCATTTAACTGAAATTGGAAGAATTAATTTTTCAGACACTATTCACATTTAAGATTCATTAGCCACTTATAGCCAGTGGCTAGTCTGTTAGACAATGCATATATAGAATATTTTGTTTCTTTCATGCATGTGTTTCTAACGCATTTATAAGATTATTTCTTTGTTGCTTTGAATGTCCCTCCCCCACAGTGTAACCCCCGCTTTCACTATATTTGATGTCAGTATAACATGTGGAGGAGATGGGGACAAACAAGTCATTTAAGGATTCAGGTGGACCTATTGCAACAATGAGAAGTACAAAATGTCATGTCAAAACCAGCTTTACAATGTCGGTGGGGGGTGGGGGGTGGGGGGGTATGATTGGGTGGGAGGGAGGGGGGAGGCTGGGAAGGGAGGTGAAGGGTAAACAAAGGAGGAGGCTGCAATGCTTGGTAAGAAATGTATGCATTATCCTGCCCATGTAATTGTAACCCCTCTGTACAGTATGTTCTCAAATAAAATAAAATTAAATTAAAAAAAAAAAAAGAATATTTCCATTATCACAGATGTTTCTGTTAGAACTGTTTTAGAGCATGTTTTAGTTTGTTAAGGCATGGTCCATGTTCATAAACTATATATGCTCCGTAGGTGATACTCAGACTGAAGATACAACCAGAAAGGCCAGACACCCATGAAGTTAAGATATAGGTATAAATTGTTCTACATAGGCACACTTATTTGTGAGGAGGAAGAGGATCAAACAGTCAACGTCAGCAGAATCAACCCTCTCAACTCCAGGAAAGAATAGGTAAAAATTTTAGCAGTTCTTTGCAGCTTTGCTTCTGTGATTGAAATTGACTGTGGTATTCTCAATGGTGATTTTGTTGGAAAATATAAATGTGTAATTATCACATTAGCTCAGTGAAGAATTAGAGTTTGTGCTTTGTAAATGTAATTTGATATTTATATGTGACATTTCAATTTCTCCTGGTATCAATACACCACAAATATCTTTATATGGTTTCTGAGTTGTTTCTTTCGTTAATTTTGTTGTTCTTACAGCAGACATTTTAGAAATTAGTGGAAAAGTTAAGACTTTCTTGTGTTTTGCAATCCCATTATTTCTCCGTAAGCTTAATAAAAAATGGGAATCTAAGAACTATGTGAAGAAATTGTATCTCCAATCACCTGTTCACTTTCATTAATTACTAGACCAAAGGGAACTGGCTCCCCAGAATCTCACCTTCAGAATTCAAGAATGAGGTGGGAATAAGGCAAGGAAAGAGAGACATAGTAATTTGCACTGAAGTTACTGTGCTGTCACAATGAACACTTGTTCTCATGCAATCTTTTTGAATCCCACAGTTAGCTTTTTTGTGGTTTTTATTAGTATGACAAAGATGACTGACTTTCCCAGATTTACAGTTGGAAGTGTGTGGCACACATTCCTTTATCTATGGAATCTTCCTTAAAATTGTGCATCATTCACTTTGGGTCTCAGTGCCTTTTCCATCCTTGTCACAAGTATGTATTTCTACAAATGGAGACGTTGGTTCATCATTTGTCTTTAAATGATTAAATTATGTGGATTTGCTATCGAAGGAAGGTATTATGGGTAGGACCCTTTGGTCCATGTTGACATTTCTTTATGGAATTCTTTTACGGTCCTTACTCATGGACTCATGTGTAAGTAATTCTCCCCATATTCCAGTATACTCCAGTAGAGTGGGGCAACACATTAGAAATTTAAAACATGCCTATAACTCTTTTAAAGTATACTTTTAAATATAATGATATAAATAAAAGCTTTTGTTTTGTTTTTATTTTTTATTTTAATATTATTGTCAAGGTGATGTACAGAGGGGTTACAGTTACATAAGTAAGGTAGTGATAACATTTCTTATCTAACTTGTTACCCTCTCCCTCATTTTTCTTCCTCTTTCCTTCATTCTCTCAATCCCTCCAAAGTTGTACAGATCATGTCCAACATATTGTTACATTTGATTTCCTTTAATTAAATGTTGGAACTCCACAATGTAAACACTGGAACACCACGGTTAGACCCCTCTGCCATGCATATATGCATATGCATATTTTCCTAAAATTTGGGGTCATATATTTGTTTGATTATTCATTTGTTTATTGCCCAAACTGGAACTTGAATCCAGGGGCTACACACTGTTCTCTGCTTTTCTTTTTCCCACAGCACTAGCCACAGGCCCATTTCTGTCATTTTGGTGGTTAAATGGATATTCCTCTGGTGGCTGGCTTTGAACCATAATATTCAAATCTCACCCTTGTGAGTAGGTAAGATACAGGTGTGAGCCTACTTTATAAGTTGACTTTTCATCTCATTATATCATTCATATATTTCCTATCCTTAGAAATTTCATACTGTTCTAAGAACATCACTTACAATGATTGCATGGGAGTCCAGTGCTTATAAATTCCATAATTAATTAAACTGTCCCTAACACTGAAAATTTTGTTGTCTCCAAAATATTAAATGCATCATTAAAGTTCATTTGGATTTTTCATTCTAGTATTTATTTTTTATAATTAGATAAGTATCTGCTAGTTGTTAGAAAGAACCAAAATTTCTTGTTACATAATGATCTATCTTAACTTGGCTCATCTAAAACAGTACGTTACTCCTCCCCATACAGTTTATATTTTTCCCAGCATGCAGTTCCAGTTTTGTAACTTTTACACACCTTACCCATTATAATGCTTTTGTCGAAAATCCCTCTTGTTATCATCCAGTTTTTGTAAAAACATTTTCCATGTATTTCATTAATAGGAAGGCATATTTAACTAATACCAACTCAACGTCATCATTTCCACGTGTATTAGCATTTTAACCTGGACCAGAACTTGATTCTAACAATATTTTATTTTAATGGAAGAATCAGAGTATCAAACGGAAGGCTGAGGGTTCCCTTATGAACAAATTTTATCATTCATTGCTTATTTTTGTTTTTGAATTTAAAAGTTAAAGATTACTAGCTCACATATCCTCTGTTGTCACTGCATTTGATTCCAGTTCTCTACATCATGTATATACATTTTTCTAATTTGGGAAGGGGAAGGGAAACAACAAAATGCTGAAACAAGGATACAGGTTGACCAATTGTAACAATGAGAAGTACAATAAACTATGTTGAAAACTAACTTCACAACTTCAGGGTAGGGGGAAGGAGGAGTTGGGGAAGTAAGGAAGGAAGGAAATGTAGGGGGAAAACAGAGGATGGGGTAACAATGCTCAACAGGAAATGTACTCATTACCATGCTGTAACTGAACCCTGTAACCCCTCTATACAGTTTCTTTACAATAAAAATGTTTTTAAAAAGATTACCAGCTAATATTTCCATGGTTAACTTGCTATGCAACTTAAATGTTTCATATAGCTGAAAATGGGAAACCAAAAAGAAAGCAACTTTCTATATATATATATATTGCTGTAACACTGAGATGCCAAATCCAGTGCCAAGTGCACAAGAACCCAGAGTACAGTCATTAATCTCTAGAATTCTGAGTTGTTTTCTTTGGCTGGAAATCTCTTTAGTGTATTATGCACAATATGCAGAAATGTCCTGAAAAAATACTCATGGATAAAAACAATTCTACATGATCAGGAAAATTTGCACCATGTCAAAAAGTGGAAAATAAGACGAGAAAAATTCTATTCCTGTTTATATAAAAGCTAGGATTGGACATGGATCTACCAGTAGACTGAAGAAGAGAAACAATTATTTAAGTGAGTTGTTATTGTAAATGTAATAATATAATGATATACATAGTAAAATAGAACCTGATAATGAGCCATGAACTCTGCCTGGGGAGTTCAAGAAAATCTTTATTGCTCAGTATCTTGATACATAGGAAGGGAGAAAACAAATATTCTGTAAAATGAAGAAAATCTTATGAAGTGCAGAAATCTCTAAATATTATGATCAAGGCACGTAAAGTATCAGGAACAAGGTACCAGTTAATTGAAGAGTGAAATTGGAGCGATTGAAATGACCATATTGCTTGGTATTATGGAACTTCCTTAATATGCACAGGGCCCTGGGTTCAATCCCCAGCACTAAAAAGGAAGGAAAGAAAGAAACCAAGAAAGATTTGCAAGGTGGGGTCTATAGTTCTCTTTCTTTGATGAGTCCCTGCCTGGTTTTGGGATAAGGGTTATGATGGCTTCATAGAATGAGTTCGGTTGTGAACTTTCTCGTTCAATTTCATTGAAGAGTTGGAGGAGTATTTGTGTGAGCTGTGCTTTGAATGCCTTGTAGAATTCTGCTGTAAAACCATCTGGTCCTGGGCTTTTCTTAGATGGGAGGACTCTAATTGCTGTTTCTACGTCAATACTTGATATGGGCCTGTTAAAATGATTTAACTCATCTTGGTTTAGTTTCAGCATGTCAATATTTGCTAGGAAAAGGTCCATTTCTGCCATGTTCTCAAATTTATTAGTATAAAGTTTTGAGAAGTATTCCCTTATAATGTTCTGAATCTAGGTTGTTTCTCCGGTGATGTTTCTATTCTAATCTCTGAGGTTTTTTTTTTGGGTTGTACTCTTGTTTTTCTGATAAGGTTTGCTAAGGGTCTGTCAATTTTGTTAATTTTTTAGAAGAACCAACTCATTTTTTGTTGATACTTTCTATGGTATTTTGTGGATTCTAATTTATTTAATTCTGATTTAATTTTAATAATTTCTTTCCTTCTACTGGATTGGGGTTTATATTGCTGCTCTTATTTAAGGAGGGTCAGATGCCTTATTAAACTGTTGGTTTCAGATCTTTCCACTTTGTTGATGTAGGAACTCAGAGCTATAAAATTGCCCCTGAGTACTGCCTTTGCTGTGTCCCAGAGGAGCTGGTAATTTGTGTGTTCATTTTTGTTGAATATCATGAACATTTGAATATCCTTTCTAATATCTTCCATGACCCACTCGTGATTCAGTAGTGTGTTGTTCAGCCTCCATGTGTTACAGGACTTTCTTTGGTGGCTTTTGGTGGTGAGTTCTAATTTTATTCCCTTGTAGTCTGAGAGGTATAAGTTCAATGCTTTTGAATTTGGACAAGTTTGCTTTGTGGCCTAAAATGTGGACTACTTTGGAAAATGTTCCATGTGTTGCTGAGAAAAACGTGTATTCTTATGCTGCTGGGTGAAATATTCAGTAGATGTCTGTTAAAACTTGTTGATCTATGCAGTTGATTAGATTTGTGATTTCTCGAGTTGATCTATCTAGTGGGGAAACTGGTGTGTTAAAGTCCCCAACAATTAATGTCTTTGGATCTATGTGGGATATGAGGAAAAGTAGTGTTTCTTGGATAAATTTGGGTGCTCCTTTGTTTGGTGAATAGGTATTTACAATTGTAATATTCTCATGGAGGAGAGGTCCCTTAATTATTAGTATGTAGTGACCTTCTTTATCACTTCTTACTAATTCTAATTTGAAGTCTATTTTACCTGATATTAGGATTGCAACTCCCGCCTGTTTATGGGGGCCATTTGCTTTGGTTCCAGCCTTTCATGTTGAAAATGTTGTTTTTATGGGCAAGATGTGACTCCTGAAGGGAATAGATAGAAGGATCTTGCTTTTTAATCCAACTGGGCAGTCTATGTTGCTTAATTGGAGAGTTAAGTCCGTTAATGTTGACAGATAGGACTGAGAGGTATTTGGGAGTTTCTGCCATTTTGTGCACATTCTTGGGGGCTGCAGCAACTGGGTTCTTCCTATGGTTCTTGGATGCTCAGTTTGGGTGTGATTTCTTGGCCTTTATTGTGGTCTTGTTGGTTTTCTCTGTGTAGAAAATCATTAAGAATCTTTTGTAGGGCTGGTTTGGTGGATATATATTGTTTCAGTTGTTCTTTGGTATGGAAGGTTTTTAGTTTACCTTCGGTTATGAAGGAGAGTAAGCTGGGTACAGTATTCTTGGTTGATAGTTGTTTGTCTGTAGTGCATGGCATACATCATTCCAGGTTCTTCTTGCTTTGATTGTCTTTGATGAGAAATTTGAGGTGATTCTAATTGGTTTCCCCTTATAGGTGATTCATCTTTTCTCCTTGACAGCTTTAAGGATCTTTTCATTGGTCTGAATTGATCCATTGTGGATTATAATGTGACAGTGGGATGTCCTATTCTGGTCTGGTCTATTTGGAGTCCTAAAACTTATTGTATCTGAATAAGTCTATCTTTTTTCATGTTTGGGAAGTTCTCTGCTAGGATCCTGTTAAACAAATTTCCTAGACCATTAACTTGTTTTTAAGTGCTCCTCTACACCCATTATCTTCAGGTTAGGCCTTCTGATGGTGTCTTCCAAATGTTGAATAGATCTATCATATTTCTTGGATTTGTCTTGGATGGTTATATGTTTTTTCTCTATAATATCCATGCTGTCTTCAATCCTGGAGATTCAATCTTCTGCAAGTTCTAACCTACTATCAAGACATTCTACTTTGTTTTTTTTTCTTTTGTTTCTAGTTGGTCAGCTTTGATGGCTTCAAATTCTTTGTTGGAGCTTTGTTTTAGATCTTGTATGGACTTCTTTACTTCCTTAATTCGGTGTTCAGTGTTTATTCTCAAATCACTTAGTTGATTGGTTATGGTTTCCTTGGACTCCAATTCCTTCTTCTGGGTTAGATTCAGTATTCCCTTTGTGGACTCCTTGAGTTCTTTTAGTTCACAACTTACGGATTCCATGAATGCCTTAATTATCTTTGTGTATTCTCATCCTGGTCTCTCAATTCCTGTATTACTCTTTGATTAGCTTCCTCCCGTTCATGCGATTCCTGTAGCTCTCTTTGACAGATCTCAGGCTGCTCACACCATTCCTTTATTTCTGTTTGAGTGCTCTCAAGCTGCTCATGCAATTCTGTATCAATCTTTGAGTAGCTTCCTCATGCTCATGATATTCCTGTATTGGCCTTTTTTTGCCTCCTCTCTCTCCCTATCATGCTCATACTGAGTCTTTTGCAGGTTTTCAATCTTTTCGTTTACCATGTTTACCAGTAGTGTTTGTAGAGCTAATTGTGAACTCTCCTCTGGATTATTATCTGTTCTGTCTACGGATTATCATGAGTGGGAGTTGAGATACCCAGACTTGTCATTTTTCTTGTGTTTTCCCTGATTGCTCTGCCCATTTGGGATGAAAGTAACACCAGTTTTGTGCTAGATCACTATCTTAAGGTAAGCATCAACCAACGTCTGTAGTTGCTCAGTCAAAGTCTGCAGATACACTCTGGTTCAACGGATATATCTATTCAACATCAAACAACTATGTATTAATGGGTTATGAACCACAAAGAAGATTTTGGCAAACTAGAAATTATTAGGTTTGGAGAGATGTGGGTAAAAATAGGTATAGAAGGATATGTAAAGGCAGAGGGTGAGTTAACTTAACTAATTCTTAATCTCAAAGTGGGAACTAGGTTGGATAGAATGATAGTAGAGAGAGAGAAAAGAAAAGAAGATAAAGATATAAAAAGAGGCAAAAATAGAAGAACAAATATTAAAAATTAAAAAGTGAAACACTTAAAAATTATTCAAATTTAAAAACGTAATATTCAGAGAAGAATGTGGATAGGATAAGATAAGGGTAGGGATGAAAAGGAGATGTGGGAAACTTTTAAAATGCTTAAAATATTATATAGATATAAAGAGGTAGTACTATTATTAAGTAATTTAAGTCTAAAAGGTTTTGAACTGAGCAATACATTTCTGGATTAAATGTGTACACAATGGGGGATAAGATCTAATATTCAACTACGGTTATATCTGAGGATGAGCAAAGAATAAAAGAGAAGAAAAGGTTCAAAGAATGAGAAGGAAAGAAAAAAAGATCAAAAGGTCAGTAGGGCTAAACAAAAAAGAAAAAAAAAGCACACACTTATACCCTTAAAATAAAAATTATCAGAGGAAGAAAAAAGTTAATATAAAACAATTTTTTTCAAAAAAAAGTTCAATATTAAAAATTTTTTAAAAGTTTTAGAAAAAATTTTTAATAAAAGGTACAAAAAAGTTCTTTGATTTTTTTGGGGGGATGGGAAGATCCTATATCTTCCTTGTGTCCTTAACCTGTCTCTAGTTGGAGTCTCTGGTCTGCTTGTGGTGTTTGAATTTGCTGTGGCTTGGTTGGTTTTTTTAAGTTGGTTAGTATGAGCAGGCAGAAAAATGCTCTGCTTACCCAGGATTTTTTGATCGTCCTCCCAGAGGGGGATCTGCTTTGAGTATCACAAAAGAGGGAGATGGCTGTTTCCTCTACTTTAGAGATGCTGTGTTGAGGCTAGGTTCTGGGTAGAGTTGAGGCTTTTCAGCACATAGTAGCTTTTCCCTGAGGGGTTAACTTCTGAGTCACTCACAGAGCCCAGCCGGGAGCCTTTTTCAAGATTTATGTTTACTGTATTTCAGTTGATTTTCAAGGCTGCTGTAGGGAGGGACAGCCTCTGTCTCTGTGTAATCAGCGAAGAAATCCACTCCTGGGGCTTGTGCCCTGTTCTGGATGACTTTTCCCTGGGTGGAGCTGAGCCTAGCTGGTCAGATTAGGTTCCTGTGACCTACTAAATTACTCTTGTTTTCTTCCAATGCCTGAGTTAGAGCTAGCTGCTCAGCCAGGCCTTTGTCAGTATCAAAGATGGAGATCTCTGGTAGTGGCGAGGGGAGGGGTGGCCTTCCTTCCTCTGAACCCTGAGAAGGAGTGAGGATGTCAGGCTTCTACTCACGCCGGAATCTTGGTTCCTGTGTCGTCTCTGGTCGGCGAACAAACTTCAGGATGAAGATGTCTGTTCCTTGTCAGTTCTTGCTGGTGTTGAGTAGAAATCCGCTCACCTGCCGCCTCTAGGGCCTTCATCCTGGACTCTCTTTGTTGCCGGTATGGTGGCTACAGCTGCCGCCGCTACCGCCTCAGCAGCTGCCACCTCAGCTACAGCAGCTGGCAAGTGCTCAGATCTGTCTCCTTGCCTGGATTTTCCCTCTCTGGCCTAACTCTCTGTCCTGTGATGGCACACTTGGTGTGATTATCTGGCTTAGGACTATTCACTGGAACAAAAACTGCTTTCTATGTGAGAGCTTGTTTAGCCTCCAGCTTCTCCTCCGCCATCATCCCGGAGCTCCCTCTGAAACCTTTATTCAACTATTTTTTTTATTTCAAAGATAGGCTGTCTATTTTTCGAAAAGTTTCCTAGTATAAAATAACTAATATTTCAATAGAAAGTACAGTTTATTAATTTCAAGGGAGTTTTAGATATACGCATGATATTGTGGTAACGTTTATAGTATATTACTTGAAAAAATTTGTTCAAACTCTTAAATATTCGTGTGTAATGACAGGGAGAGAGGAAGATAATTCATACTGGTTAGGAATTTGCAATGCCTCAAAAATCTATTGAATAATTTGTTATAAGCACATAGTCAAGCTACCTGATATGGCTTAGTTTTTTTTTTGTTTATTTATTCAAAATTTTAACATGTATGCATGCACAGTGGTAACATTAAAATTATTAATCATAATACAAATATTGCAAAATCATAGACAGGTATCATACGTTCAATAGTTAGCACTTATGATTCTAATAATAATTTTTATGAAGATGATGATGACCACAGTGTAGCCTGATAATGACAAGGTTGTGATTAAAAAGGAAAAATTTTTAGACATCTTGTAAGCCAGATTTCCCACATTGAATACATAGTACTAAAAAGCATTGGATTAATACAATAAGAATAATAAGAGGAGAGTCTCAATATCAAGAAATACAATCACATAAACAGGTGAGACAGTAAATACCTTAATGTTATTCTTTCAGTCTCTCTAAATATACTCACATTTCTTGGTACTATTGTTTTCTTATAAATAAAATCGTTTATTTGCACATGTTGATTATCCCACATAGATAAAATATAATAAGCTGAGTGCTTTCTGTTACAAATGATCTTGTTTGTTCTAGCCTGAGGAATTTAGGAGAAAGCCTTTAACTACCCACATAGCCATTGGCTTAGTTATATATCCCTAGAAGTTAACAACACATGCCTCAAGAAGCATACTTCACTCATTAGGCAGAAATCCATGATCAGTTTTAGTTTCCATCCAGTTAACTGGAGAAAATCTATGTATAAATTTATTAAGAACTCTTGGCAACAAATAAAGCAATAGGAAACATTTTGATGGACTAAGATGTAGTTTTCAACTTAGTGTGATTAGTTCAAATACCATTCTCATAAAGACATTATTCAATAACCAATGTTTTCCAATGACATATTCTTCAATATAGCTGTAAACACATGACACAATTACATAATACCACTTAAATATCTGGAGTTACATTAAAAGGACACGGTCCTTAGAGCCAGGAGGAAAATTTATTTTTATTTCTGCATGAAAAAATTTGTGACTTTATACCAACAAACTGAATTTGACACTTTCCTTATTTGTAAGCTAAGGGGGAAAATGTAAGGACTCTTCACTTTTCTTTCTTTTTTTTTTTTTTTTTTTTTTGCTCTATAAGCCAACAAATATATTCTTCAATATTTCTGGTAGATTACATCCATTTACAGATGAGAAATGTAAGGCCAGTAGTCAATGTAATGAGTAAATAATGATACTAGAATTTGTGTCTGAGCCCTTCACTCTGTGTGCTTACAAGCAGAAGTAATTTGTTGATGGAAAGGGCCAATAAGAAAAGACTATGGGGAAAAACATAGGTTGTAAAAGGTTGCTTAAATCTAGGTGACCAGTGATGATTACATGAAACAGGCTGGTGTCAGGGGCATAAAAATGAGTACATAGAAATCATATTAGTGACAGAAACTCAGAAAATCTTCATCATTCATCTTAACTAATGGGTGAGAGCAGAAGGGTAAGAAAAATCTAAAGTGTTCTACATCTCTGGCCAGGCAACTGTGTTAGTGATATTCTTGGTGATAGGGATTGCAGGTGGAAATGATGGATTTAGGGAGAAAAAAAACTCTGATAGTTGTAAAGTTTATATGAAAAAGAATAATAAAATTGGGGGCATTATTAAAGGGAAGAGTTAAGGGAAAGTTCTGACACAATTCTGAACAATGTGAGTACCAGTGTGGACAAGATTGGAAGAATGAGATAAATAAGGAAACAAGAAATTAATAAACGCAGATTTACAGAAGTAAAGAAAGGAAAGAATTTGCAGGAAGAAAAGTTCAAAACTGTTACAGAGATATTGAAGGAAATATGCTATTTGGATTTGAAAACTAAAAAGGTATAGACAAGTTCAATAAGAACAGTGTTTTGGTGATATCTCCATGATGAAATAGCCTTGTCATTCAAACTGCCACAAATTCTTATATGTAGGAAGTGCTCTGATAAACTTCAAGCTTTTATTGAATGGAAGAGTTCAGACATTACCCTCATCACTAGGATTAAATTCCTAAAAAGATAAGGCATTTTGCTTTAATGCCTTTCTTTCATTTTCTCTTACACATTGGCAAGTAGGGAAGGATTCTTATGTAACAATAATACAATGTTGACTTGTAATAACACAACATCTAGTTTTGAGATGTTTGAGATCTAGTGTTAATTCAGATATTTACTAATTAGCTCCAAAATTTATGGATATTTATATTTCTCCTGGGTAAACTAATGAGCTCCAAGAAAATTGTACACCCTCTAATGTGGGCATAGGGTTATACTGTGGAACTTTCCCGTTCAGATAGGGAGTACTACCCTATTGTTTAACATGGAGAACGTACCCTCATACATAGACTGTGTGTGTGCAAACCAGAAGTGGTATTTGAACAAGGGAAAACATGGGACCTATGTTTCTTTGGGGCTGGATTACTTCACTTAATATAATTTTTTCTAAGTCTTTCCATTTCCTAACAAATGGAGCATTGTTATTCTTTCTGATGGAGGCAAAGAATTCCATTGTGTATATATACCACATTTTCTTGACCCATTCATCTACTCAATGGCATCTGGATTGGTTCCGTATCTTAGCTCTGGTAAATAATGCTGTAATAAACATAGTTGTTCTGGAAGATTTAGTATGGTCTTGTTTGTGATCATTTGGGTAAATGCCCCAAAGTGGGATTGCTGGGTCATAGGAGAGCTCTAGGAGTTTTTTGAGGAACCTCCATACAACTTTCCGAAGTGGTTGAACAAGTTTACACTCCCAATAACAATGAAGTAAGGTTCCCTTCTGGCCACATCCACTCTTGCATCTGTTATTATTGTTCTTGCCTATGGCCATTCTAACTGGGGTGAGGTGGTATCTCCATGTTGTTTTGATTTGCATTTCTCTTATGGCTGGTGAGGTCGGGCATTTCTTCATGTGTCTATTGGCAATCCTTCTTTCCTCTTCACAGAATTTTCTCCGTAAGTCTTTAGCCCTCTTATTTTTATTTATTTATTTATTTTTATTTTGAAAATACTGTACAGAGGAGTTAAAATTACATGGGCAGGATAATGAGTACATTTCTTATCAAGCATTGCTGCCTCCTCCTTTGTTTCCTCTTCCCATCCCTTCGCATCCTCCCCCCGCCCCCCAATCCTCCTCGCCCCCCCATGAAAGTTGTAAAGTTCATTTTCGACATAACGACTTGTACATCTCATTGTTGCAATGTAGCCCACTTATTTATTGGGCAGTTGTTTTTTTGAGGATTTGTTGTTGGTGGATTTAATGTTTTGAGTTCCAGGTATAGTTTACATATGATAACCTTGTCCATTGTATGGCTAGTGAATATCTTCTCCCAATAAGTAGGCTTTCTATTGATCTTGCTAGCTATATCCTTTGCCATGCAAAAGCTCTGCAACTTAATGCAATCCCATTTTTCCAAATTTTCTTTGATTTATTGTGTTTCTGTGTCTCTTTTAAGAAACTTTAGGCTTATGCCAAGGAGACCTAGTAATGATTTCAGACCTGTAATGTTTTCAGAGTGTCTGCTTTGACTCCGAGGTCCTTGACCCATTTGGATATGATTCTGGTGCAGGATAACATTATAGATCTATTTTTGATTTTCTACAAGTGATTAACCAATTTTGCCAGCACCATTTACTGAAGAGGCTGTCTTTCTTCCATTCTATTTTTTTAGTTCCCTTATCAAATATTAGATGACTATAGGTCTGTGAGTTTATTTCTGGGTTTTCAATTCTATTCCATTGGTCCTGAGGTCTGTTCTTGTGCCAGTGCCAAGCTGTTTTGATTACAATGTTTTGTAGTAGCGTTTGAAATTTGGTATTGATATTCCTCCAGCACTGTTCTTTCTGTTAAGGATCGTTTTTGCTATTTGGGGTCTTTTATTGTTCCATATGAATTTTTGGATTGCCTTTTCTATTTCCTTGAAGAATGATGTTGGAATATTGATAGGTATCACATTGAATTTTAGATAGCCTTGGGAAGTTTTGCCATTTTCACGATGTTGATCCTTCCAATACAGGAGCATGGGAGTTTTTTTTTTTTTTGCCACTTTCTAAGTTCTGTTTTGATTTCCTTTTTCAAGTTTTTATAGTTTTCATCATAGAGATCCTCCGCTTCTTTGGGTATGTTAATTTCTAGGTATTTCATTTTTTGTGAGGCTATGACAAATAGAGTTGTTTTCTGGTTTCAGCATGCTTTTCTCATTGTTGGCATACAGAAAAGCCATTGATTTTTGAGCGTTAAATTTATACCCTGCTACTTTACCAATATTTTAAATCAGCTTAAGTAATTTGAGAGCGGATTATTAATTGATTTGTGTATATTGAACCAACTTTGCATGAAATGAATCCTGAAATGAATCCTGTTTGATCGAGGTGTATGATTTTTTGGATGAATTGTTGAAGTCGATTCGCCAAAAATCTGTTGAGAATTCCTGCATTAATGATCATCCAAGAAATGGGTCTATAGTTCTCTTTCTTTGAAGACTACCTGCCTGGTTTTGGGATGAGGGTTATGATGGCTTCATAGAATGAGTTCGGTAGTGAACTTTCTCTTTCAATTTCATTGAAGATTTGGAGGAGTGTTGGTGTGAGCTCTTCTTTGAAGGCCTTGTAGAATTCCACTGTAAATCCATCAGGATCTGGGCTTTTGTTAGATGGGAAGACTCTTACTGCTGTTTCTATTTCAATGTTGAATATGGGCCTGTTAAGATGGTTTAACTCATCTTGGTTTAGTTTCTGCATGTCAATATTTGCTAGAAAAAGGTCCATTTCTGCCAAGTTCTCAAACTTATTAGCATAAAGTTTTGAGAAGTATTCCCTTATAATGTTCTGAATCTTGGTTGTTTCTGTGGTGATGTGTCCATTCTCATCTCTGAGTTTATTTATTTGGGTGTGTTCTCTTCTTTTTCTGGTAAGATTTGCTAAAGTTCTGTCAATTTTGTTAATTTTATCGATGAATCAACTCTTTCTTTTGTTGATTCTTTCTGTGGTATTTTTGGATTCTAATTCTTTAATTCTGATTTAATATAAATCATTTCTTTCCATCTACTGGATTAGGGATTATCTTCCTGCTCTTATTCAAGGAGGCTCTCAGATGTCCCATTAAATTGTTGGTTTCAGATATCTACAAGTTGTTTGTGTTGGAACTCAGGGCTATAAACTTGTCTCTAAGTACTGCCTTTGCTGTGTCCCAGAGTAGGTGGTAATTTGTGTGTTCATCTTTGATGAATATCATGAATATTTGAATTTCCTTTGTAATGTCTTTCATGACCCACTGGTCATTCCACAGTGTGTTTATCAGCCTCCATGTGTTACAGGACTTTCTTCGGTGGCTTTTGGTGGTGAGTTCTAATTTTATTCCCTTGTTGTGTGAGAGAATGCAAGGTATAACTTCTATGTTTCTGAATTTGGAAAAGTTTGTTTTGTGACCTAATTTGTGGTCTATTGTGGGAAATGTGCCATGAGCTGCTGAGAAAAACGTGTATTCTGATGCTGCTGGGTGAAATATACGGTAGATGTCTGTTAAATATAGTTGATCTATGCAGGTGTTTAGATATGCAGTTTCTGTGTTGAGTTTTTCCCGAGTTGATCTATCTAGTGGGGAAAGTGGTGTGTTAAAGTCCCAACAATTAATGTCTTTGGATCAATGTCAGATTTGAAGGAAAGTAGTGTTTCTTGAAGAAATTTGGGTTCTTGGTTGTTTGGCGAATAGATATTTCAAATTGTAATATTCTCCTGAAGGAGAGATCCCTTAATTAGTATGTAGCAACCTTCCTTATCTCTTCTCACTAATTTTAATTAGAAGTCTATTTTATCTGTTATTAGGATTGCAACTTCCGCCTGTTTATGTGGGCCGTTTGCTTGGTAGATTTTGTCCCAGCCTTTCACATTGAAAATGTGTTTGTTTTTATGGGCAACATGAGACTCCTGAAGGCAGCAGATAGAAGGATCGTGCTTCTTAATCCAAATTGACAGTCTATGTCGCTTAATTGGAGAGTCAATCCGTTAATGTTGAGAGTTAGAATTGAGAGCTGTTTGGGAGTTCCTGCCATTTTATGCCCCTTCTTGGGGGCTGCAGCAACTGGGTTCTTCCTATGGTTCTTGGATTCTCAGTTTGAGTGCGGTTTCTTTGCCTTTATTGTGGTCTTGTTGATTTTCTATGTGTAATACATCGTTATGTGTCATTTATAGGGCTGGTTTGGTGTATATATATTGTTTCAGTTGTTCTTTGGTATGGAAGGTTTTTATTTGGCCTTCGGTTATGAAGGAGAGTATAGCTGGGTACAGTATAATTGGATGATAATTGTTTGTCTTTAGGGCATGGCAGCTCTTCTTGCTGTAATTTTCTCCACTGAGATATCTGAAGTTATTCTAATTGGTTTCCTTTTGTAAGTGGTTGATCTTTTCTCCTTGACTGCTTTAAGGATTTTTTCCTTGGAATTGATGCTGTGGGGATTATAATGTCACGGTGTGATATCCTGTCATGGTCTGTTCTATTTGGGGTTCTAAAAGCTTCTTGAATCTGGTGTTGTGTTTATTCTCAAATCACTTAGTTGATCGGTTATGGTTTCCTTGGACTCCCATTCCTTCTGTTGGGCTCCATTCAACATTCCCTGTCCGGTCTCCCTGACTTCTTTCAGCTGTCTTTTATTGGATTCCATGAATCCATTTTTGTGCTAGAACACTATTTTAAGGCAAGCATCAACCAAAGTCCTGTAGTTGCACAGTCAAAAGTCTGGGCATTTTGTCAGTATCAATTTCTGGGCCTTTGTCAGTATCAAAGATGGAGCTCTCTGGTGGTGGGAGAGGGGCCACCTTCCTTCCTCTGCTTTCTGAGAAGGAGTGAGGATGTCAGGGTTCTATTCATGCCAGAATCTTGGTGACTGGGCCCTCTATGGTCTGTGATATCCAGCATGAATATATCTGTTCCTTGTCAGTTCTTCCTGGTGTTGAGTAGAATACGCACACTGTGTCTGGCATCTTTTTGATTGGACTCTCTCTGTAGGCATGTTGGCTCAGGCCGCTGATTCTCAGATCTGTTTCCTTGCCTGGATATTCCATCTCTGGCCAAACTCTCTGTACTGTAATGGCACACTGGGTGTGATTCTCTAGCCTAGGACTGTTGACTGGAACACTAAAACTGTTGTCTACATGATAGCTCGTTTAGCCTAGACCTTCTGCCATCTTCATCCGAACTCTAGATTATGACTTTTTATACTCTAACTTGGGACAATGATCTGCTGTCAGTTACTTTCCTCTCTTCTCCTTCTTTTGCCCTTCCACTTACATAATTTTTATTTAAAGAAACATATTTGAGCTTGTATTTTTAAATTCTTTAAAATTATCTGAATTTCTTCATACTTCTGGCAGACTCCTATATCTTTCTCAAGGGAATATTTTGTCACTACCATTTTTATCCTATATAATATTAGATATCTTCCTGCCTAATTCAGTGCAAGATATAAATTACATTCATCCAGATATTTCAACACTTGTACCACCATAAAATCCTTTCTTAAGAAGAAATCATGATTTTAGTATTTCTGGGGAGGTGTCATCTGTCATTTTTGAATGACCCTAAGTAATACTTACATGCAAACATTTTCAAACCAATATGCCATTCAGTAGATGAACGAATCAACAAAATGTGATATATATATGTATATATATTACATTTTGTTGATATATATATATGGTTGAATTCTATGCTTCCAATTCAAAAGGAAATGGAAAGATTTTTAAAAATCCTGCTAAATAAAATAAGCCAGACCCAAAGAAACAGATTCCATAGTTTCCCTCATTTGTAATAATAGGATATGTATAGAATAACACTAGCAGATGAGCAGAATGGCTCAAAAGCTTTGCATATAGGATGAGCAAAATAAACACCTAGATATGGAAATAGTGGTTTTTCTTTGTGGTTGTTTTTTTTTTTTTAAATGTACTACGTGATTTCTTTTTTCTTTTGTGTTTTCCCCTATAGTTTATCCCCTGCTGTATTTGATTTCAATACTGTGTGTATTGCACATGCATTTACCTTAATTTGAGAAGGCAAGATGAACAGCAAATTGGGGAGACAAAAGACAAAGTGCAAACCAGTGCAGTAGCAGTACTCACAAGACAAAATGTTGGAAATTTACATTACAACTTGTGAGGGGTTTGGGGGGAAAGGAAAAGTGTGAGAAAAATGAGGTAGTGGGTAAAATTTCAACATGTTATGTATTCACTACTTTAAAATTAATGCAACCCCTGTATATATCACCTTAAAAATAAAATTAAACAAAACTAAGTTACATAAAGTATAATTTCACTGTATTGCTATAGTAAATATTATCCTATGTGCATTACCTTTTAAAAAATGAACACTATTTGGCATCTAATTTGAATTAATTACACCTTTCTTTATCAGAGGTTCATCAACTTGAATGTTATCCAAATATACAATATTTTCACAATATATCTGTCATAATTTTCAAAAAAAATTATAAGTTAATATTGTCCCATAGTAAAACAGAAAACAGTTTAATTCTATGGAAACTCCTAACTTTTAAAACTGAATAATTGTTAAAAGGACATAATATATGTGTTCTTCAAAGTTCTTACAAATACTAACTACTCATTTTCAAATTCTGAACATTCCATATCAGAGATATTAAAAACAGTACCTGTTTGTATGTTATTTAATTCTGCAATAACTGCAGTTTCTAATTGGGTGCTACATATTGAGAAATCAACAAAAAAATAGCCACATTCTGGTGGAGGATATAACTACGAAGTATGTGTAATAATTAATTCCTCAAGAGTAAACATTTGTTCATCAGAGTAAGCTATTATTTCTGTGATCATCAATCCCAAGTTTTTATGCCATAAAGTCTTCCTAGCCCAACAGTTTCCAATTTGTATGGTGCACCTTAAAATTCCCTTAATTCACATCATGAATAGCTTATCACTATTGTGAAAAAATACTACACTTGTGCTAATATGATGCCTTTCCTATTGTGGAAAGTACACTACACTAAACTTTGCTGCAACATTTTTCTGGTTTCTAGAAATCAGAGCACTTGCAAATATTATTTATATTTTTATCTATCTTAGATATTCAGGAGGCTACGATCAGAAGATTATGGTTCAAAGCCCACCCAGTCAGGAAGTTTCCTTAGATTCTTATCTCCAATAAACTTCTCAGGAAAAGCCAGACTCAAGTGGCACTGAGGTTGAAGTTGTAGGGCATGAGCCTTGAGCAAAAACCGGCTCAAAGAGAGTGGCCAGGCCCAGAGTTCAAACCTGAGGACAAACCAAAAAATAAAACCAACTCCAACCTCGCATTTTTCTCATTGTATACAGAGGCATGTAATTAAGGAAATTTCTTCCTGTATTACAAATAGATAGAAGAACCAAGACCTCACACAATTACTGTCTTCATACCATGTTACACCAAAGCCTCAAAAAATTGCTTGTTCTGAATTAATAAATTAATATCATCCATTTGTTGGCAACTCTGTGCAGATTATTCACACTATCTCATTTTATACATGAACTGTTGGAATTATCAATTAACTAAGTTCTAATTATACCTCGCTTGAAAGAATATTTTAAGCAAATAAAATGCCTGATTCATGTGTGAATTTGTGAATTAAAACCTCTACTTAAAAAGAATTTTGTAGTATCCTATAGAATATGAAATTAGAAACAAAACCAAAATATTTATTTTAAATATAAATTCTAGTTTAGCAAGATCTACAAAGTCCTACATTAGATGAACTTGTATTTTTCCAGGCTTAAAATTTTGTAATCCTTCATTATTTCTTTGAAATCCAACAGAATGATGCTTATTTTTTCAAATTTTTGATTGGGAATCATGAGCCATTTTGCATCTAGGAATGTTGTGTAATGCAGAGAGCATTTAAAACACAACTGAGGATTATATATGAGTTGCATTTCAATAGGAAACTTGCCTTCTCAAAACATAATGACAAAATTAGCCCAAACTTCCAACTGTGTATTCCTTTCTTGTTGTTTGGTTTGTTTCATTGAGACAAAATTATATTACCTGGTCCAGGGAAGGTATCACTATGTAATCCCACTCTCTAATCTCCTGTCTTAGCTTGAGTGTTAGAATTCCAGGCTTGTATCAAATTGCCCTTCCATAGTTTGGTGGTTTATTTAATCTAGATACAGACTAGCAATTCTCAACTTCTCCTATGATCTTATTCATTAGACTGACTCATCAAGTTGTTTATGTACTATTTTCAAAGATGTTCTATCATTTCACACAGGATATGAACATTTTCAGATGCACCTGCAGGGGTCTCTGATTCATTCTTCCATGGATCCTATCCCTTTAATAATGATTAATTGACTTTCTTTTTATCTCTGGTCCCTAGGTATGTAATATTATCAAACTTTGAATAAATTTCACTTGAGGACTTTCTAATATTAAAAATTATCACTTGATCTAGTCTTACTCAGGATATATTTTCTATTGTTTTCTAACATTTCTCCATATTCTGAGAGTTGTTTTATTTGTGCAGGTGTGTTTGCACATATATGTGCCTCTGTGTGTATGTGTATGTTTGTATGTTTGTATGCAAAAGCCTCAGCAACCTCATTCAGCAATCTTGCTCATCACTAGTATTCCATCACTTGAGTTCACGCCTATAATTCTAGATACTCAGGAGGCTGAGATCTGAGGATTGCAGTTCAAATCCTGTATGAGTAGGAAAGGAATGTTCTGAGGCACTTAACTCCAATTAACCACCAGAAAACTGGAAGTGGCGCTGTGGCTCAACAGGTAGAGCACTAGTCTTGAGCTGAAGAATGGAGAGATATTTCCCAGGCTGAGTTCAAACCCTGCCTCAACCATAAAAAAAAAAAAAAAAAAAAAAAGAAAGAAAAAAGATGAAAGAAAGAAAAAGAAATGAGATCTTGGCCACCAGTTCATTGCTAGTATAATTCCTGCTTTCTCACCATGGACTTTTTTTCCAGTTAAGTCCATGCTCTTATATCTAACTTACTTTGGAACCAGAATTATTCTTCAATTGTACATTTTACAAATTTGCGTGATTAGCAACCATGATTTAGAGATAGAAGTTGAAAGAGAGTGGCCTCATCGTTCATATTCCTCTTAGTATTAATTATTTCTCTATGTCACTCCCATAGATCTACATAATGGCCTTGGCTTTATTGGTTCAATGTTGTCTTATTTGCAGAGTCTTCCATATTATATGAACCATTAGACTTAAACACAGAACTTTTCTTTCTCTTATTATTCCTATTGTTTCTTCTACTGTTAACTTGTGTACACTTGGGAAATAATTCACAACAAACACACAAATAAATTTTTCTGAGAATCTTCTCCAAGTTAAATTTAATTTAAGAGCATTTATGGAATTTGAAGTTAATGTACTCATGGATAATGGTTTCTTTTATGTTTTTATAGTAAAAAATAATGTACAGAGGGCTTAGAGTTACATAAGTAAGGTAATGAGTACATTTCTTATTGTTACATCCTCTTTTGTTTTTTCTGTGTTATCCATTCCTCCCCATCTGACCAATTCCCCCTCCTCTCCACAAGTTGTAAAATTCGTTTTCTACATAGTGTCTTGTTCATATCATTGTTACAATAGGTCATCCTGAATCTTTGTTTCAGCATTTTGTTGTTTCCCTTCTCCTCCCCACACTAGAAAAATGTATATGCAAGATGCAGGGCACCAACATCCTATCCAGTGAAAACAGGAGTTATATCATGTGGGAAGAACATGGAGGAGAAATGAAAAAATCACATAGTACATTTTAGATACATTAAGAACAATTTCAATAAAGAATAAACAAGTTGTGTCCCTATCTTGGGTTTCATTTTTCTTAACATTATCTTATATGGCCATATGTACATGAATAATGTTTTTATAAGTCATTTAAATTTTATATTTTGTATTTACTAAGTTGTCTCTGAAAGGCGTGTTACCTCATGTCCAAAGATGTCTTTGTGCTAGTTCTATGAAGCCTGAAAACATTCATTTTACCTGAAGAGGGTGTCTTTCTTCAATTTTTTTAGCTCTCTTATCGAAGATTAGATGGCTATAGGTTTGTAGGTTCATTTCTGGGTTTTCAATTCTATTCCAGTGGTCCTGAGGTCGGTTCTTGGAGATTCCTCAAAAGATTCCACACAGAGCTCCCCTAAGACCTAGCAATCCCACTTTTGGGCATTTACCCAAATGTTCACAAACAAGGCCACATTAGAGGTACCAGCACGACTATGTTTATTGCAGCCTTATTTACCATAGCTAAGGTATGGAACCAACCCAGATGCCCCTCAGTAGATGAATGGATCAAGAAAATGTGGTATATATACACAATGGAATCCTATGCCTCCATCCGAAAGAATGACATTGTCCCATTTGTTAGGAACTGGAAAGACTTGGAAAAATTACATTAATTGAAGTAAGCCACGCCCAAAGAAACATAGGTCCCATGGTTTTCCTTATTTACAATAACTAGTATATGTATGAGTCAAACAGAAAAGATCAGATAAGTTGATTTTAGGGAAATGAACCCTAAGATATGTATTCGAATGTTTTTTGTTCTTTCATGTGACTTTTTCTAACACATTTATAAGATAATTTCCTTGTAGCTTTTTATGTCCCTTCCCCACGGGATAACAATAACCCCTGATTTCACTGTATTTGATGTCGGTATAATTTCTGGAGGGGAACAGAAAAAAAACAAATCATTTAAATAGGGATACAGGTGGACCCATTGCAACAATGAGATGTACAAGTCGTTATTTCAAAAACGAACTTTACAACTTTGTTGTTGGGGGGAGGAGGATTGGATGGAGGGGGGAGGGGAGGATGGGAAGGGGAAACCAAGGAATAGGCTATATTGCTTGATAAAAAATGTACTCATTCCAGATCTTAGCTGTAAATAATGCTGCAATAAACTTAGTTGTGCTCGTAGCTTTAGTGTGGTCTTGTTTGTAAACATTTGGGTAAATGCCCAAAAGTGGGACTGCACATGCCCTCCAGCATCTGTTGTTATTAGAGTTCTTGATTATACCCATTCTAACTGGGGTGAGGTGATATCTCAATGTTGTTTTGATTTGCATTTCTTTTATGTCTAGGGATGGGAAGGGGAAACCAAGGAGTAGGCTACAATGCTTGATAAAAACTGTACTCATTATCTTGCACATGTAATTTTTTCGAGTGTGTTCTTTATTCATATAAAAATTGTCTGAAAACTTCTTCTTGAAAGTATTTCAAAAGGAAACAATGTGCCAATTGAAGGCCAGCATAGAACAAAAGGAAATAAACATTGTTTTAAAAGCTTTCTTTTGCAAGGAAACAAAGACTTGGAGGTTTTAATTTGTCTTATGCATGGATGTTTCACTATTGAGATGATTCTGTTGTTGCAGGAGTCACTTATTAATTCATTTAGTCTTGTCCTGAATTCTCCAGCGCAATTAGTATTCCAAAAAAGCAGGATTCAGTGAGTATGATCAGCAAAAGGAGTCTGTTCTCAAACCAGTGCTTTATGGATGGTCCCAAAGAAATATGTGCGTTTTTTTCTTGTTTGTTTGTTTAGTTTGTCCTGGTTCTGGAGCTTGAACTCAGAGGCTGGACCATGTCCCTGAAGAAATGTCTTCCCTGGCCAACTTCCCCCAAAGCTAGGACTCTACTACTTGGGAGAAACTCCACTTCTGGCGTTTTTGGTGTTTGGTTACAGATAAGAATGTGACAGACTTTCCTGCCTAGGTTGGCTTTGAACTGAGATAGTAAGAAAGCCAAGTGACATCAACTGTATCAAGATTTCTGTTTTGAACCAAGAAATACTAGACAAAGTTTATTATAAACTAATATTTGACAATTTTTAAAAGAAAAGAATATGTCTAACAAAGAATCCATAACTTAAATAACTCCACAAATGTAGGGGCACTGAATCATTTTGGACGCATTTTTTCATCTGCTTGGGAAGATAACTATTGACTTCATAGATTCCTTTTGGGGAAACTTAGTCATATTTGTCTGTTGTCACTGGCTTTGTACACATGCATGCTGTACATACTTCTAAGGGCCTTACATAAAGGAATTCTTGAAATTCTCAACAATATTTAAATAAGATGCTCCAGCCTAGGGTTAAGATTTTAGGTGTGGACATTTATCAACACTCCTGATTCAGACTCTACTTGATATAATTTTTAATCAATATTTTGTTTTTAGTTTTGCTCTTTGTAAATTCACATGCACCTATGAAAAATTGTGTGGCCATCCCAATAATATTCTCAAAGTACCTCTTAATCATGACTCACAAAAAGTTGTTATAAATAAAGAAAACAATAATTAAATATTAATGATTACTAAAATAAAAAACAAAACAATTACCAGGGTTTTCAGTATTTGAAGTGCACATAGTAGAGTTTACTATTTTCTCATATTCCTGTACATTTAAAACTGGATAAAGCTATAAGTAGCCTTTAAATTTACTCACTAAGATTACTATTTATAGTTCATCTCATCATTTGTATGTGGATTATATCATTATTTGTTCACCACTAACATATAACGTAAAGGAGCCCTAAAGATTTAACAGAAACTGTGTACTTAAAATCTTAACTCTTCACTCTGCTTCTTTACACAGTCTTTGCAACTTCTCATTAGTAAAGTTTCTATAAAATCTGAAATGTACATACTTACTAGTACATGCTACCAGAAATATTATATACGTTATCAAAAATTTTTATGACTTAATTTTGCCATATATAAGCAAATCCCAAAATTAAACATATTTAAAACATTAAAACTTTTAACAAACCTTAACATTTGCTGCAATGATCATTATGACAAGTGCCTTTTGTAGAATAATTGAACTCCTCCTCCTACAAATCTCATGAACAACAAATATCTGGAATTATTTTGTTTTTGATATGTCAATCTTGACTTTATTCTTAAATGTGTGCTTATATAAGAAACACATGGTTCTAAAATTTCACAATTCTTTTGAACTTATTTTTGTTGAATTGTCTAGTTTAAGAAAATCAATTACTTTTTATATATAAAAAATGTTTTGTGCTCAATTTGGCTGCACATACACTAAAATTGGAACATACAGAGAAGATTAGCATGGTCCCTGCACAAGGATGATGTACAAATTAGTGAATTGTTCCATATTTTTACAACAACAGATGCTGGAAGGGATATGGCCAGAAGGGAAGCCTACGGCATTCTTGGTGGGAGTGTAAACTTGTTCATCCACTTTGGAAAGCAGTTTGGAGGTTCCTCAAAAGCCTCCACATAGAGCTCCCTATTATACAGCAATCCCACTTTTGGGCATTCTCCCAAATGATCACAAACCAGTCCATACTAAAACTACCACCACAACAATGTTTATTGTAGCATTATTTTCCATAGCTAAGATATGGAACCAACCCTGATGCTGCTCAGTAGAAGAATGGATCAAGAAAATGTTCTCTCTCTCTCTCTCTCTGTCTCTCTCTCTCTCACTCTGTGTGTGTGTGTGTGTGTGTGTGTGTGTGTGTGAATGTACACTTACACAACCACTTTGGAAAGCAGTCTGGTGAGTCCTCAGAAAGATAAATATTGACCTTCCTTATGGCCCACTCATACCACTTCTAGGCATCTATCCTGAATAACAGGTACCAATATTCAAGGACAAATGCACTTCCATGTTTACTGCAGCACTGTTCACAATAGCCAGGATATGAAAACAACCCATATGTCCCACCAGAGATGAATGGATCAAAAAACTGTGGTAACTATACACAACGGAATATTTTCCAGCCATTAGAAAGGACAAAATAATGGCATTAGTAGGGAAATCAATCAAGCTACAGGAAATCACGTTGAGTGAGTTAAGCCAAAAGCAAAGAGACAAATGGCACATGGTCTCCGTGATAAGCAGATGTTAAATCCAAAATGTAAGGTGATATGACAAAATTAACAACACTTAAGAAACCAAGAACTTCAACTCATCTGGTCGAATCACTACTAAATAACCCCATTCTGCCCGTCATATGTGCACACTGAAGGGAAACCAGGAGGACGACACAGAACTAGAGGGAATCAGGAAAAAACATACAACAGTGGGATCCATCAGCTGTGCTGGACATTGACCAAAATGAACTAAGCAACTCAATGTCACTGGAAGGAGGGAGGGAACAAGTGGGAAAGAGGGAACAGCTGATGCTACGCAATACAAAAGAAATATACATATTTCAAAACAAGAAAAGTTTACATATGGAAGAAATAACTCTATTGCAAAGCTCATAGAATTCATAAATGTTGTAGACCATAATAGACAATTTGCTCCATCGAAGTTAGAATGTGTTTGTGACTTAAACTAAGCATCACTATCCCACAATATTGTGAAATTTGGGAAATTTGTAACCACTTAATCACAATAAAAACATTTGAAAAAATGATGAAGGTGGAAAACTAAGTTGCTCTAAAAAACAAAAAAGGAAAATGTTCTGTGTGTATTTGTGTGTACACACACACGCACACACATATACTATATATATATATATATATATATATATATATATATATTAATTCTATGCCTCCATCAGAAAGAATGACATCGCTCAATTTGTTAGGAAATGGAAAGACTTGGAAAAAAATATTAACTGATGTAAGCCAAGTCCAAAGAAACATAGGTCCCATGGTATCCCTTATTTGCAATAACTAGTATATGTCTGGGATAAGCAGAAAAGTTGAAAGCCTATGTGTATATGACTAGATAAGTTGATGTTAAGCTAAATAACCCCCAAGATATAGACACAAGTGTTTTTTTTTTCTTTCTTGCTGTTGTTTCTCACATATTTATAATGTACGACGTGATTGTTTTTCTTTTTTATACGTTCCTCCCCAACAGTATTACCCTGTTTTCACTTTATTTGATGTTGGTGCACCTGCATCTTGAATGTACACTTCTCTAATTTGGGGAGGGAAAGGAAAAAAACAACATGCTTAAATAGGAATACTGTTTGACCCATTGTATAACAATAGATGCACAAGACATTATTTTGAAAAACGAACTTTACAATTTAGGCTAGGGACATTTGGTGGAGCTTTGGGGTATGAGGAGTGTACTTGTGGAGGTGTAAGGGAAGGAATGGTGGGGGAAAAACAAAGGAGGAGGTAACAATGCTTGATAGGAAATGTACTTATTACTTTGCTCATATAACTATAACCCCTCTGTACAGTATTTTTACAACAAAAATGTATAAAAATGTTTTGAGATGGAAGAGTTTATGAAGCCCATTTTACCCATATAATATCGTTAACAAAGAAATTAATGCAAAACACTGATATGAAGATATTTTGAAAAAGTGAGTGTGTGTGCATTCCTGCGTGTTGGCATGCTCAGAGTTTGAAATCAGGGCTTCAACATCTCGCTACGTCTTTCTCTCTAGATTGGTGAGTTATTATATGAGCTACATCTCCATTCCTGGCCCTTTGCTATTTCGTTAAAATTTTGAAAAATAATCTCATGAATTTATTTTGTCCTGTTGGCTTCCCAATATTATCCACAGATCTCAGGCTCCTTAGTAGGTATCCCGAGTAGTTAGGATTACAGGTGTGACAAACCAGTACCAGGCTTTCAGAATAATTTTAAAAGTAGAAAAAAATTTACTTCACAGAGGCCTGTTTTATCATACCCTAGTCTTAAAGCATTTTGGAGTGATTATATGTGAAATTTTTCATTCTTGAATTATCAAAATACAGTAAGTGATGATATTTAAAAGATTTAGTACTTTTTAAAAATGATACTGGAACTATGGGACAGAAGAAATTTGCCTCTCTTTGGACCATAATTTATAAGTTCAGCTCTGTGCATGATAACCCAATGTCACCAACACAGTCTGTGTTGAAGACAAAATGTAACAGAAAACAATTACCATGGGCAATAATTGCTATGCTATTATTTCTTGGACAGTATGAATATTGAATTGAGAGTATCAGTGAATGGAGAGAATTTATCTACCTTTTGTGTATTGCTGGAAGACTTTTGGAAAATTTGACTCATTTCCTTCCTCACTGTGTGTCTTGGGCCATGCACTTAGTGCCTTTAATTACAATTTTTCCCAACACTAAAATGGTAATAACATTAGCATTATAGCAAATGTTATCTTAAGAATTAAGGGTCCTTAGAATGATGAACTCTTTTCTCATTCTTGTAGAGGCATTATCAGATGAGAGGAACTGTATTTTTTTGTTTGCTTACATCCATTTATTCTTGAGTTTGAAATCTGAACTTCTTAAGACTGAAAGAAACCAAAATTAGACACGCAGGCTTTGGAAAGAGCAATCAATGTAAAATAAATAAAATATATATAGATATGTAAAAGGTCTAAATAAATTGTTATATAGTCTCAAGCATAAACAGAAAATGATTTAAGCAATATCATGTTATTGAAAATTGAAAAATGTTAGGAGTTGCTTAATTTTTTACTTTTTACTACCTTGAATTAATTATTTTTGTATAGAGAGATTAAAGATGAGATTAACAAGAAACTTGATTAAAAATGGACAAAAGTTGGAATAGACATGTTTTCCATAAACCCCTCTATATCATCAGTGGGTTTACACAGTTGTGATTAATACAACTTCTGTACTGGCTTAATGCTGTGAGAAGAAGTCATTAGAGAAATGTAATTAAAAATTACTATGATACTACTTTATAACTATTATAACTCTTATCAAAAAAAAATCAAAGGAACCAGGTGTGGTGGTAAAAGTTTGTAAGTCCAAGCATTTAGGAGGTTGGATTTCAGTCTTAAGCCAGTCTAGGGTACTGAAGATAGTAAAATTTGCCCTTTATTCCCTTTTGAATAAAAGGTAATCATGTTGGTGAGAGTGTGAAGAAAAGGAAATTTTCTACTCTTGGACAAAATCCAGGTTAGTATTCTCCTTGTAGAAAGTAGTATGCAGTTTTCTAAAGAAATCATACTTGAAATATCATCTGACCCACCAATCATGTGATTATTTCTCTCTGGGTAACTCGTAAATATATCTGTAGTTCATTGTTATTCACATTATTCACAACAACAGCCAAGATGTAAATCGAAGTTCAGTGTTCAACGACACTAATAAAGCAACTGTGTTACATGCACAAATATCTTTTTCTGTTTCATCCTTAAAATAACAAGAGACTGCTCCCATTAGCCACAACTTACAATGACCTGTAAGATGTATTCGAAATGAAGAAAAATGTTATGTTCTGATCTTTGTAAACATACACACACACACACACACACACACACACACACACACACACAAACCATCCTCAAACATTGACAGAATTTTTTTTTAAAGTAAAGCATTTAGTTCGGGCATTTAGTTCACAATGCATAAGATACTAGGTATACATTATGACCAGGTATAGAGTTGTAATGTACAACATGAGGATACAGGGGACAACATTGGCCTTACATAGGAATGAAGCTAAGTAGGAGTTGTTCTTCCTAGTAGTGGTTACTCTTTTAGTTGTTCTTCCTTCAATAATGGATAAGATGAATGTAATTCTTTAAGTATACCTGCCTATTTGCAGAAATAATAACAAAAAATATAGCAATAATGTTGCGCGCTCAACATAGAACAAAATGTCAAATTAAAATATGTGAGATTATCATTCATGTAAACTAATTATTACAAATAAAGGAAACCGTGGGACCTATGTGTCTTTAAGTCTGGCTTACTTCACTAATATGATTTTTTCCAAGATCTTCCATTTCCTTACAAATGAGGTGGTCACATTCTTTGTGATTGAAGCATAGTTTTCCATGTGTGTTTATCTGTGCATGTGTGTGTGTGTGTGTGTGTGAGAGAGAGAGAGAGAGAGAGAAAGAGAGTGTGTGTGTCATTTTTGGTAAATATTACTGTGATACACAGTAGTAGCTTTACTGTGGCCTTGTTTGTGATCACCTGGTTATATGCCCAGAAGTGGGATTACTGGGTAATAGGGGAGCATTATTGGGTACATCAAGGATAATCTTAGTAGATGAGCAGAATAGTTCAATAGCTATGTACATATGATTGTATAAGGTGATTCTAAGTGAAATGAACTCCAAGACATGTTCTTTGTTGTTGTTGTTCTTAATCTACTGTGATTTCTTTTTATGCTTTTGTGTTTTCCGCACCTAAGGTTTATCCCCTGTAGTCACTGTATTTGATTTTGATACCCTGGGTATTTTAAATATGTTGGTCTGAACTAGGGAAGGGAAAGAAAAAAGAAACAAAATGGTGAGACAAAGGACAAAGGGGGAACCTATGCAACAGTGGTAATCACAAGTCAATATGTTGTAAATAATCTTGGGGGGGGGCGTTGGGAGTGAAGAGAGGGAAAAATAGGGGAAAGGTTAACAAGTTAGAAAAGAAATAAATTAATTACCTTACCTATGTAACTATATCCCATCTGTACATTACCTTGACAATAAAATTTAAATAAAAAATAAAATAAAATATATGAGAGCAGCAATACAGGAGATGGGAGTGGGGGAAATACTGTAGCATCGTAGAGTAGAACAGCTGTGGAGAGCAGCAATTTGACTTTAATGTAGGAAGTAATAAACTAGCATACAGATTTTCAGCCTCATGTCGGTCATTAAAAAGGGAAAACAAAACGCACAATCAGCAAACCAATTGAGATAAAATAGAAAACTAAACAATTAAGATGAAGAGATGACTTGGACCAAGAATAACAAATGACACAATTAGGAAACAAATAACAAGCTGCTGGGCTGGGAAGGTGGCTCAGTGCTAGAATGCTTACCTTGTATGCCTGAGGCCCTGGGTTCGATTCCTCAGCACCACATAAGCAAAAAGAAAAAAGCTGGAAGTGGTGCTGAGTCTCAAGTTGTAGAGCGCTAGCCTTGAGCTGAAATGATGAGGTATAGCGCCCAGGCCCAGAGTTCAGGCCCCACGATCGGACCCAAAAAATAAAATAAAAAAAAAAATAATATGCTGCTAAGTTTAAAAATGATCACTTGTTTACATCACAATTTGTTAGAAGTATAATTCAAATCACAGTTTAATAGTATATCATTTTAATAATAGTTTACTTATTATTGATTTCTTAACATTGAATGTTTAATATATAATTTTAATTTCATCAGCTATAGAAAAGAAGAAAGTGAAAATAATTTTAATAATATATTTAATGAATTGTAAAATTGAGAAGCATTAGAATTTAAACAAATAACAAATCATTGCTTCATTTCTGTGAGTTAATGTAATAATTCAAAGTGTATTCTACACTTAGCAATCATCATAACATCAAATAATAAATTATTACACATGACCCTTGGTATTATTTGGAAGGGTTCAGCACTGTGGCAAAATTCACACCACATAGTACACGAGGGTACGATCCCTCTCATATAGCTTAAATTGTGGAAATTTGATTTCTACATGCATGTTAAATTCTTGTCTTGGTGACATTTATAAAATTATTTACAATTATATACACGAGGACTATTTCAGATGATAATTAAAAGTGATATTCATTAATTAAATTTTTATTATTTCATACCAAATAAATATTTACAGAGAGACTGAATTTTTCTGTAGATGATGGTTTATGTGTGCCAGATTATACGTATTAAAGCTTATTTTATATTCCTGACATTGTTTCTAGAGTTGAATTTATTTGTCCATTACGGGTTAAGTGTATTATATTGGATATATGAAAGTAAACTGAATGTTTATTCCATTAATCCCTTGTCTAATCCCAATATAAATTATCCATGTGTTTGAAGTAATGAAAATAACAACAGATAAAAGCAAGATAAATCAGTCTGTAGTAGACAAGTATTTACCCCGTATTTACAGAATATTCTTGGGAATATGTGCTCCAGGCTGGCCACAACTGAAGAATATTATGGTTTGAACTATCATAAGAGACGGAAGGAAGGGGAACCTTCCTTCCAAAAGTCTGATCCCAGGAATGTGATCTGCTTTACGGTGCCTACTTAGAAATGAATATTTTTCACAGTCAACTTTGAAAAGCCATCTTGATAGACGACTTCTGTAAGTGGTTACAAAGCATTATTGATGGCTTTGCAAGGATGCCTGATTGCCTCATTTTGAAACAATTAACAGGAATTTAGTCAGTTGTTCTTTGTATCCTAAGGAGTATAACTCATTGACTCTAGACCAGGGGATCACAGGGGCCCAGAGAAACTACTACCTTGAATAGTAATCCTAGATATCTAAAACAAAGCATACACACACACACACACACACACACACACACACACACACACACACACACACACTCCAGTAAGCACAGCCAGGCAGGGTTGCTATCACAGCCTACAAGAAGTCAGGCAAAAAACAGAAGCTGAGAATCATTTAGCTGATAACTAATATCTTTTTTATGAGGCAGACTCAAATGAGACTCCAGAGAGAGGATCAGAAAGACTGATCAGACTAAAATTGGTCACACAAAGATTGGAAAGTAGAATTCCTTGTAGTACAAATAAATCATAGAAAGCTTGTGCATGTAAGAACATGACAGAAGACCAAATTCCAGAAATGCACATTTTCTTAGAAGTCAGCTTAATCAATTTTCAGTGCAAATCTTTGAATTCTTAAATATTTGACCACATGTGGGAGAAGGTTGAAAATAAAGAAAATTTTATCACTCTATTAGGAAGTCCAATATCACATTAGGGAATAATCAAGCACAGATTTGTAATAAAAAGAGAAAACAATTATTCCAAGTGAGTGTTTCATTTCTTCTGATGTAAAAGTTCTTAAATTAGGTGCTAACAATTACCATACAATTGATCCAGTCCCCCAGCTGAGTTGATATTGACTGCAGTATTCCCACATGAAGGAAAAGAGAAAATTTACAAATGTCTGATGAAATGAGGTGAAGGTGAAGTGTTCTAATAGTAATATCTGAGGTTTAGACACAGGTGAAGAGGTGGATTTTCATTTCTAAAAATCCCCCATTTTTACCTGGTGCCAGTAGCTCACAGCTGTAATCCTAGCTACTCAGGAAGCTGAGATCTGAGGACTACAGTTCAAAACCAGCCTGGGCAGGATAGACCCTGAGACTCTTATTTCCATTTAACCATCAGAAAACCAGAAGTGGCACTGTCACTCAAGTGGTAGAACACTCACCTTGAGTTGAAGAGTTCAGGGACAGTGTCCAAGTCCAGACTTCAAGCCCCTCGAACAACAACAACAACAAAATCTCCCTTTCATGGACTACCTACATCTCTTCTTAACATTCAACAAAGGAGCCATTTTATCACCCACTAACATTTAAGTCCTAATCTAGCTACTGCAAATAGATTGATTTGGTATCTTATATAAAACGGTTCATATTTACGGAAACAAATACCAGCAGTGGTAACATTTTTCCAGTCCTTGAACTCTGGGCCTGAGCCCTGAATATGGTTATGCTGGTAGCTTTCATGTGAGCTTGTTTGTTATTTATTGGATTACTGCCCATGAGGGGAATTACTGAGTCTTAAGGGAGATCCATATTTGCTCTTTTCAGGAAACTCCGTACTGCCTTCCACAGTGGTTGAACATGTTTAATTTCCCACCAACAGTGTAATAGAGTTCCCAATTGGCTACATCCATGCCAGAATTTGCTATAGTTAATTTTCTTAGTAATGGCCATTCTAATGGACGAGGTAGAATCTGTCTTGTTTACTTATAGATTTGTAAGCATCTTCTAGCTATCATAAATGAATGAATCCATGAAACCTATATTGCTCTGAGTCTGCATTACTTTGTCTTTTCTCTTAATATAATTTTCCCAAACCTTTCATTTTCCTTACTACTGGTGAAAAGTCATCTTTCTGATGGGTGAATATAATTCCATTGTGTGTGTGTGTGTGTGTGTGTGTGTGAGCGTTTGTGTTGGTAAGATGACTATAGGCCCATGTATTCATTTCTAAGCATTCTGTTTCATCTGTAATTTTGTAATTCCATATTATAGTTGCATTGCTTCTCTTCTACTTTGAAGAATATTGTTGGGATTTTGATGAGTATTGCATTGCCAATTGTTTAGAGGAAGTATTGCAGTTTTCAAAATGTTAATTCTTCCAACCAGGAACATTGAAATACTTTCTATTTCTTTGAATCTCCTTCAATTTCCCTGTTTATATTTTTAAAGTTTTCACATATAGGGCCTTCACAATTTTAGGTAAATTAATTAATTCCTAGTTTTGTTGTTGTTGTTTTGTTTAGATTTGATTTGATTTTGAGGCTAGTACATATGAGGTTGTTTTTTGGATTTCAGCGTGGATCTTCCCATTGTTGGTAACAGAAAACTACTGATTCTTGTGGTTTTTATACCCTGCTACATTGCTGAAGGTTAGCATCACCTTTACTAACTAGAGGGAGGAATCCACAGGGTCCTTTAAATACAGGATCATTTCAATTGTAAAATGGGATAGTTTTACTCCTTCCCTATTTGGATCTGCTTTATGTTTTTCTCTTGTCTATTGCTCTTGCAAGAAAGTCCACTACCATATTGACGAGTAGTAGAGAGTGGACATCCTTTTCTCATTCCTCATGTTAATGTCTTCATGCTTCCACCCTTAGGTAAATGCTAACTATCTGTGTCATATACATACTCAGTTTAATATTGAGGAATGTTCCATGCATTCCTAGGTTCCCAGACCTTTTAATCATGCATTCCTAGGTTCCCAGACTTTTTAATCATAAAGGGGTATTGGAGCTTGTTAAAAGCTATTTCTACATCCCTATTGACGATCATGTGTTTCTTGTCCCTGCTTTTGCAGATGGTTTGTATTATGTTTACTGACAAGAATATTGACTCAAATCATATCCAAGATGATTCCTATTTGATCATAACATATGATTTTTTTGTTAGTTGCTGAAATTGGTTAGTGAGAATTTTATTAAGAAGTTCTGCATTAATGCTTATCAAAGAGTTTGGTTCATAGTTCTCTTTCTTTGGTAAGTCCCTATGTGATTTGGGGAGGAGTCTAATTCTAGCTTCATAGAATGCGTTTGATAATGTGTCTCTCATAGATACTACATGGATGCATCTTGGTTTTTGATACAACTATCTAATCTATGTCTTCTATTTGGAAATTTATGTCTATTGATATTGAGAGTTAAGACAGAAATATCTGATAAGTCCTGCTATATTATACACCTGTTGTTAGGAGCTGTCCCTCATCTACTCTTAATATATTTACCTTGTTTTCTGGTAGGGAACATTTTATATGACCAGTTCCTCTTCTTGATCTTCTCTATGTAGGATATATTTAATCATATTCTATTCTGATAATTTGGTGGACATATTTTGTTTCAAGTTTTCTTTGTCATGAAATATGTTTATATATCCTTTAAATGTAAAGGAGAGTTTGGCTTGGGAACGTATTCATGGTTGGTAGTTGTTTACCTTTAATGTTTGTCACATATAATGCCAGGCTCTCCTTTTTATCATATCAGTTAAGAAATCTGTATTTATTCTGACTGTATATCCTTTATAAATAATTAATCTTTTCTCTATGGCATCTTTAAGAATCCTTTCCTTGATCTTTAATAATCCTCTAATGGATTATGATGTGGTGGTGGATTGTTCAGTTCTAGAATTCTGATTGGTTTCTAAAGGCTTCTCTTCTTTGAATGAGCCTATCTCGTTGGATTTTTGGCCTGTTCTCTGCTAGAATTCTGTAATATGCTTCCCATCCATTTAGTATCTTGCTCTTCTCCTTCTTGATACCTATCTCCCCGAAATTTGATCTTCTAACTGAGTCTTGAAGTTCTGGCAAGATCATTTCTTATTTCTTGGATTTGTTCTAAATGATTATTTCCTCTTTCCTATTAGATCTATTCTGTCTTTGACCCTGAGATTATCTTCAATGTCATCTATTTGCTGTGGAGACTTCTACTTTGATTTTTTATTTCCCTGTCTTCTAATTGGTCATTTTTTAGGGGTTCTGTCTCTTTATTAAAGCTTTGTTTTAGGTCTTGTATGAACTTTCTGGACATTTTTTTCTTTGGTTGGGGGAGATGTAAGGATTGTTTTCTTAACTGTGTCTTATGCCATATCTTTTAACTAGGCATCCATTTTTTCTTGGACTCCCTTGCCTTCTCAGAATTTATTTATCTTTCTGTTTGAAGTCTCCATGAATTATTTTGCTAATGACTGGTTGGTCTCATCTTGTTCACAATTTTCCTTGTAGAAGTTTTCTATCTTTCCATTAATCACATTTTCCAGTATGTGTAATACATTTTGATAACTATCTTCTACGTCCTTGATTGTCTATTCTAATGCCTGGATATTTACTGTATGAATAATACTACTTTGACATTACTTTTTTTGTATTTTTCTGATTTTTTTCTGTCCATTTGGAGGTTTTCTTTAAGGGGATCTATGATATTATATTCATCTCATCTTTAGTTACATTCATATGAAATTTATGCAGTCTAAAGCAAGAAACCTGACTTTTTTACTCTATTCTATGCTTTAATCAATAAATCCAGTCTCTTTAGAAATGCGTTCTCAGCTTTTAAATTGCTTCAGTAAACATCATGTGTTTCTACTATTTTTACTGAAGTAAATATAAAGTTTGGAACATGAGGACAACTCCCCTATTATCACTTTAAAGTAAACCCTTGGGAATTATTTTATATATAAAAATAAATAAGTGCAATGCAATGTTTATACATGAATAATATAATGGTTAAGTCAATTAGACACAAGAACTACCATGCAATTCTCAATTAACTTAAAAGCATCAAAATATTCTGTTCATGAATATCACTCATTTTTAAAAAATGACTAGTCAATACAAAGTTTACATTCTATTTGAAATTTACAAAATAAAAATTACACTCAGATTTGCTGTCAATATCCTGTTTCCAGGAATACATTTATTTAGCAAACAGGGAAACAAAAAATAAGGTTTGTCATATAGAATGAAAAATGTAGAAGCAGACTGTCTTTCCTTAAGATGTTAAGTACCTGCAAATCGTGTGATTTATTCAAAGATACTATACACATTCATAAGAGAATTTGTGATCAGAAGTGATAGGTAAGCAAAGTAACTGGAAAACTGTATGCTTAAATTGAGCTTTCAATAGAGGATGACAAGTTTTCAATAAATGAGCCTATTATTCTATATCTCTAACACACATACAGCATTCTACATTTTCCCACATACTCCCATTCTCTTAACTCAGTTCCTGATCGGTATTCTTCTATTTCATGATCTCAATTACTTCTAAAACAACAAAATGGGCATGTTTTTTGTCTCGAGATCCAATACATTCTAGTATCTTGGAACAGTAGTATGAATTCACAGAGTTTGACTTGAATGTCAAGTATGAAGATGTTGTATTCAAGGTACTCTTAATTGGCCTGAAGCATACAAAGATACACAGTATACTTAGAACAAGGGACTTGATCTCAGGGAAACATACAAATCCAGGCAAGATCCGGAAGCAAAGAAAAGCAAGGGAGCACAAACATCAGTCAACTATAATTACAAAGGAATGGAACTGATCTCTGATGTGTCTGGGTGGCAACTCTATGTGTTTGTGTGTGGGTGTTTGTGTGTGTGTGTGTGTGTGTGTGTGAGTAGAGAGAGTGAAAGAGAGACCGACAGAGAGAGAATTTAGTGTGGCTTCCATATTTACAGTCCATAGAGCATTACTTGTTAGGGAAGAGGTGCTCATATCAGAGCTGTGATACTACTGTCATCACTTTGCTGCAAAAAAACACTTGCTTAATCTCTAATTAAATAGGGAAAATAAACTAACATCTTACACGATTGTTTTGACAATTAATTAGTATATTAAAGGCCAAAGGGAGGAATTGGAAATCAATATAATCTTTTTTTCCTGTCTTCTAAATATTACACTGCAATAGATGTGATTTCAGGAGTCTCCTGCCATGTACTTCCAGTTGAATTACTAATATACTTAATAATATGAAACATGTGATAGAGAAATAGATCAGCCAACAAGCACAAAGAATTTGTGATAAGATTGAGCTTCCAGCAGGGTTGCCACAACTTTTAGGAATGTAATTCCTTCATATGAACTTCAAATTTTGTGGCTTTCCCTGTGTGATTAAATGGCAAGAAAGTACTGTAGAAACAAGAATTCTTGTTCAGCCAAGTAGAAAGTGCTCATGTTCCCATCCTCACGTTGCAAATTTCCATTCCATATAGACTTTCTGTTAGAGTGCTTTCATTTAATATACTTCAGCAAATCATCCTTCCCTGTGGGAGACAAGAAAAAAGATAATTTTGTTTGTATATTAAATTATGTAAATTAGTATGTACAGGCATGATTTGTATAATTACAGAAGTTTGTAATAAATATAAGGAGGGATCATTTCACAATAAAAATATAATTAAAATCACATAATGAGACTAGAAGTCACAGAATTTTGTGCATGAAAACATGCATTAGATTAGTTGCAGAATTTCTATTTTGAGATAAACTTTATATTGAAGTATAATGCACTTTACCTAAGGATTGGAACATTTTATTGAAAAATATATTTCCTGGAGATATTTTTGCTTCATAATTTTAGGAATACCGTTGGACCCATTGTAATAATGAGATGTACAAGATGTTATGTCGAAAGACGAACTTTACAACTTTGACTGGTGAGGGTGTGGATATGGGTAAGGATGGGAAGGGGAAACAAAGGAAGAGGAAACTGCTTGATAAGAAATGTACTCATTACTTTGCCCATATAATTGTAACCCCTCTGTACGATATTTTCACAATAAAAAAATTAAGAAGAAAATGATCCCAAAGTAATCATTTTTGTATTATTTTCTTATTTCCATGTGATTTACTTCCAATTTAGAAATCTAGATATATAATTTAATTTTACCAAAAATATTACTGAGTATAAGATTCTTATACTCTCTACATTCTTCACACTGAGATCATCAAATATGGTGAGTTTGAAATGATTAGTCTCTGTTTGACCCATGTGAATATTATTTACAATGTGAGTGAAATGTTTAAAAAGTAGTATTTATTTTAGTTGCTCTGAAGAGACAATAACTGATAAAAATCAAAGGCTAAAAATGATTAGATTTAAAATTTAGAATTCAGGAAATATTTTTGACCACACTGGTACTGGACCCTTCACAAAAACCTCATGAGATAATTTATATTGATGAAGCAAACATCCCACACTGGTTACTGGAGCTTTCACAAAAACCTCATGAGACAATTTATATTGATGAAGGAAAAATCCCAGAGTTTAGACATTTATGAATAGAAAAATCATGTCATTCTGAATATGTAGAGCTACATAACAAACAGAAAATTGAGCTTTTAAATATCTGAATATACTAATACATTTAATTGCAGGGTAAGTACTTGTTCTGAAAGGAGTTAAAATTGCATTTATTTTGAAAAGTAAACCTAAGTATTCATTTGAATAAAAGACAATGTTTAAAATATCACTCATCCAAGACACTAGATGTACAGTTCATTGTATTTTATGCCTATTATGTTCTCTAAACTTACTACAAATATTAGATTAGTAAACCTAAATCATTGCTTTGTAGGGAAATAGAAAGATTCTTAAAACTCATGATTATAACTTTTTCTCAAACAATTACTAGGTAACTGTTTTATATTTTTTTTGTCAGGGAATCTTATTTTTATTCATTAAGTTAAATAATTGGCCAATAACAATATAAATTATGCATGAACAAAGTTTAGAACAAGTATTTCTTTCACAAAACATATCATAGTTCTCTTCACGAACACTGGAAGGCAGTGTGTTATTTATTTATTTATTTTTAGTTATTTTATTAATGGTTATTAATTTTCAGAAGTGGCAGTTTCATTATTCTCTTTCCATAATATATTTAAAACATTTGATTATACTCACTCTATTTCCTTTTTGTTACTCCTTCCTCCAAAGATCTTGTTTTTTTACATAAAATTATATCTTTATATATGCACATATAAACTCTTTTGGAAGATTTAAGCTAAACTGTAACTTAATTTTGAACTAGGCCCTGAGAGGAGACTCGAGCTAGTACAGCTTCTTTACAGACTTTGTTTTTGTTTTAGGGATTTTAGGAAAAAAACCAAAAACCTCTAAACAAGGTTAACTGGACCTTGGCTCCAACCAGCCCAGTTCTTAGAATGAGAAGAATGCCCCTAGGATCCCCTCCCCTTAACAACTTAACCCACCTTCATTGTTCTGTTAAGGACTGACCTTTTAAACAGAGAGCCAGTAATCAGGCTCATGCTGGCAACATCCTGAGTTTACCATAAACTCCACCTTTTTCATATGCTTATGTTAAACTCCACTAAACTCCTTGTATATGCTTACCTTAAGCTCCACTTTACCATTGAATTCGTGAATCATTTAAACCAAAAGTGATAGGCTGGTTTAAACAGCCATTATGTGACAAAGTGTAACCTCATTGGCCACCTGTGTGTGGTCTGGTATGACTGTGCAATCTTTTGGGTGTGTGACAATCTCATTGGTTGCCTACATGACCAGGCTGTGATTTTTGCCTTTAAAAACCTAAGTACGTGGGCCACTGGGGGTCGCAGTATCAGCTCCTGAGCCTGTGCTGCAGCCCTGGCCAGTCAGTGTAGGAACCTTCTCAATAAAGTTGCTTCTTTAATAACAACTTTGTTGTGGTGGGCTCTGTCACTCCGAATGACTAGGTAGGCTTGCCTGCCTGATAGGGGGTCTTCCTACTACAAATTTAAGATGTACAGAGGATTAACAGGATGAACAAAAATGAGTATTTTTTTGTTAACTTCTAATTGAACTGTCATTATTATTATGGTTAGGGTTAGGATACCAGACAGAATTAGAATTAGGGTTAGAGAAATAGCAAATTTAGGTTCAACTCAGGATGACCTATTGCAACAATAATACAGCACACTGTACTGAAAATGAACTTTGTACCATGGAGAGAGAAGAGTGATGGAGATGGGAGAGGGAAGGGATAGTTGGACAACAACAAAGAAGGGAGTAACAATGGTCAACAAGAAATGTACTCATTACCTTACCCATTTAACTGTAATCCCCCAGTCAGCCTCATTACCTACTCAGGAAGCTGATTTCTGAGGAAGGCAGTTCAAAGCCAGCGGTGCTGTGGCTCAAGTGGTTCAAGCGCACACCTTGAGCTAAAGAACTCAGGGACTGTGCTCAGGCCCAGAGTTCAAGCCCCACGACCGACAAAAAGAAAAAAAAGAAAAAGAAATGTGTTAAATGTTAAGTAAAACTGAACTTTTTTAGATTTTAGGAATTCAGAAAAATCTGTGATAATGGAAGTACAATGTATTACATAATATCAGGATTTGAGATCAATGGGTATAATGATTCCTCTTATGGAAAAAGATAAGTTCAGAGATAAGAGTGAGAAAATCTGTAGGGCTTAGGAAAACCTGCTATTTATTTTGAGGATTACAGTGGAATTTCAGGATTGCAAAAAATGAGCATTTTTCATAAATTTTAGAATTGGGATACCTTTAGAGTTAAGGTTATGCTTAGGATTCCAGCCATGGTTAGGGTTAGGTTGAAAGAGAAAAAAAATGATGGTCAAATTGAAGGTAAATTTTAATATAAGCCTGGCAAGAATTAGAATGAATGTGAACTAGAGTATTGCTATTAATATTAGAATCAACTTGAAATTAGGCTTATATTTATTCTCAATATTCCAGTTAAGATTAAGTTTAGGGTTAGAAAATAACTAAGATATTGGAAAAAAATTGAAACTTATGTTTGGAAGGCTTATTTGAATCAAGTTAGGATGAATGAAAACTAGTGTAATACTAACTAATTAGTGTTAGTATTGATATATAATTTGGATTAAAATCAGGGTCAGTATTTTGTTCTGATTATGATTAGCGTTATGAATAGGAAGGTTTTACTATAAAATTGAGATTTCACTAACAAGTAGAAGCAAAAATGTGAGCCTTAATAGTAACTAGAGCATTATCATTATATTTATTTCTCAGTGATCATTCTTGTAATGATTAATGAGAGTTTTAGAGCCAGTTTTAGGTTGAGAGTTAGCGTTAAGTAAAGGACTAGGTGATATGTAAATCTGAAATTGTTTTAGGATACAGTGGTGCAGGAAAAGGTAGGATTAATGGAAACTACAGTATTTTTCCTGGTAAGAGAATGTGAGGACAAGTAATATAATGGTTCATGTTAGGAAACAAGATAACTTCACAGGTAGAGTCAGGAAATTTGTTGGAATTAGGGCAAATTGAAACTCATTTCCAGAGTGCAAACTGGAATATTCATTAAAATGAATAAATCTAGAGTATTTAGTATTATTAATTTTGGACTATTATTAGTTTGAAAATTAGGTTTCAGTTCCAGCTGGACAGTGTTAGCATTAGGGAAATGGAAAATTTAGGGTCAAACTGAAAATAAATCTTTGAATAACAAGTCAAGATCGAATTAGGATGAATAGGAAATAGGAAACTGCTAATAATATTAGGATTAGGGTATGATTAGTTTGAGGGAGCCTGAATGTTGTGTTAGAAAAATGGCAAGATATTAAGTAGAAACTATTTTAAGAAAGATGAGATGAATCAAAGACTGGATGTATAAATTTAATGTACTTTTGTGGCTTTTACAATCCAAAGGCAATTGGTTCTAGGGTTAGGGATACTTTTTCTAATTTATGAACTAATGAATTAAAGACACAATTCTTTCATTCTTACAAACCAAGACAGTCACGATTTGGGGAAAAAACAATTTCCTACATGAAAATGTGTCTTAAAATATTTTCTAACCAGAATTAAATAATAGTGAACAGGTTGTCATTTATTAAAATTGGGTAAGTTGATGATAAAACTTTCAAAAAATATCCAAACACATAAAATTGGAACTCAGATATGTTACTGGGAAAACAGATACTTGCTCTAGCTGGGAAATTGTGTGTGTGTGTGTGTGTGTGTGTGTGTGTGTGTTTGTGTGTGTATGCACTCACCACATGTCTTCAAATCAGGCCTGGGCCCTGTCGTCAGCTTATTCTGTGGAAGTATGGTACTAAACCACGTAGCCACAGGCTTTCTTCTGGCTTTTTAGTAGTTATTTTGAGATAAATATCGCATGGATTTTCCTGTCTAGACTTAATCTTCTGATCCCCAGAAATCCTTAGGTTAGTGTTACTGTGGGTGCTACCACAAAATGACAGTTCATTAAACTGGGAGCAATATGGAAGTACTCTTGCAAGATATGAAGTAACCAGTTCATTAATGTGGGAGTAACAGGATCACATTAGATTGCCTTCAAACACATTATTTCTGATGAGTTTAACTGAAGCCCAAAGCATAACCCAAACCTATTTGCCACACTGTATGAAGTAGCACATATTCATGGTGTAGAATATGAACAATGAATTAAATCATAAAGACTTTATTGGGTTTGCAACAAAGAAATAGAGTGTCATTGAAATGAAGTCCAGACTGGAGGCCTGTAGCAAGCAGGAGAGCATCTGCTTAGTGTGTGTCCAACCCCCAGGACCATAAAGAATTAGAAGAGAAAGTGTAAGAGAAAGAGGAAAGGAAAGGAGGAAGAAGGGGTAAGAGAGGAGGAAGGGCATAGCAGGAGGGAGGAGAGGAGGGGACAGGGAGAAAGTAGAGGTAGGAGAGAAGGAAGAGGGAAACAGGACTCTGGAGAAGAGGAGCAGGTGAGGAGGCAGGAAGAGGAAGATAAATGCAATATATCAACAAGAATTGTTGGGAAACATTTTGCATAAGCGATCTGCACGTTCATGGCAGGATTATTTTCTAATCAGAGAGACAGCTAGCACAGTGACAATATGGGTGATACCTGTTACTCAATCATTTTATTCTCTTTCTTCAGTGAGGAGTTCAGAAGAAATGCTTAGTTCAGTGTTTTACAGATATAGTTCAGGATTTCTTTTTCATGAATCAAACAATGGAAAGAACTAAATGCAACTTCCCTTAATAAAAAAAGAATAGAAGCTATATTTATTTGTATTACTATGCATGAAGAGATCCTGGAGATTTCTGGTTAATTCAGAGGGCCCCATGCAAAAATACAGGACAGGAGGAAAGTAAAACTGTTTTTAAAGTATAATAGGTTATCATTGCTGAAAAGTTTTACTGGAAGTCTTTCGTTTGTTTTTTGTTTTTGTTTTTTTTTTTTTTGCCAGTTGTTCATTGCTCCAAAGCTGTGCCCTGGAGCCCTTTCCATGCTACCACATGAAACTCCATTTCTCTAGTCCCTGTGGGTGTGGGTGCCTCCTCAGGTCACCCGTTGAGATTTGTGGCCAACTCCTTTATGGTGGATGTGCAGTGAGTGGATGTGTGTGCATGCTCCCCAGCATTTCCAGATGAGCCCAGCCCACCCTTCCCACCTAACTTCCCAGTCTCAGTTGCTCCATTTCGCCCAGGAGCTGGCAGCTATGGGTATGGAGTTGAGGCCACTGTTGCCCTCTCCTCCTCCAGCTGTGTTGGTACTGGTCTTCTGTGCTCCTGAGTGCGTGGCTCATCCTAGGGAGACTCTGTTCTGGGGTCACTGCCTGCCCCCATGAGTGCGGGGTGGGGGACACCCTGTTTGTACACTGTACAGTCCATTGGTAAAGGAAGGCTGGGCCTGCAGTCTGCCCCCTTGGGGCCAGGCAGCCCAGCCTTGGTTCACCTCATCTGTTTTTAAGGGAGTCTGGGTATTGGAGCCATGTGCGGGCCCTTCTGCCAGCTGGCTTGTGACAGATGCAGCAGCTCAGCAACCTGGAGCCCCTTCAGCAACTCGGTGGACCTCCATTTTCTGGTCCTTGTGGACTCGGATACAGGGCCAACCCTACATATTCCAATCAGCACACCAGCTGCAGCACTGAGGGAATGAAGTTCCTCTTGCTTTGCTGTGTAGCCTCCTCCTTCGCCTTTCTGGCCCACATGGGCCCAGCTCTGGGTGCCATTCCAGGGATACTCCATTTGGAGGCAATGGGCTCACCCCCTACCCTCGTTGTTCTCCAAAGCAGGGGAAATGGCCTGGCCTTGGCAATTTAGGCTGCACAGATGGAAGGCAGGACTTGCCTTGCCTTCTCCCCGGCTTTGGCACCTGAGTCTGGGTTGCTTGGTTTGGTCACTAATGGAACCTTGTTGGCTACAGCCCACCGCAAAGGTCCTGCACCTGCTGCAGCAACAATGCAGTGTCTTGGACCCCCTTAGGGTCACCACATGGACCCCTGATGGGCCTACTTGGGCTGGGTGTGGGTTTCATCTCAGGACTCCCATTAGGAATTGCCACTCTCCTTCGTGGTACTGCAAGCAAGAGTTGCCACATATAATATCTATTTTCTAACATTTTCCTTCACTGAGATAAACAGAACTTGGAGATATAAATAAGTTTCATAAAAACAAAATATATAAACTATATCACTTCAACCTTTTAAACCACTGTAATATTTTTATCCAGTAGGAATTCTGTCTGTAATTACCTATTTTACATTTGAATGTAGCTAATGTAATGTATTTTGTGTGTATTTTACTATTCTAGTATAATTTCATTTGCACTACTTACAATTTTTTTCAAATTCTGTGATTTAATCACGTGTTTATGGACAGGAGTTTTGTTGTACTTTTATTTCAGTTTTCCATTATGGCCTTATGAATACAAACAATAAAATCCATTCTTGTTTGTATAAAGTTCAATGGTTTTGGACTAGAGACTCAAGGATATAGCATAGCATTACATATCATACAGTAATGTGTATCACTTTGTTTAATACTGCTCCAAAAAATAATTGATAATTCAGGTGGCAGCCACTTCATCTGGCATGCTGGTCTGTCTGGTGAAGTAGAATCCTAGTGGCAGCTTGCCCATATCAGGCCATTGCAGGCACCTCGCCTGGGACTGTGGGAGAGGATCAGGGTGCACCTGCTGTTCAGCTAGGGCAGCAACCCGGCAGCTGCTGTGTGAATGACACAGTGTCACTGACTCACATCTAACACATGCCTTCCCCGAGGGCTTGGGCCCTGAGGATCAGCCCCTGGGAGCACACACACACACCGTGGGGCAGGGAGCACCTACCTAGGAAGGTGTTTAGACCAAACAGAAGCCACTCTGCAGATTAGCTGGTACAGTATTTATTCTTGTTAGGGGAGGGCACAATTCTGCTCTGCTGTGGGGAGAAAACAAGAAGACAGACCCAGGCAGGTGAAGCCAACTTTTCGTACTCAGGCTGGCAAGGAAACTTTCCTCCATGCACTCTCCAGCAGGCTCAGGAAGCCCTTCCATGTTCCTTGTCCATGGAGTAGCAGCCAGGGACATTCATGTCTGGTACTCATTGCTGCTCTTTTGGGTTTGTTTGTTAATTTATACAGGCAGCCCCTCCCTCAGACAGCAGAGTTATTCTGGGTTTTGTAAAACGTTCTGCATCTGAGCATTTCCAAGTTTGGTTTTTGTATTGTTTCTTGTAAATGCTTTGTGAAATTTGTGTTTTAGGGGTTGAGGTGCAAGAGAAGGAGCCAGATTATGAACACAGTTTCCTACCAGTCTTTCATTTAAAAATGAAAACAGATTCTCTATAAAAATGCCTATCAGGAAATAAATTTGAGAGGGGAAAAAAAGGCTGTTTCTCATAAGATCAAAATGTGCTAGTTTTATATGCATGTTTTACGTGCTCAAAATACAATTAAGTAACTCACTATCTAGGAACAATTGTCCAGAGCTAAGAGTTAAGTGTCTGGAACCTAGAGGCATAGTGTTTGTGAGGTTTATCCAAAGGGAGGGAAGAAAGTTAAAATTCATAAATGACTTTGTAGAATCAAGGTGGCAATACAAAATGAGAATCACAATAAACTTCTTTGCTATTCGGGGTCTTTTATTATTCCATATGAATTTTTGGATTGCTTCTTCTATTTCACTGAAGAGTGACATTGGGATATTGGTAGGTATCGCATTGAATTTGGATATAGCCTTTGGCAGTATTGCCATTTTCATGATGTTAATCCTCCCAATCCAGGAGAATGGGAAGTTTCCCTCTTCCATAGCTCTGCTTTAATTTTCTTTTTCAGGTTTTTAAAGTTCCCATCATAGAGGTCCTTCACCTCTTAAATTAACTCCTAGGTATTTTATTTTTTGTGCGGCTAGTAAAAAGGGGTTGCTTTCCTAATTTCAGCTGCACTCTTATCGTTATTGGAATACAGGAAAGCCTTTATTTTCTGAGAGTTAATTTTATAATCTGCTAGTTTACCAAAGTTTCTGATCAGCTCAAGTAACTTGGGAATGGAGTCCATGGGTTTCATTAAATACAAGACCATCTCATCTGCAAAAAGCGAGAGTTTTACTTCATCTTTTACTATTTGGATCCCTTTAAGATTGCATCTGATCTTATTGCCCAAGATAGCATTCTAATATTAAGTTGAAAAGGAATGGAAAGAGCAGACATCCTTATCTTATTCCTGAATTTATAAGTAATGGGTTTAAGTTCTCACCATTAAGTATAACGCTGGCTGTAGGTTTGTCAGTTCTTAGCAGAAAGAACAGCACTAGAGCAATATCAGTTCCAAATTTCAAACGCTACTAAAAAGCCATAGTAATAAGAACAGCTTGTTTCTGGCACAAGAACAGACCTGAGGACCAATGGAGTAGGACTGAAGACTCAGAAATGAACCCCCTGACCGATAGCCACCTAATCTTTGACAAGTGAGCTAAAAAAAGAGAATGGAAGAAAGACAGACTTTTGAGTAAATGGTGTGGGAAAAATTGGTTAAACACCTGTTAAACTAAAGCTGAATCGGTATATATCATCCTGCACAAGAATCAACTCCAAATGGATCAAAGACCTCAAAATAAAAGAGGACACCATGAAAACATTACATGAAGGAATAGGATAGACTCTAGGGCTTTTTAGCACATACCAAAATTTTCTTAATAGAGAGCCAGAAACAAAGAGTAAAGAAAAATAAGTTAAGAAATTCATTCCTTAATTCATCTCTTTATGAAACAAGTAATTTACTATTACAAGATGAGATGAAATTATAAATTCCAAATGCTGATGCAGTCTGTATGTAATAAACATATTACAATAGTCAGAAAAAGAAATCAAAGAAACGTTGTACAAATGGGATTGCATGAAACATGAGAGCTTCTGCAAGGCAAAGGTCATAGCTAGCAATATCAATAGAAAACACACGTTCTGGGAGAAGATCTTCATGTGGTATAAAACAGACAAGGTCTTATATCTAAAATGTACTTAGGACTCAAAAAATTAAATCCCCCAACAGCAGATCCTCAAAGAAACAACTGCTTGATAATTAAGTGGGCTAAAACTTAAAGAGAGACTTCCCTGAAGAGGAAATAAAAATGGCCATTAGACACATGAAGAAATGTTCAACTATTCTAGCCACAAAAGAACTGAAAATCAAGAAAACATTGCGATTGCACCTTACTCTAGTTAGAATGGCTATAATCAGGAAATTTAATAACAACATGTTGGAGGGGATGTGGCTAAAACGGAACCCTATTTCATTGATGGTGGGAGTGTAAACTTGTTTAACCACTTTGGAAAGCAGTATGGAAGTTCTTCAAAAGACTTCATTTAAAGTTCCCCTATGTCCCAGCAAGCCCACTTTTGGGCATTTAGGCATTTACCCAAAAGATCACAAACATGCCTGTGCAACCATATTTACTGCAGCATTATTCACCATAGCTAAGATATGGAACCAACCTCGATGCTCCTCAGTTCATGAATGGATCAAGAAAATGTGATACACACACACACACACACACACACACACACACACACCACACACATACACACACACACACAATGGAATTCTATGCCTCCATTAGAAAGAATGAAATTGTCACATTTGTTAGGAAATGGATTTGGTACATATTATATTAAGTGAAGTAAGCTGGGCCCAAAGAAACATATTTCCCATGGTTTTCCTTGTTTGCAAGGACTAGTATATGTCTAGGACAAGCAGAGAAGATCAAAGGCTGTGGACGTATAACAATATAAGATGACATTAAGTGAAAGGTACCCCAAGTCAGACACACAAGTGATTTTTTCTTTCTTGTTTTGTTTTTAATATACTTATAATGCACTATGTGATTCTTTTGGAGGTTCATCCCCCCATGGTATAATCCCTGTTTTCATTGTATTTGATTCCAGTGTTTTGCATTTTTGTATACATTTTTGTAATTTGGGGTGTGGAAAGGTTATAGCAGAATGCTGAAATGGGGATGCAGGTTGACCCATTGTGATGATGAGATGTACAGGACACTGTGTCAAAAATGAATTTACAATGTCGGGTAGGGGTCAAGGAGGGAGGAGTTGGAGAGTTGGGGAGGGAAAGGGTAGTAGGGGAAAAACAAAGTAGGTGGTAACAATACTCAATAGGAAATGTACTCATTACCCTACTCATGTAACTGTAAACCTTATGTATAGTATTTTTACAATAAAAAATATAAAACTCTCTTCCTGGTATAGATTTCCAGTGCTGCCCTTGGCATTGCATTTTTTGCCTTTTCTGGCTGTGGTTAGGTCCATCTGCCTAGTGGATCAGTAGTCTTCAAGGCTTCTTGGTCCTGAAGTGGGACTTGGATTATCCAGTGATGGTTGGAACTAGGCCAAGGACAGGACAAAACCACTTCCAGGGCATGGCTTCTTCATTCCCCCCCCCCCCCCATGCAACTAGGATTGCAAGCAGAATTTCTATGAATTTGACTCCAGAAAACAACCACTGAACCAAAAGGAAAGGTCACCAAACACCTCCCTTCCTCCCCCATTCCTTCCTTTCTTCCTCTTTGGGAAAGACAAAATAATTTTGCAGGTTTTAGCAAACACACAAATTGCCCACCACCTCCCCTTTTAAACTAGGTTTAAAGTCACTAAGTCATGTAAATGGATAATGCCGCACTCATTATTCTGGACAACTTCAAGTTGTTTGATGCTTTAATTTGTTGGTGGTGGTGGTGGTTGTAGGAGGGCCTGAACTCTGGGTCTGGTTGCTGTACCTGATGAGTTTACAGCTCAAGGTTAGTGTTCCTCCATTTGAGCCACAGAGCCATTTCCACACTTTTCTGCTTATGTGGTGCTGAGGAATTGAACCCAGGACCTCATGCATTCAGGACAAGCACTCTACCACTGAGTCTCCTTCCCAGCCTTAATGCTTCAATTCTTTAAATTTTATTTTTGTCAGTCCTGGAGTTTAATCTCAGGGTGTAAACATATCCCTGAGATCTTCAGCTCAAGTGGAGCCCTCTACCACTTGAGCCACAGTGCCAATTCCTGTTTTCAGATAAGCATCTTTCAGACATTCCTGTCAGGGTTTGCTTTGATCAGTGAATTTTTATTTATATTTCTTCTATGTATTTATTGGAATATTGCAGTTTATCTGAAATTTAAAGTTTTCTGTAAAACGTTGTCTTCAAGTATTCCAATAGTATTAAATATTACATTTCTATCTATTCTGTAGCAATACATTTTGAAATTATTATGTTAAGATGAAAATCTTGTTGTTTGTAGAAAAGTCCCATTAAAGTCCAAATTGGAAATATGGTCATTTCAGCAGCCTTGAGTCTCCTTCATATTTATTTATTTATATTTGTGAAAATACCATACAGAGGGGTAACAATTACATGGGCAAGATAATGAGTACATTACTCATCAAGCATTGTTGCCTCCTCCTTTGTTTCCCCTTCCCATCTGTTCTCATCTGCCGCCCCCCCCCCCCCCGTGCTCTCCAGACACCCTTTGCCCGCCCCCCACCCTCGCCGGCCAAGGTGTAAACATCGTTTTTCTTTCATTTTTTATTTACTATTTTATAGTGAGAATACCAAACAGACGAGTTACAATTACATGGGCAAGATAACGAGTACATTTCTTATCAAGCATTGTTGCCACCTCTTTGCTTCCCCTTCCCATTCCTTTCCATACTACCCTCCTCTCCCCACCCGACCCTTCCCCCACTCCCCATCAAAGTTGTAAAGTTCGTTTTTTGACCTAAAGACTTGTATATCTCATTGTTGCAATGGGTCCACCAGTATCACTAGATAAAAGATTAGTTTTTTCCCTTCCCCTACACAAATTATAACAACATCAAATACAGTGAAAGCAGGGGCTATACTGTGGGTGATGGACATACAAAGCAATATAGAAATCATCTTATAAATATGTTAGAAAATATCGCAAGGAAAAATAAACATGGAATCTTTATCTTGTGGTTCATTTCACCTAACACCAAATTCTCTGACCTATTCTGCTCGTCTCAGACATATTCTGGCTATTGCAAATAAGGGAAACCAGGGGAACTATGTTTCTTTGGGACTGGTTTACTTCACTTATTATCAATTTTTCCAAGTCTTTCCATTTCCTAACCAATAGGGCAATGTTATTCTTTCTGATGGAGGCATAGAATTCTATTGTGTGTGTATATATATATATATATATATATATATATATATATATCGAACATGTATATACATCATACATATATATATGATACATATATACATAAATATATGATATATATATGGCATATATATCATATATATGCATGTATATATACCTATACTTATATATAACATATATATATATATGTATATAGATAGATATATATATCACATATATATGATATATATAGTAGAAGCATGGATCAATAAAATGTGGTATATATATATATATATATATAAAATGTGATATATATATAACATATATATATAGGATCAATAAAATGTGGTATATATATAAACTGTGATATATATATATAATGTGATATATATATATATATATATATATATATATATATATATCACATTTTATTGATGCATGCATCTACTTAGGGGCATTTGGGTGGGTTCCATATCTTAGCTATGGTAAATAATGGTTCAATAAACATAATTGTCCTTGTAGCTTTAATGTGGTCTTGTTTTTGACCATTTGGGTAAATGTCCAAAAGTTGGATTGCTGAGTCATAGGGTAGCTCTATGTGGAGACTTTTGAGCAGCCTCCATACTACTTTCCAAAGTGGTTGAAGAAGTTTACATGCCCACCAACAATGCAATAAATTTCCCTTATGCCCACATCCCCTCTAGCATCTGTTGTTATTAGATTTCTTGATTATAGCCATTCTAACTGGGGTGAGGTGGTATCTCAATGTTGTTTTGATTTGCATTTCTGTTATGACTAGAGATGTTGAGCATTTCTTCATGTGTCTTTCGGCCATCCTTCTTTCAACCACAGGGAAGTTTCTCTTTAAGTCTTTAGCCCTCTTATTTATTGGGCAGTTGTTTCTTTGAGGATTTGTTTTTGGGGGATTTAATATTTTTGAGTTCCAGGTATATTTTATATATGAGACCCTTGTCTATTTATGGTAGTGAAGAGCTTCTCCCAATCAATGGGCTTTCAACTGATCTTGCTAGCTATGTCCTTTGCCATGCAGAAGCTCTGCAATTTCATGCAATCCCATTCGTCCAACATTTCTTTGATATGTTGTAATCCTGTGTGTCTATTAAGAAAATTTTAGCCTGTGCAAAGGAGACCTACTGTTTCTCCTATTCCATTCTTTAATGTTTTCAGAGTATCTGTTTGACTCCGAGGTCTTTGATCCATTTGGAGTTCATTCTGGTTCAGAGATGATATATAAATGTCTAGCTTTAGTTTTCTACAAGTAGTTAACCAATTTTGCTAGCACCATTTACTGAAGAGGTTGTGTTTCTTCCATTCTAATTTTTTAGCTCCCTTATAGAAGATTAGTTGGCTATAGGTCTATAGGTTCATTTCTGGGTTTTAATTTCTAGTCCATTGGTCTTATGGTCTGTTCTTGTGAGAGTACCAAGCTATTTTAATTACTATAGCTTTGTAGAAGAGTTTGAAATTTGGTATTGATATTCCTCCAGCACTGTCGTTTCCGTTAAATAATCGTTTTTGCTATTCATGATCTTTTATTGTTCCATATGAATTTTTGGATTGCCTCTTCTTTTTACTAAAAGATTGAGGCTGGAATATTGATAGGTATCATATTGAATTTGTAGATAGCCTTGGGAAGTATTGCCATTTTCACTATGTTGATCTTTCCAATCCAGGAGCATGGGAGTTTTTGCCACTTTGTAAGTTCGGTTTTGATTTCTTTTTTCAGGTTTTTAAATTTTTCATCATAGAGGTCCTTCTTTTCTTTGTTAAGTCCTATGTATTTTATTTTTTGTGGGGCTATTACGAATGGAGTTGCTTTCCTGATTTCAGCCCTACTTTTCTCATTGTTGGCATACAGAAAAGTCATTGTTTATTGAGGATTAATTTTATACCCTGCTACTTTGTCAAAGTTTTGAATTAGCATGAATAATTTGGGAGTGGGGTCCGTGGTATTCTTTAAATCAAAGTTCATGTCATTTGCAAAGAGGAAGAGCTTCTTCTTTCCCTATTTGGATTCCATTTTATATTTGAATCTTATTGCTGTAGCTAGGCATTCTAATACTAGTTTGAAGAGAAGTGGAGTGAGTGGACATCCTTATCTCATTCATTAGTTAAGAGGAAATACCTTTACTTCTTCACCATTAAGTAAAATGCTGGATGTAGGTTTGTCATATACATCCTTTATTGTATTGAGGAATGTTCCCTGAATTCCTAATTTTTCCAGAACCTTCAGTATAAATGGGTGGTGGATCTTGTCAAATCCTTTTTCTGCATCTATTGAGGTATCCATGAGGTTCTTATCCTTGCTCTTGTTGATGTAAGTTATTGTATTAATTGATGTGCGTATTTTGAAGCAGCTTTACATCCCTGAAATGAATCCTGTTTGATGATGATGTATGATTTTTTTGGATGAATTGTGAAAGTCGATTGACCAAAATTTTGTTGAGAAGTTTTGCATCAATATTCATCAAAGAAATGGGTCTATAGGTCTCTTTCTTTGATGAGTCTGTGCCTGGTTTGGGGATGAGGTTTATGATGGCTTCATAGAATGAGTTCGGTAGTGAACTTTCTCTTTCAATTTCATTGAAGACTTGGAGGAGTATTGATGTGAGCTCTGCTTTGAAGGCCTTGTAGATTTCCGCTGTAAAACTGTCTGGTCCTGGGCTTTTCTTAGATGGGAGGTCTCTTATTGCTATTTCTATCTCATTGCTTAATATGGGCCAGTTAAGATGGTTTAACTCATCTTGGTTTAGTTTCGGCATGTCTATATTTACTAGGAAACAGTACATTTCTGACAGGGTCTCAAACTTATTAGCATAAGGGTTTGAGAAGTATTCCTTATAGTGTACTGAATCTTGGTTGTTTCTGTGGTGATGTTTCCATTCTCATCTCTGAGTTTATTTATTTGAGTGTGTTCTCTTGTTCTTCTAATAAGATTTGTTAAGGGTCTGTCAATTTGTTAATTTTTCAAAGAACCAACTCTGTTTTGTTGATTCTTTCTATGCTTTTTTGGATTCTAATTCATTTAATTTTGATTTAATTTTAATTATTTCTTTCCATCTACAGTAGTGGGGTTTATCCTGCTGCTCTTTTTCAAGGAGGCTCAGATGTGTCATTAAATTGTTGGTTTCAGATCACTTCAATTTGTTGATGTAGGAACTCAGAGCTATAAACTTGCCTCTGAGTACTGCATTTGCTGTGTCCCAGAGGAGCTGGTAATTTTTGTGTTCATTTTTGTTGAATATTATAAACATTTGAATTTCGTTTATGATCTCTTCCATGACCCACTGGTGATTCAACAGTGTCTTGTTCAACCTCCATGTGTTACATGACTTTCATTGGTGGCTTTTGGTGTTGAGTTCTAATTTTATTCCCTTGTGGTCTGAGAGAATGCAAGGTATAACTTCAATGATTTTGGATTTGGACAAGTTTGCTTTGTGACGTAAATGTGGTCTATTTTGGAAAACGTTACCTGGGCTGCTGAGAAAACGTGTATTCTGATGCTGCTGGGTGAAATATTCGGTAGATGTCTGTTAAATCTAGGTGATCTATACAGTTTTTTTATATCCATGGTTTCTCTGTTAATTTTTTGCCGAGTTGATATATCTAGTGGGGAGAGTGTGTTTTAAAGTCCCCAACAATTAATATCTTTGGATCTATGGGAGATGTGAGAAAAAGTCAAGTTTCTTGGATAATTTTGGGTGCTCTTATGGGAAATAAATAGTTAGAATTGTAATATCCTCCTGAAGGAGAGATCCCTTAATTAGTATGTAGCAACCTTCTTTATCTCTTCTCACTAATTTTAATATGAAATGTATTTTATCTAATATTAGGATTGCAACTCCTTCCTCTTTATGAGGCTGTTTGCTTGTTAGATTTTGTCCAGCCTTTCACTTTCAACATGTGTTCCTTTTCATGAGCAAGTTGTGACTCCTGAATGCAGCAGACAGAAGGATCTTTTTTTAAAAATCCAACTAGACAGTTTATGTTGCTTAAGTGTATTGTTAAGTTTGTTAATGTTGGGAGATAGTACTGAGAGATATTTGGGAGTTCCTGCCATTTTATGCACCTTCTTGGGGGCTGCTCCAACTGGGTTCTTCCTACGGTTCTTGGATTCTCAATTTGGGTGCAGTTTCTTAGCCTTTATTATGTTCCTGTTGGTTTTCTCTGTGTAGGACATCTTTAAGTAACTTTTGTAGGGCTGGTTTGGTAGAGATATATTGTTTCACTTTTTCTTTGGTATGGAAAATTTTTATTTGTCCTTCAGTTATGAAGGAGAGTATAGCTGGGTACAGTATTCTTGGTTGATAGTTGTTTGTCTTTAGGGCATGGCCTACATCATTCCAGGCTCTTCTTGCTTTAATTGTCTCTGCTGAGAAGTCTGAGGTGATTCTAATTGGTTTCCCTTATAGGTGATTGATCTTTTCTCCTTGACAACTTTAAGGATCTTTTCCTTGGTCTGAATTGATCCTGTGGATATTATAATGTGTAGTTGTAATGTCTTGTTATGGTCTGGTCTATTTGGGGTTCTAAAAGCTTCTTGTATCTGAATAGGCCTATCTTTTTGCATGTTTGTGAAGCTTTCTGCTAGGGTCCTGTGAAACAAATTTCCTAGACCTTCTGTTTCCATGAGCTCCTCTACACCTATTATCCTCAGATTAGGCTTTCTGTTTGTGTCTTCCAAATGTTGAATAGATCTATCATATTTCTTGGATTTGTCTTAGATAGTTGTATGTTCTTCCTCTATAATATATAGGCTGTCTTCAATCCCAGAGTTTCAGACTTGTGCATGGTCTAACCTACTGTCAAGAATTTCTACTTTTTTTTATTTCTTTTCCTTCTAATTGGTCAGCTTTGATGGCTTCAAATTCTTTGTTGGAGCTTTGTTTTAGATCTTGTATGAATTTGTTTACTTCCTTAATTTCATGTTCAATGTTTATTCTCACAGGACTTAGTTGATTGGTTATGGTTTCCTTGGACTCTAATTCCTTCTGTTGGACTCCATTCAACATTCCCTTTCGGGTCTCCCTGACTTTTTTCAGCTGTCTTTTAATAGATTCCATGAATGGCTCTATTTGATATGAAAGTAACACCAGTTTTTTGCTAGTATTTTAAGGCAAGCATCAACCAAAGTCCTGTAGTTGCACAGTCAAAAGTCGACAGATACAATCTATTTCAACAGATACAATCTATTCAACATAAAACAACAATTTATTAATGGGCTAAGAACAGCAAAGTAGAATTTGACAAACCAGAAATGATTAGTTTTAGGGAGAAAAGGGGAAAAATAGGATTAGAGAGATGTGGATAGGGAAACGGAGAGTGAAATTAACCAAGTCTCAATCTCAAAGGGGAAAATGGATTGAACAGAATGATAGGAGAAAGAGAAGAGAAAATAAAAGAGGCAGGAAAAAATGGAAAAACCAAAATTTAAATTTAAAAAGTGAAACACAAAAATTATTCAAGTTTAAAGAAGTAATATTGAGTGAAGAATGGGAAAAGGATGAGAGGAGAGGAGGAGTAGAAAGGAGATATGAAGAACTAAAAATACTTATAATAAAAATAAAAATAAAAAATAATTATAATATTATATAGGTATTATGAGATAATATGGTTATTAAGGAATTTAAGCCTAAGAGTTTTTGAAATAAGTAATAAATTTCTGGATTAAGTGTGTAAACAATGTGGAATAAGGTCTAATAATCAATGAAGGGTATGTCTGAAGATGAGCAGAACAGCAATTAAGTCACCCAAAAGAGAATGAAGAGAAGAAAAAGTGAAAAGAATGAGAAAGAAAGAAAGAAAGGAAAAGGATCAAAAGTTCAGTAGAGATAAAATAAAAATACAAAGTGCACATACATATACACCTAAAATAAAAATTATAAGAGGAATAAAATATTAATAGAAAACAATTTTTTAAAAAATTACAAGTTAATAAAAAGGTACAAAGAAAGGGTTATTTGGCGGGGGGGGGGGGGGGTTGAATGGGAAGATCCTGTATCTCCCTTGTGTCTATAACTAGTCTCTTGGTGGAGTCTCTGGTCTACTTGTGGTATTTGGTTTTCCTGTGGCTTGATTGGTTTCTTAAGTTAGTTTGTTTGGGCAGGCAGAAAAATGGTCTGCTTTACCCAGAATTTTGTGACCCTCCTCCCAGGCTAGTTCAGTGGGAGGGAGATCTGCTTTGTTTCTTACAAAAGAGGGAGTTGGCTGTTTCCTCTTGTTTGGAGATGCTGTGATGAGCCTAGGTTCTGGGTAGAGTTGAGGCCTTTCAGCAAACCATAGCTTTTCCCTGAGGGGCTACCTTCTGAGACACTCACAGAGCCCAGCATGGAGTAATTCTCAGGGTTTATGTTTACTGAATTTCAATTGATTATCTAGGCTGCTATAGGGAGGAGAACCCTCTGGCTCTGTTTACCCAGTGAAGAAAGACATTCCTCTGGGGGCAGAGTTTTCACTGCCTGGGCTGGGTGACTTTCTCCTGGGTGGAGCTGAGCCTGGCAGGTCAGGTCAGGTTCCTGTGACCTGCTAAATGACTCTTGTTTTCCTCCAAGGCCAGGGTTGGAGCTATATTCTGAGCCTTTGCCAGTATCAAAGATGGAGATCTCAGATAGTGGCACAGTGGGGAGAAGGAGGGAGAGGGGTGACCTTGCCTCCTCTGCTCCCTGAGAAGGTGTTATTATGTCAGGGCTCTACTCATGCCAGTGTATTGGTTCTTGAGTCGTCTCTGGTCTGTGATCTGCAGGATAAAGATACCTGCTCCTTGTCAATTCTTGCTGGTTTTGGGTAGAATCCGATCACTTGCTGTGTCTGGCACATTTGTCCAGGACTCTCTGTGTTGTAGGTATGGCAGAAACAGCCACTGCTACCGCTGCTGTCACCACAGCCACAGCTACCGACAATTGCTCAGATCTGTTTCCTTTCCTGGATTTTCCCTTTTGGGCAAAACTCTCTGTACTGGGATGGCACACTTGGTGTAATTCTCCCACCTAGGACTGTTCACTGGAACACTAAAACTGCTTTCTAGGTGAGAGCTTGTTTAGCCTCCAGGTTCTCCTCTGCCATCTTCCCGGAACTACTCTTTTTTTTCTCTACAGTATATTTTTTGTTTTGGAACAAGTGTCAGGGATTGTCCAACCATTGAAAAGGAAGCTTATTCCATTAATTTATTAGAAAAGGAATGCAGCCTGCCTGCCTCTCAAGGCAATTTTGAGTATAATGTTAATCTGATAATTCACATCATTGAATTTTCAAAGTCGTTTTGATAATTTTTTGTTAAACTATTCATTAAAGAGGTTCCAAATATCAAGAATAAAAACAATGTTTTGCTTTCTAAGAATGTTTTAAAAGCTAGTAATTCAATAAAACACATTCTATTCTTCCAAGATTCCATTGTGAAGAATTTCTCTTTTATAGTAGCCCTTACCAGTGACCCCCCTCCCTTCAAACTTGTAGCTTTATTCAGTTTTCTTGTTCCCGCTTTCATTTTGGTACTAGCACGAATAATCTCCGTGTAGTATTTGACAATGAAATTCCATTTGTTGTTAGATAGCTCAATACATATTGCCAAAGGCAGACCCATGGGCATATCATAGAGCATAAACTATTGAATATCATTAACGTGATCCTATTCAACTAGTCCATCAATTAATATAAATACCACATAAATGTGCATCTTCATATAATTTTTAAAATGCAATGTAGTTACATATCATATGTCATAAAATAATTCAGACTACTAGTAGAAGAGAGTAAGCTCAACCTTTTGCATCGTTCCCAATGCTATTTGTAAAATTTTCTTTCTCATTAACTTTCACTGCAGGGCCTTCTTTTCCTAGCAATAAGTTTTGTCATGTCCTTGGATTTTTGTCAACTTTGAGTAAGCTGTTTTCTTTCCACCACCAGTTAGTCCCTCGCGTTAAAAACCTGAGGAATAACTTGTCCCAATATGCCTGCAAGAGGAGTATCCAAGTCAACTCTCTGTGCCCACTATTCCTTTACTTTGTTTGGGAATGGGGTATCAGAGACCGGTGAGACAGGGGTGTCAGGGTTCAGGTGGCTGGAACCATGGTGTTATGAATTATGGGTAGCAGAAAAGAGTAGTAGAGACTAGGATATCAGGTAAAGGTTAATTGTGACTGTAATTGCTATATTCCAGTGTTAGGAAATTGGTTAGCAGCAACAGCTTTGCAGGGGTTGGGGTAGCTAACACAGATATCCAGAACTGTTTAGCAGGGACAAGTAAGCATAGACAAAGTGAAAGAGTAAAAGTTGTGAAGGATTGTGGGGCACAATCAGGGTAACAAGGTCATGGGTTTGTAAACTGGATAGCCAGTACTATGGTAGAAGCAATTGGCATGGTGGCCTGATGTGGTGTAGAACTCTGGGTTTTCCTGTCCAGTTTTGGCTGTTAGATCTTTAGGGAAACTACCTCTAGCAGCTCATTATCAGCTTGTGTTCAGGCATGTGCCATATATAAATGTCTACTCCAAGTAGATTGCATTCTTTGACATCAGCTATTGGATCTTTGCTCTAAGCATCCTGAGAGACCACACTCCACAATGCTGAGCTGCAATCACCGCATACAACTCTTGCTGCTCCTCTCAAGTGTCAATTATAATGGTAGCAAGGGATCTGAGATGTGCTCAGCAGCAGTGCTCTGAAAAGCTACCAATTCTTACCATGGCAATTTGGGAGCTCCCTAGAAATGGGCAAGAGCACTTGCTGATGTTCTTCCAACTACTCTCTGTGGCTCTGCACAACCAGTTTGTTGTACCTCAGATGGAATACTTTGATGTCTAGGTGGCATCAAACTTGCTCTATCTTCTCTCTCTAGGTGCTCTTCTGTTTCAGCTGCCTCTCCATTTCCCTCCAGTTAGCTCACTTCATCTCCACATCTTTTGAATTGTGCTTCATATCAACCTGTGGCTTTCACACCAAACCCTTCCACTTTCTCATCTACCTCTCTAGCTGTCAATATGGTACAACAAGCTAACTTCTGTATCTGTTTATCAAGATTTGAGCTGGAATCCAAGATGGTACTAGCTAACTGATAACATGGGGAGTTTCTTAAATACTCCGCTGCCATTCACTGCTCATTGAGAAAGATGCAAATGTGTTCTGATCAGTCTCTCCTCCATTTCTGGTTCACAGCATAAAGTGAATTCACAATGGAGCTACCAGACAGCTGCTATGTCAACAAGTGACAAAACCAAAGATAATTTATTGAGGGGATACTTACCAAGTGTAGTAGGATAAATGCACATATTTGTAGGATATTACAAAGAGCTTTCATCAAACTGGTTATTTTATGCTCAAAATGGCAGACCAGTGTTAATCTCTCCCCGAGATCTTCCTGTTGTGAAGGCCCTGAGGACTCCTACATACAACTCAGACCTAATGACATGGGTGAATAAAAAAGTAGGTGAGTATGGATTAGTATTTTGAAGGTATGGTAAGATGTTGTCTTGTCATGACCAAGATGAAATAAATGTCTTTATGTCCTTTCTCTGACCTTCATCATATCTCTTTATTTGGCATAATTGGCAGATTTCTTAGTGTGTCATCTTCTCCTGTTAGTTCAGTGCACAAGTTAAAACATTAAGCATGCCAAACCATGGGTTTCCATTGTCCTAGTAGATGTTTTGCCTTCTAGGACCTTCCTTCCAGGTAACTCTCTGTTTAGCATATTGAACAATGTCCCAATCAATGAAATCATTTTGAGCCTAGGAGAAAATCTCCATTTGTAAAGCAGTACACATAAGAAGGAGGTGATGCCCCACACTCAAGTGCTCCAGGAGAACAGAGTGTAAGGGTGTCTATACAGTTGGGAAATAGGATTCTGAGGGGTGGGAATGGATGAGTTTAGATAGCAAACTTAGAAGTAATTATAAGTTTCTGAATTTCTAACCTTATTTCTTTCTGCCCCTCAGATCCAATTCAGGAGGTGGTGGAATGTTTATGATCACAAAAAGGAGTTTTTAATCCCAGACCCAAACTCTAAGTGTTCTTGTTACATCTTCCCACTTGCCCCTGATGTAAATTGTCAGAAGGGCAAAGGGGAAGGGATCCCCCTGCTCAGGAATAGAAATGGAGCATACAAGTAACTGCAGTCTCTGACTTTCTATTTTGAAGGTAAGATAAAAGGCAGTTTGAGTTTCTACAAAATCAGTTTCTAGGCTCTATGCTTCCTTCAGAACTTCTTTCTCTCCTTCTATGTTTGACAGCAACAGTTAATAAAGTGCTTATGTCTCTTTGGGGCAATCCTTCTCTTCACACAATGCTTAAAGTAGACAATAGGTGGAAGCTGCCATTAAATTAAAAAAAAACATGAAATAGCACACAGTGAGTGCTTTCCCTGAATTCCTGGACCTAACAAGTTACTGATTCTGAAGAGAACATTATTATTGGTGCATACTAACAACCTCCACTGAATGGTGAGCTTAGGACACTTTTCCCATGACAGGTTCTGTCCAGGTTATTAGGATGGCTGAGTTCTACTGCATCAATGAGCTTACAGACCATGCAAGACAGAAAAGTCTAAGAGATTGAGATCCCAAAAAGAAACTGGACCAACAAGAGAAAACTTATTATTGCTGAAAAAGTGGGAAGACTTAACTAGGAGAATGTTCCTCTGAATACAGATATGGATATAATTATAACAAAGTTCTAAGTTGTGGCTCATCAGTAGAAAGTATCAAGTCAAACCTCACTAAAGCAAAAAATAAAACTTATAAAATTAAAAAAATCTATTTGGATTTCAGTACTAACATCTGTTTTAAGGAGTGTGATTGTGGTGTGTGTGTGTGTGTGTGTGTGTGTGTGTGTGTGTGTGGTGTCTGAGATTATGTATGGGACAGCATTAGTTCTTAAAACCCATCATTTTGTCAATATTCTTTAGGTTTCCCATTCAAGTCTGATGGCATTCTAGCTCTACCATGTTAAACACACAATTCTCGCTTTCTTCTGGTTAAATGGAGATAAACATGTAATGGATATGTCAACCTGGGTTGGTTTCAAACTATGATCTTCAGATCTTACTCTCTGGAGTAGGTAGTGTATAAGAGTGAGCCACTATGTTCAGCCCAGTATTTCAGTGACTTATATAATCTTTCTGAATCTCAGTTCTTCCTGTGTGGAAAGTGAAACGAATTACTCTGTGGACCTTAGAATCAGGTGGGAGTTATGACTGGGTGTAGAAAGTATACGTGTTTGGGATGTGTGTACAAAGCCTGACACGCTTATAAAACTACTGATGCTTATATTGAAATGTATTCCAGGAATTGGAAACAAGAGGGATTTTTCTGTTCTAGTTTATCCATTTATGGCATTGAAGGAGCCAGAGATATTCAAGGAGAACAGGCAAACAAATGCAGTACTTGTACACTGTAGATACTGTGTTCACAACGAGCTATACCACTGTGGACAGGGACAGGAGGGATGGGATTGTCAAACAAGAAATGAACTCATTACCTGACTTACAAAATTGTTATCTTTTTATTTTATTTTATTTGTGAACATACTGTACAGAGGGGTTACAATTACATGGGCAGGATAATGCATACATTTCTTACCAAGCATTGCAGCCTCCTCCTTTGTTTACCCTTCACCTCCCTTCCCAGCCTCCCCCCTCCCCCCACCCAATCCTTCCCCCCTCTCCCCCAATGACATTGTAAAGCTCGTTTTTGACATGGCAATTTGTACTTCTCATTGTTGCAACAGGTCCACCTGAATCCTTAAATGACTTGTTTTTCCCCATCTCCTCTACAAGTTATACTGACATCAAATATACTGAAATTAATGTGCTTGAGTATGAGTTTTATTTATTTAATTTGCTGATGATGGTGAAATGTCGTTGTCCTTTAGCTCTTCAGCTCAAAACTAGTACTCTACCACTTGAGCCAAAGTACCTCTTCTAGCTTTTTCTGCTTAGGTGGTGCTGTGGAATCAAACCTAGGGTCTCGTGCATTCAAGATAATCTGTCTACCACTGATCCACCTTCTCAGCCCCCATAAGTGATATTTTTGTGCAAGGGTCTATCAAACAAATCTATTGAGCAAATATATTCATTTGCCACTAGACATAATCAAAATTTATGAATTATCTGATATTTTAATGAATAAAACTGTTATCATTGTTACTAGGAATTGTTTGTCTCCCCATGCTGTAAACATGGAGGAGGTATTTTAAACTAAAACTACAAAAGTAATTTTAAGGTCTTGGTGCTAACAAAACTGTCCAGGTGTTATTACACTAAACAGAGAATTCAAAATGAGTTTTCTTCATAAATACAGAGATTAAAGGACATATAATCCTTTATAATCCTTATTTCAAAATCCAAATTAATGGGAAAATCAGTCAGGAGGTAAAATTTATATTGAATGTTAATTTTTGAAGAGGAAAAGAAGATCTTAGATGGCAGACTAAAAACACTATCAGAGCCCTTTATGCTGAATTATAAAAAAAAGAAGCTTTAATTGAAAAATTGAGCTGGAATGTGCACATCAGGCAAAGGCAAGCAATCAGAGCATAGCACCAACAAAGAAACGCCATAACGTATATCTCAGAAAAAGGAAACAAGTACAGACCAGGGCTCAACATCCTTATCCATGATTTCAATGATACACATATACCCCCCTACACACAGATGCACACTCACACACATACACACACACACAAACACACACGAATACACAAGAAAGTATGCAACAGCTCAACCTAATTACTTCCATTCAACATGAATCAAAGGTCTTCCTGTAATATTTGAAACTTTAAAAGTTTCAAGTCTTGTAAGTAATTGATAACAGATGCATAAGCAAGTATTTTCTGAATAGACTCTGCTATAGAAATGAGAGTTCATGATGGTTATAACTACTTAAACATCTTTGAATCTCAAAAGAATTAAACAAGAGACAATCTGAATTTTGGAACTATATTTCTACCAGCTATTCTTCAAAGGCTTAATAAGAGGTTACAAAATCCAAAATTGAATACCAAATTAATACAACTAATACTTGTGTAAGTGAAGTGAAAAACACTTCTCAGTGACCTATGCTGCCTCAATTTGTAAGCCTGCTGCTCATTGTGGAACCTTTGATTCTGCTGGGCCAGGTCCACAGTTGTCTTCCCCAGAGCAGTAGCCTTGCTTGGGTTGGCACTGGGAGCTGTGTGGAGAGGAGGGGAGGCCTCGGGGGAGGCCGAGCTGGGGTTGGGGATGGGGGTAGTAGGGAGAGTACGGGAGGCCCTGGCAGAGGCTGATGAAGGGAGGAAGGAGGCAGTAGGCCAATGGCTCAGGAAGCAGCAGCCCCAAATGCAGCTGGGTTCTGGGGAGTGTCTGTGAGGTGCAGAGTTTGGCCCCTGGGGCCTCATGGCTGGGTGAGGAGAGGAAGGAGTCTCAAATCCCACCCAAACAGACAATGAGAAATGAGACAACCAGTGGTTGAAGAATTTCAAGAAAAAAGGCAGGGACTTGTAGGTAAACTCTGGGGGTGAGGAGGGCAGTAGTGCTGAGCCAGTGGTGGTCATGCCTCTCTGGAGGCCCTTGATGTGAGTGAGGGCCTGCTCTGCTGTGCACTAGGCCTCACTCTTGCCTTGAAGCAGGTACCAGGAATTGCAGGCACAGCCTCAGGTTACCCCACAGAGCTGGCCTGCCATGAGTGCTGGGGACCAGGCAGCTGCTGGGAGGTTATGTGGAGCAGGGCAGAGGAAGAAAGGCTGGTGGGTACTGCTCCACCCTAGCCAGGCACAGGACCACTGGGGAAGTTCTGGCTCTGGATCAGGACCAGGGACTGCCCCCCAGACAAGTGGCCTCTGGGGACTTGCATGGTGGCTGTTATGTGTGGGCTGGGAAATTCCTTAGCATGGTCAAGGTGTCTCCACGGATAGGCACATTTACTCCTGTGCCCCTCCTATCTTCTGGATTCCCACTTTCCTCCTGCCTCGTGCCATTTCCAACTATAAGAGTAAAGTTCTCCAGCCTCTAAGAGGCCATCCCGGAGATGCTTACGGGGCTTCCCACGTCTGGTTCACCATGCATGCAGGGCTCATAGGGTGTCATCCTCCAGGCAAAGGGTACCACAATTTCAGTTTGGAAGAGGGAAAAACTTCATTGCCCCAGATACAGCTGCCCTTGGGGTTCTCTGTGTACACTAGTCTTGTGCTGAGATAATGATCCCCAAAGACCACCAAGGAGCCATTTCTGATGTGAGCACACGAAGGTCATTTATTGCAAGCTCGAGCCTGGACTCAAAATTGTCAGCATCGCAGTGGGTCAGAGTTGCGACCTCCAAACCTTCAGTTAACAGGGTTTTTATAGGGCATAGGGCTGAGGTAAGTTGGTTCATAGCTTGTCAGTTACATGATTGGTTGACATTTAATGAGATAATATTGTAACAATCTTATTGGCTAACATGTGCAGGCTTAGCAGTAAGAAGCAAATTATGTTAACTATGGAATCTTAAGAAACATCTGTAGCTTTAGGTACCTTCCTGTCATCCTCTGATGGCTATTGCTAGAGGAGTTACGGGAAGAAGGTTATTGGGACATTTCATGGTTTTTCCAGGAAACTGAGTACTAACATTCGGTAAAAGTTTTTGCAATAGGTACTTTCAGTAAATGCCTTCACAATGGATACTTTCAGTATAGACCTTCAAAATGGGCAAAGTCCAGAATGGCTATACTTTGGCTAAGGTCTCTCACTAGGGGTGTGTGAGTGTGTGTGTGTGTGTGCGTGTGTGTGTGTGTGTGTGTGTGTGTGTGTGTGTTTGTGTGTGTGTTTGGTGTGAGAGAGTCAGACACAGCTGAGGTTTGGTGTAAAACACTTCTTCCTTTCAGCCTTGAGTTTTGGTATCTAGTGGTTGTTCCCCCTCCCGAATTCTGAACTCTAAATTTGTTCTTCTATATACTTTTATCCTTAGATCTTCTTAATATTCAGATTCCTAATATCTGCTGTGACCTTCAGAATTTGCTTCATAAAGGGGGTGCCTTTCTTCTAACTTTTATGAAGCCCTTTGCTCTATTTAAATGCAGGATGTGCTGTGTTAGTGGTTTTACTTAGCCCAGACTGTGTGGCCCAGGCTGTGACTGTTAGTTCTGAGATTAGTTTAGGCTAATATGAAATACTATCATTTCAATCTATCTAGTGAAAAAAGTTCAGCATCTTTATTTAAACAATTTCCTGGCTGTAAAACCAACAAAAAAAATTCCAGTGGTATAAATGTACAATCTGTTGATTTTAGTTAATTGTGCACCACAGCAATGAAAAAATTCTTCTTACTAAAGTGAGTATTTAGAACGTGAAAAAACCAAATATTATAGAACTTAAAAACTGATAAAATACCAAAAGTAAAAGAAAGACACTGATCAGGAATGCAGTACAAATGTAAGTGTTTAATAAATAAATGAAATATTTGAGATTCTTATCCACATAGGAAATACAAAGGAAAATAAATAGGAAAGTCACTGAAATCCCATCTTACACACCAGAATAACTATCACCATTCGAATAAATAAACATCTGGAGAGGTTGAAATAAATCAGGAACTGTATTTGGTTTTGTGGTATTATAAACTAGTGCAACCCATATGGGGATCATAATGGAAGTTTAGACAATACCAAAAAGACACATGTGTTGATGACTTTTATTGAAACCTTGATACATAAAGAAGGAATATAAATCAACATCAACATCCATGTGCATGGCAGCAAGAAAGAAAGCTGTGCAATCAACTTAGATGCACAAAAAAGAGGGAATAAAGAAATGTGCTATTCATAACTATAAACATGTTCTGGTATATAAGAGAAGTGAATTTCTCCAATATCACTGCTAAATATTTTTGGATATACACCTAATCCTAATTTCACAGGTTTTGTGGCTTCGTGTTTTTCTTTAAAAGGGACCTCCATATTGATTTTTAGAGGAGTTACAACAGGTTGAAGATATCCTATAATATGTGGATATTAGAAGAAATTTAAATATATCAATGAACACATAAAGGACCATCATATACAGTTTGTAATTTGATCCAATTTTAAGAAGGCAACAGTTGGGGGACAAGACAATTTTAGAAGCTTAATAACAAAAACACAGACATGGAAAAATTTTTAAAAAATGTGCAACTGATTAGTGCTAATACTAACAAAATATTTTCCTCAAGTTTTAAAAATGAAACAATTAAAATAATACTTAATAACTTCAAATAAGTATGCCATGGAAGAAAATGTACCATAGACATATGTTTCCCATAATTTGTTTTAATTTATAACAAATGGACACAGGTCTCATGGTTTCCCTTATTTGCAATATCTAGTATATGTATGAGTCCAACGGAAAAGGTCAGATAATGTGATGTTAGGAAAATGAACCCTTAGATATGTATTTTAATGTTTTTTTTCTTTCATGCATGTGTTTCTAATGCATTTATAAGATTATTTCTTTGTTGCTTTGTATGTCCCTCCCCCACAGTATTCCCCCGCTTTCACTATATTTGATGTCAGTATAACTTGTGGAGGAGATGGGGAAAAACAAGTCGTTTAAGGATTCAGGTGGACCTGTTGCAACAATGAGAAGTACAAGTTGTCATGTCAAAAACGAGCTTTACAACGTCGGTGCGGGGGAGGGGGGGTTGGGAGGGAGGGGAAGGATTGGGTGTGGGGGAGGGGGGAGGCTGGAAAGGGAGGTGAAGGGTAAACAAAGGAGGAGGCTGCAATGCTTGGTAAGAAATGTATGCATTATCCTGCCCATGTAATTGTAACCCCTCTGTACAGTATGTTCACAAATAAAATAAAAAAAATTAAAAATAGGAAAAAAAAAGAAAATGTGATTACATGTCTGAAGATGATAACACATTCAAGTATCATTTATTGAATCCAGCAAAGAAAAGTAACAGAGAAGTAGAAAGTAAGAACAACCTGGGGCATGGATGAAGATACTCAGTAGAATTTTGTGAGGAAAAAATGTGCTCCATTTTGCTCATCAACGTTGAGCTAGGACAGCTACCTTTTGACAGAGCACTTGTAATGTAGTCAGAGCAGTGGAGTTACGAATTTAGGCAGTAATTTATTACTTTTATTCCCTAATCTTATGATGTGATTCCCAAATGATATGAGTGATCGTAGATTTTCTGAGCCCTTTTTCACCCAAATTTTCTAATTCCTTCCCCTGCTAGTAATTCTTCTGCTATTCTCATTTCTCCTTGTTTCTGAACTCAACTCCTGTGACCTTTTGGTTCATGAGAAAGAGCTAAAGAAATATGAGGGTGGTCTGGAATCTGAGGAACATCCAGTCCAGCTTGGAGGATCTGGTAAAAGACTTCAACCTGGGACTCAGAATCAGATATTAATTGACCTCTTTGGAAATAGAGAAACTCAATCCCTCAGGCAGGATTCATCATTCCTTGACTTCTTTGAAGAGATTTGGTACTACGACACAATTCAGAGAATGAGCTTTCCCACCACTCACCACAGCTTTGTCAGGAGAAATAGGTTCAGAACTTAAAGTGACCTTAGTTCTCACAGGGCCAGTCAGAAACCAAGAGATCACATTTTCCTCCTCATCAGGCACCTTCTGGTAGGAACAGAGTCTGGGCAAAGTCTAAGATGGAGATAAAGTGAGACTGGGCCTAAGGAGTACACAAAAGAATGACCCTCTCTGACTAAAAGTGATGTGCAGTGAGACATGACAACTTCCTTTATATATGAAAATTCACTAGGTGTATTATCTCACTGCCATTGTGAGGGAGGTCAGTTTCCCCAAAGAAGTTGTTAAATGTTGTGTCTACCAGTTTGCTCTCTAGGCTATTGTCTCTCCCACCCATTCCCATGCCAAGAATGCATTGCTTCTTTCAGGCACTCAACTACTTGTCCTGAATCCTAAGCAGGAATACTGTAGGCTATACTTTGGCTAACCTCTTGCATTGGAGGTAGAAAAGGCCCAGGCTCTGCACATGCCAAGAGGTAGAAAAGGTGAGTATAAGCTCAGATTGGAACTGAACAACAATCATATTGAAAAAAAAATAAATGAAATTAATGGTTGAGTAATTTAGGGTGGATAGCCACTAAATTTAGGTAATTATTAGTAACACATATACAATCATGGATTAGGAAGAAAACAGTGAAGTAGGTACAAGATAACATGGAAAAGACACATAATAGCCATAACAGGAGATGAGAGTGTGAAGGAACTGTTGGCATAGGTCCATTTACTATCTGAGGAGTGACCTTGGTTAGGAGGCTTTGAGAATAATATCTAAAAGAGACAGACTTGCTGGGCACTAGTTGCTCACACCTGTAATCCTAGGTACCCAGGAGAGTGAGATCTGAGTATTACGATTCAAAGCAAGCCCAGGCAGAAAAAGCCAGAATTAGTCCTGTGGCTTAAGTGGTAGAGCACTAGCCTGGAGCTCAGGGACACTATCTAGGCCCTGAGTTCAAGCTTCATGATCATCAAAACAACAACAACAACACAATAATGACAAAAAGAAATAAAAGAAGGACTTAAAGATATGCGATGGAATGATGATCCTGTGTAACTGTCTAGGGAACATAAAAGGAGACAAAATTTGGAGCAAAATGATACCTATACTTACTAATCAAGGATGCATAGCAAATGCCAAATTCCTCTTCTGAGAAAATTCCAAACCTGGGCTAGGAACATGGCTCATTGGTTGAGTGCTTGCCTTGCAGGCTTGACTCCCTGGGTTCAATTCCTCAGCCAGAAGTGGTGCTATGGCTAGAGTGGTAGAGCATTAGCCTTGAGGTGAAGAGGAGAGGGACAGGACCCAGGCCCAGAGTTCAGGCCCCATGACCTGCCAAAAAAAAAAAAACCCAAAAACAAATAAAAGCTTCCAAACTTATTTTTTCTCATAAATGAGGAGAGTTTTTTTTTTTTAACAAGAATTCTTATCTAGTTCAAGGTCATCAGAACTTCAGTAGAGTTTTCCTGTTGAGATATAATGCACCAACTCTGCCGAACTTAATCATGACTAGGAAAGTATGGACACTAATGTGTTTATTATAATTTTCCTTATAAATATATAATTCTGTCAGATATTATATATAATATATACTGTAAAATATATTATACATTATATAGTATAATAAATATATTCTAATATAACATATATTATATATTAACAAACTTCCTAATTTTAGAGTTAGGAACAAGCAACATATTGAAAGACAAATGCTTGAATCTCTGAGTAATTTCTGTACCACTGGACAATTCCAGGTTTCATTCTTATTACCCAAAGAGCAACATAAGCAAGCAGTGCCCATGGAGGTGGTTCTCTGGATTCTGGAAACTGTGATCTGCATATATATATATATATATATATATATATATATATATATATATATATATATACACATATATATATACATATACATGTATATATGAAATATTGTTTTATACTAATGAATGTGTAAAACTATAGCCACAGATAATTAAGTCAACATCTATGTGCACACACACTCAATCACTTTCAAGTATAAGAATTTCTTTTCGGGCTGGGAAGATGGCTCAGTGGTAAAGCGCTTGCCTTGCATGCATGAGGCCCTGGGTTCAATTCCTCAGCACCACATAAGCAAAAAGAAAAAAGCCAGAAGTGGTGCAGTGGCTCAAGTGGTAGAGCACTAGCCTTGAGCAGAAAAGTCGAGGGACAGCACCCAGGCCCAGAGTTCAGGCCCCATGACCGGACCCCCCCACAAAAAAAGAATGTCTTTTCTATGTTCCGTATGCACCTACACAGAGAGTACATGAGTTGCCCTTGAATTGTCCTGGTAGTTATTTATCTGGCTACTGTAGCTTCACATCCTTTGTTCTCTTAGTAGCCAGATGTCATGTGTTCAACAACAATACTTGTTACAGGCAAAAGTATCTACCCTGACACACATAGGAACTTGGATTTCAGAAATGCCACAAATAATTGGGAGGTACAGCAGTACTTATCAAAATTAAATAGATTACATAGTTATTAGAAAGTTTGTCAGAAAAATAAACTTCAGTGCAGGATGAAACACTTGAAGAAAATTACAGTTGAAATTACATATAGCTAGATGCTAGTAGCTCATGCTGGTAATCTTGGCTAATCTGGAGGCTGATATCTGAGAATCAGTTCAAAGCCATCTTGGGCAGAAAAGTTGCCATGAGACACTTATCTCCAGTTACTCAATCAAGACTAAAATTGATACTGTGGCTCAATGTTGTAGAGAGATAACCTTGAGCCAAAGACCTCAGGAACAGTTCCATGGACCCAAGTTCAAACTCTGCAATAGACAATAAATAAAAATAAAAAATAAATTACATATAATTTATTATCAACTCTGTACAAGGAAAATAGGATATGACACATGGCAACATATGACTTCAAGTTACAAAGTTCCAAAGCATTTCCCCACTCTTGAGAACTAGGAGTAATCCACATTGAAAAAAATAAAAACATGAATGATTTATCAAAACATACTATATGTAATACGAAGGAAATGCAATAAACATGCATTTCGCAATTTAGTAACATCATATAGTATAAAGAATCTGATTAACTGATTCATAAAAATCAATACAATGGAGATAAAACATCCAATATATCAGGGTCAAATTAGCAGAATACTTTCCATCTATGATGGCTGTTCTGTAAATTATCCAGCCCTATCCATCCCACAATTGCAGAAGGCTCCTCCTGAGAATGGCCAGAAACCTGTCTACTATGAGTGCTCAATGCAGACCTGGTCCCATTCTCTATTATTTGGGCAAGTGATTGAATATCTGAAAACTTGCCAAAGGCACAATTTGGGAATGGCTTCCAGTAACAACATTTTAGTTCTCAGAAAAAAAAGGGAAATTGAAGACAGTGGGAAAATGTACCAGATCCTGGAAAGATTTCTATCATTGTGCTAAAATTGTACCCTTCTACTGACACTTGAACAAACTGCAGCAATTGTCACTCCAACCACATGTCCAAAAGATAGCTTTCCAAATATTGACCTGTTTTCACGTTGGCAAATCAAGACACTCTATTGTGGTCCTGTTTTACTTAACCTATCTGCTATAGTTTGCCCAAGAGATAGTTGACCTTACCAATTTCTTAAATTTTAGGTCATCACATAAACACTTCATAGCCCTTAAACATTAAAAATACCTATCCATAGAAGTCTGCATTACATTACATACTTATTACTGTTTTTCTTCATTTGCCATGTTGTACATATTTGTGTATCCCATGGCTTAGTTCTGTAATCTTCCTTCTCATGAGTGTTACCACTGAGTACAGGTAATTATTTCGTTTTTTTTTCTCCAGCTCTGTTCTTTCTTTAATTCAATTCCTTAATAGCATCATGTCTACTGACAACTCCTAGCTATTGATTTTAACAAATTCAAAAGAGTCCAAAGTGAGCTTTGATTGTATCCCTCATTACTATTTGATTAATTGATAACTCTTCCAGTTGCCTTGTCAAAATATCTTGTAGTCATTTCAGACTTACCTACTATTTCACACCTCATATGTAATGTATGAGCAGGTTTTGACAAATTAACTCACATAATATTTTAGGAACCATAAATATATAGTATATGAATATTAATACTATGACTTAAATTCGTGGCCTTGGTTTTTTTTTTTTTTTTAATTTTCTTTTGTGCTCAGGTTGTCAGTCTTCCATTTGAGCCACAGCTCCACTTTTAGCTTTTTGGTTCTTAGTTGAAGATAAACGTCTCACGGTCCATTTACCTGGTCTAGCTTGAAACTACGATCTTCTGTTTTCAGCCTTATAAATAGCTAGATTTAAAGGTGTACACCAATAAAACCACCCCTATTATATTTGAATTAAAAATAAGTTCAAAGAACGAATATTTGTAGTATTTTCAAATCAATATGTTTTCATTTACACACTGTCTTAAGAGGTTTTTGTTATTACAGCTCACTTATCAAGAAAGGAAAGGAAAAATTCATAACCAAAGAACCTTTGTATGTACCAATGCTCAAGCCTGCTAGCCACAATTTCTTTGCTGGGAAATAACAAAGGATAATATTGTCTACAGGCAAAGCAAGAGAAAAAGCTCTTCACTGAAGTTGCTGAAAGACTGATAAGGATGAGGACAAGCAACTTTATCCAGAAAGTATCACAAAGTGTTTGCTGTGGATAAGTGTAGCCAATCTTAGAGGATGTTCATAATGATGAGGAGAATATTTGATTACAGAGGTGTGCTTTCTTGAAGATATCTATTTATAACATAGTTTGTGTACTGTTAAAAATGAGACAGTTATGATAGGGATATTGTCATTCCTTATATCCTTCACAGTATAATATTAAAACCAGTTTTATACATATAGTATTTATAGTAATTATAGACTATCACTAATTATGCATATATTATAAATATATCATTTATATGTTATGTAATATAGTATATCACATATATTATGCATACATAATTTAATTTTTCTACTTGTCTGTCCAGGAATTAAACTAGCAATATCTTTGAAAATGGATAATAAAGTAGGGTCCTTCCAATTTCGATTGTAACATAGAGTTTTACTCAATTAGTAGTTATTTATTCTGAATTGGTTTAGAAATGGAATATCAGAATATAATTGAGCATTCAAAAATAATTATGTAAGAATATGCCAAGGATGGGGTTAAAAATCTATAACCTGACTCATGTATGTAATTACTGCTACTTAGGGGCTGAGATCTGAAGATAGCTATATGAAGCCAGTCTGAGAGAAATGGCTCAGGGACAAAACCCAGTCTCAGTAATGGCACAAAAATAAATTATGTGACAAAAACATACATATATGTTTATTTACATAAAGTTGTCATTCCTTGTATCCTTCACAGTATAATACTAAAATGTTTTATACATATATTATTTATAGTAGTCGTAGAATATTAGTAATGATACATATATATGTATATATATATGATATATAAATATATAATTTCTATGTTATGTAATAAGATACATTACATATATTATGCACACCTAATTTATACTGATAACACTAATATCCATTAAATTGATATATGTTTTAGAATAGGGAATAGATTTTTTTTTGGTACAACAAGGAAGTAAGTAGACACAAAAATTATTCCTTTTGGATTGTATATCCATAACAATCTATTCACTGTGTATTGAGGGTACTGATTGATAAAAGCCTGTGTTCGTCAGCACAGGTGTCTTTGATACCAGGAATAATAAACAGTGGAAGCTGAATGATGTTCATTCAGGTATTTCTTTAGAAATTAAACTGATCTTCCTTTGATATAAAGATCACTTGTGCTGTCATTATCCACACCCTTTTCATTTAAAAATATTTATATTCTGTATCAATGTTATTTATCTCATAACCATAATTAGGAAGATAATGTGGATTCATCTGCTCCATAGCTCTTGAAAAGTAATGAATGTGACACAGAATATCCTCAGATGTGGATGGTGGAATTCTGGATTTGAATTATGGGTATCAACTGATCAGTCTTAGCAACTTGGGAAATTTGTTTGGGCTTCTTTCCTACTTTTGTTTTTAATAAAAAACTTAATGTATTTCCTAACTTGAAGAACACTCATGAGCACTTAAATTACCCTAATGCAGGTTCAGTGCGTGGAATGGTGTCTGCACATTGTGTAGTAGGTCCCCAAGAAGTCAGCTTCCATCAACATGGTCACAGCATCCTTCCTGAAGGACTTAAGAAATATATACCCAATTGATGTTAATATCTTTGAAAATTTGTCTTTACTAAAAAAAGTCTTGTCCTCATATGAAACAATGAAAGCAATATTAGGGTTGTCCTTTGGCTTTTATTATGAAGGAGTTTTGCCTAAATTCATTCTTACTCTATTAGTGGTAGCAGTGACGTTCTTTAGTGCTACCCTTCATATTTCTAGTTCTGTGTTCCAGTTGGAATACCACTGTAACTTCGTTTATAATCTTTGTTATAAGAATAAATAAACTACAACTGCTGAAGTTTTCAATAGTCAATGCATTACATTTTATGTGCTTAATATTTTCCTGAAATTATTACCTTTGGATTATATATCCCTAACAAACTATTTTTTATGATTTCTTATATGATTTATATAGATTTCTTATGTAATTCTTATATGACATCTTAGAGATCCATAAATAAAACATCTCAGAACAGGAAAAGAGTAGGTAAGAAGTCATAAACAATACTATTATGGTGCTCTTAATGGCTAAGTGTAAAGAATATGTGACAAAACTGTTGGAAGATTCATTTGTTGTTTTTTTTTTTTGTTTGCTATTCTCTCCCCTTTCTTTGTAGAAAAGGTTCTCACTATAAAGTGCCAACTGATCTGGACCTTTCAAGGCTTGTCTCAGTGACATAAGTGATGGGATTAGGGACATGCTCCCATGGCTGGCTTTTCGGAAGTTCACAATATCGCAATACCTATACACATAAAGAAACTTTTGTGAGTAATGTGTATTCACTTCCTCAATAGCCACAATGTCAAAACATCAAATTACTAACAACTGGCATCACTAACACCTCCATAAATCAAATGCAAACTAAAAGCTCTACTTCAAAAACCAACATCTAAGGCAGTGTTGGAAATACAAGAAGATACATAACACATCAAAGGAGTGAGTTCTTTAACACTGGCAATGAGCAGTGATAGCTGAATTTTTAACCAGGCTTGAAAAGTTCGGGTGTCCACTAACTATGTGATTAGAGTTGCAGTGTTGACCTTGGTATCAAGATTGGAGGTAACATTCTAAGCAGCTAAGTTGCTGGAATATTGTAGCTCGATACAGTGTGACCCTTCCTGATAATGGTAAACAGAGAGTAGAAGCTAAGTCAGTAAAATGTATAGGAAGGATTCTCCACTGAGAATAATTTCAGGGGGTGATCATTACTCTTGCGTTGAAAATGAATAGCCCATCATTCTGCTTTAAGCTCTAGCATATTTATGATTTGAGAACAATTATAGCAAACCACTGTGCCATGAGTGCTGAGCAGTGTAGGTGTATATTACAATAATATATGTAAAAATCCTTACTGGTATGGAATGGCCTGACCCTGACACTTCATTCTGTGTTGTTGAGTTTCATGGAGAAATGTTCATAATTAGGCAATTCACACTCATCTAAGTCTGAATCAGTCAACTGAGATAAGACATTAGGGTCATCACTCCAGTGACATGGTCTGTGACCTGTGAAATAAATAACATTATTTAACAATGCATATGTGTTTCTGAAAATGCATGCAATACCAAATACCAAATATACAAAAGGGACAATTATCCATCTCATATTATCAGAAGTAAAGATATTCCTGAATTGTACTTACTTGCTAGAGGATCACAGGGTCACTGCTAACGTTTGGTATCTTTGCTCAATCTTCCTCAATCTTTTTTGAGGAAGTGTTTTTCCATAGTTTGTTTTGAGGTGTTCAGAAAATCAGTACTGTCACTAACCGCAACCATGGGAAAGGAAAGATGATGGGATACCTGGCCAAAAAACTGAGAAATCACTGGAAATGATAGGAAAGAAGACACCAGAGGACCCAAAGCCTCATTGCCAGCTTTTGGATCACCAAATCCTGCTTAACATGTTTATATTCCTTCTACTACAAGGCAGGTGGTGGTCAGTGGCTATAGGTATGTCCACAAACTAAGGCATTAACCTAGGTTTGGTTACAACTATTAACCTGAGGTATTGTTTGTATACATAGTGATAATTGAATCCCTTATTGTTAGGGAGCAGAAGGGAGTAATAGTAATTACATCCATAACATAGACATCCATCTTGTCTCCAAAGTCTTAATCTTTTAGTGTCCAACAGCTCCAATTTATATACTTTTGAGGTAATAACTCATACCCCTGTCTTCCCTTGACTGACCTTTCCAGAGCAGAGCTCTCAGTCTTTTGAATGCTGTTTGAGATGGCTTCGCAATCTATCCCTTTCCAGGTTTAACAGTTTGACCCTAGAATCCCTCACAAGTACTGTGACAGATGTCTTATTTTGAAAACTATATTTTTTCTAGGATAGGTTCAAATTTTAAATTTTATTTTATTTCAAAAATACTGTACAGAGTGTTTACAGTTACATGAATAAGATACATTCCTCGTTGAATATTTTTATCCACTCCATTGTTGTTCTCATTTCCTTTCCCACTCCCCACACATCCTCCCCACCCCATAGTTGTGAAGTTCATTTCTGAAAGTGTCTTGTGAATATCATTGTTGCAATGGGTCTCTCTTTGCACTTCTTTCATCAGTATAATTTTTCCCTTTCCATCTCCAAATCAGATAAATGTAAATACAAGATGGAAGGTACCAAAATCAAGACAGATTTTGCTAGGGATAAACCAATAGAAAAGACAAATGAAATAAAATAATATCTAGATACTCTACCGACATCAAGGTTGATATCTAAAAAAAAATTTGCTGTTTCCATGTCATGGAGTTCATTTCAATTAGCATCATTTTGTAAGGTCAAATGTATATAACTCTGGAGCCAGCAATCCCACTCTTGGTCTTGTAGAAATGATCTCAATCTAAAACACACTAAATCTACAACTATATTTTTTGCAGCATTATTACTATAACTAAGATTTGGAACCAATCAAGATGCCCCTCAATGGATGAATAGATCAAGAAAATGTTGTAATTTTATGCTTCTATCAGAAGGAATGATAGAATGATAGCCCCTTTCTTAAGAAAAGGGAAAGACTTGGAAAACAATCATATTATGTGAAGGAAGCCTTACTCAAAGAAAAATAGGTTCCAAGGTTTGCCTCATTTTTATTAATTAATATATGCTTAGGATAGTCCTGACAGACAGGTTTACTTTTTAAACTCTTAATATTCCCTTTTTTTCTCTCGCTCTTCCTATTTCATGCCAATTGTGTGTGTGTGTGTGTGTGTGTGTGTGTGTGTGTGTGTGTGTGTGTACGCGCACAGTAATGAAACTTGATTCGGAGCCTCAAATTCTTGCTTGGTTTCTTCATTCATGACTGACTGAGTCTGTACTATTTCAACCAAGGTTTCACTCTGTCTTTGATTTAACAATTGAACATAAATATCTCATGGATTGCTACCCAAGCCATCTGTGAACCATGATCTTCCAATCTCAGCCTCGTGACTATATAAGAATAGGGATGAGGCACTGGCATCCAGCTTTATTGCCAAGTGTTTTTTTGCTTTGATTTGTTTTTGTTTTTTTTGTTGTTTTGTGCATTCAAAATCTGTAAGGAAAACAAATCACTTATAACCAAGAATATTCACATAAAATGTGTGTTGTTTAAATATTACTTTATTAATGTTATCCTTTTATATCCACATTATGTGATTTGATTTTTTTGAACTCTATCGTTGCAAATGGTCAAATCACATATATAATTTGAATCTTCTTTTCTTGGTTTTAGAGTGTGTTTCAAAACAGAATTTACCAAGGTTTAACTCTGCACTACAGAAGCAGCACCTTTATGATTATTCAATACCCTGTAAATCATAAGTTCATCACTTCTTGTGGCACCATATGAGCCTATAATACCTCCACATAGTTTAGACCTCAATGGCGTGCACTCTTCTGCCAAATATGCAAGGACATCCTTTGTAATTCTCCTTGGATTTTCACTGTTCTTCTCTCTACTCTCCCATGCTAAGTCCTGTGATGATCATGTTGATTTTCTTCCCTGTTACATTCATCATTGCATCTTGGGAACTACTGTTATGCACTACTGTACTTCTATCTATTCTCCTTGTGCTTCATCTTGTACCCCTCTCACCGCAGAGGGTCAGAGATTGAGGATATTTTCTTCACTCTTTAGCTCAGACATCTATCTTTACTTTCTAGCAATACATTCATTGAATTCTTTCTGTAAAGTCTAATGCCTTGAAAATGATTACTGCATTTTCATGGCTTTGTTATTTGGCATTGGGGAAGTACATAGATCAGTAACTGTAACTTAGGTAAAAGAAGACTGCAATCATGCCTCCGTAGATGTTGTTCATTGGGTAATGTTTACTTCAAGATCTTCCTGCCTGCTTCCTATTCACTGTTTATTTTTAAAGTAGCCTTTTCTTCTGGAAAGTATTTATGGGCCTAGTGTAGATCAATTCCTACTTTAATTAGTCATTAATTTTATTCCAACATCATTTTGCAGATCCTTCTGAGTTTCTTCAGGGTCTGTATAGTAATGCTTCACATTCTTAGATATGATTTTAACATCGATGCATCCGATGATAAAAACACATTGCTTAAGTCACCATTTTGATGATTGAAAAGAAACCATGCTGCAATCTCACTATATCGCAATTTTCTGGTTTTAAATTCTTTTAGATTAGAATTGATGCTGGAGAACGAACATTCTGTGTACAATTTTATATTTTCCTAATTATTTTTAGTATACTTTCCAATATTGTATAAAGTTAAAACATTACTACTTACTTAGTTTTAGGATTTCTAAAATGGTTAGAGTAAAAGTTCTATTCATTCACAATTTTAAGACAACATTGTCCATTATGACCAAGTGAGATATTTTAAACTTTTTATTTGTGGTCCTTATTGGTGGTGCTGGGGAATCAAGTTCTTAGCTTCATGTGTCTTAGTCTACTGTGTGCCTCTGAGCCTGATGTGACCTATGGTTTTATTTTCAATCAACTGGGATAAAGAAAAATTTCCCTAGGAAGGATTTAATACTTGGTTACTTTCTCCAGTATCTCTCACACACATAAAAGTAATATAATTCTACACTGACAGAAAATGGTGTTCTTATATTTTATTTATTAGTAGTAACTTTTTGTTTTTTGTAGCCCCACTCTTCACTATGTCTTGCACATTTGCTATCCCTCCTTCCCATAAAACTTGACTAGATCAACTGGAAACCCACTTCTAGTCACCATCCTCCTTAAAAAGCTCAACCTTAAATAACCTACCCCCTCGTAGCAATGCTAAAAACTTTCAAAGGCCTGACTGCAACCAGACTCCTTCCTGAAAGCCCTCCTCTGCTTTAGGGAAATCCCTCTTCCACTCCACCCCTTCCTGGAATCCCTGCTGTGCACCACCAGAAACCAGGCCACATCCATATCTCCTTCTATGTCCCACCTTGCTGCAATAGAACCCCGCCTACACCAGGCTCCTCCCTCAAATCCCCACCTCGTCCACCAGATGAGATCCGCCCCTAACTACTCTAGTCCCTCTAGTCGCATTGCTCCCATATCCTAGTACCTCCAAACTCCTCCCTTCCCTTTCATACCCCATCCCCAACCAGCCTTTTCACTCCAGCCCCCCTGGTTTCATCAGAATCTCTGCCCATAACTAGCCGACTTGTAAGAGGCCTAATCTCTCAGACACAGCCCTGAAACTACCACTTCCCACAAAGCCCATCATGCTATACCAAAAACCCTTCATCTCCCTATAACTGCCCTTGAAGCCCTGCTTTGCATGGCCAGAAGCTTCTCACACAGCCCATTTCCTGCCTGGAAAGCCAGGACTGCTCCACCACAACCCTCTCTACCTCCCACATCTACTCTCTCAATGCCCTGACTTGCTCTCCAGATAACCCCCCCCTTGGCTCCTCCCTCCGTTCCACATCCTACTCCACCAGATACCCTGCCCACAATTATCCTACACCATTGTAATTCTTACATTCCTTCTCAAAGCCCCTCCTCCAACTAGCCCCATGGCTCCAAACCCTGCCCTGCTCCTGAAAAACTCCACTAGAAAACCCCCACCACACTATGCCATTTCTGGACACCCACATTGCTCCACTGGAAACCACTGTTCCAGTTGACCTCCTTCTGGAAGCCGAGAAAACCTCCCCCACACTCTCCCATCTCTCGACACCATCATTGCTTCACTGGAAACCACTGCACCAGTTGGCCTCCCTCTGGAAGCCTCACTAGACTCAACTTTAAATCCCAGTCCCTTCATAGTCCCTTTTGGAAGGTTGTTTTGCCCTGCTGGAAATCCTGTCCATAGTCCATGTCCTGCCTTACAACACTGAAATACCCATCCAACCTCACTCCTCTTTTCGAAGTGGTAACTGGCAACACTAGAAACCCCATCTTAACTAGTCTAGTGCACTGGATCTTATCACTGCTCTCACAAAGCCCTGGTCCTGAAAAATGCCTCCATACATTGTGTCTACATCCTGCTCTGCTGGAAACCCCACCTCCACCCTAACACACTTCCCAAAGGCCTGCCATTCTCCATGAGAAACTCTGCCCCTTACTAGCCTATGTCTTCCTAGTACCACCCTGCCCTCTCAAAGCCACACCCTGAAAAGCCACTCCCTCATAGCTCTGCATTCCTACTCCAGAATCCCCACCTTCTGTCAACCTCTTCTTTCCATTCCCTGCCCTGCCTTATGGAAAACCTCACCCTACATGTCCCACAAGGGCTCACAGTGTTCCACCAGATCCCCTCCTCTAAGTAACCTCCTCCTTTGTAGCCTTGTTCTTCCTTCTCAAAGTCCTGTCCCAAACATCCTCCTCCCCAGTAACCCCACCTTCTTCCAATGAAAACGTGTCCACCTGCCAGCCTCCATCCTAAATCCCATCTACTGCACAAGAGACCCCTCCTCTATCATGTCTAGTCCTTGCTGTTCCCTCCCTGATGTCTCAAAGCCCTACACAGACTGGCCTTTGCCCTCAAATCCCTGTCCTGTTCCACCATACAGGCTGTGCCAATACGAACTCCTCCCTTAAACCAGACAGAGCTCCACCAGAAACCCCATACCACCTCATCTATGAAGGTCTCATCTAGTAACTTTTATTACAAATGTGATTTTGAACATATCTGGGGAAATAGAAGTTCCAGCCTCCAGCTGGGGTCAGTCATAGAGAAGGATTTGTGCCTTTTTTTGACTTTTCATCTAGTCCTGACAATGTAAAGTGCTCTTGTCTAAAACTGGATAAAAATCAGGCCAGTTTAATTTCAGGTGACTTCCCCCCACCCCCCAGACTTCCTCAAACAGAAGGGATGCAAAAGACCAATTTTTGAAATGCCTTGCTAAATAAGCAAGCCCTGGGAAAATGAAGCTCAACAAAGTTACTTAGATTAAAATAAATACTGTCACAAAATTTTCTTTCAAAACTTTAAAATGTACATATAACTGATTTTGATTTTTGAGTGCTTAAAAATCTGAGTATGTTTTGTATGTGCTTGTGAACATGTTCATGATAGAAATTGTCAACATGCTGTAACAATTGGCTGAGTTTAAGTTTAAAGTTCCAAAGGTTATGAGATTTGATCATTACTAAAAAAATTTTAAAGCATTTTCACATTGTTTGAAATAGCTTTTTAAGGATTCTTTAACTTAAAAATTAGAAAATCTGGTATTTTAGAATGCATAAAGCTGTTTACACTGTAATCAAGATATCTGGCTTAATAAAAAGGAGAAATTTAGAAGCCAACAGAAGACCTATCGTTAGGAGTGAAGGATGAACCGGCAGAAGTGCAGTTCAGCTGGTCATGCATGGTGGAACAGGCCCTGGGAAGAGTCCACGCATCGTGAATTAGGGCAAGCGGGCACAAACGCAGTTCAACTAAATCTAAAGAGTCGGACTGGGTGTGTGCCCATTCCACAGGAAGGGCCAAGTGGCCCATATTTATTCTGCCCCTTTTCCCACAGATAGACACTGGAAACATGATGGTATAAATGAGTGATGTGAATATCTGATTATCATTGCTAAAACTGCCCCTTGGATGTGTTAAAATTAAAATTAAGAAGGCCTTAAAAAGAGGATCAAAAAGTTTATTTGTATAATGTGGTTTGCTCTCTGATATTCTGCCATTGAATATGTTATTTTTAAGGCATAAAGGTGTTAAGTCTAGCTTCTTGGTACAGTGATGGTGATTCTAATTTTTGCATTGAGAAAAAAATGTTATTTGAGCTTAAAAGTTTTCATGTGTATCTGTTTAAAAACAAGCAGCCAAAAGGAAATGAGTGACACCTAGCCTCGAGAGTTTAAGGGGTTTTTCAAAATGCAACTAAAAACTAAAGTATAGAATATTAAAACAGAGATGAATAGGAGGCTTACAAATTAGGAATGGATTTCTGTATATAAAGTTTAAAAGTAAAATTGTTCTAAACATTTGCCTCAAAGTACAAAAAGGAAAAATTAGAATTACCAAAGTTATTGCTTAATTCCTATTTCAGTTTGGTCTCATAGGTTGTTTTTTTTTTTTTTTTTTTTCCATAACAGTTCCCAGCAGATCCACAAAAAGGAGTGAGGATTCTTGTAAGTTTGTCAGATGTAACTTTGGCTCTTAATAAGTTTCAGGTGAGAATATGCTTAAAAGCTACTACTATGTTGACTGTCTTTTTGCTTTTAATTGGAGTAAAATGGCCTTTTATGAGACTCATTGATCTGAAAACTGGTTCGAATCCAGCCTGGGCAGATAAAGGTCTCTGTGAGAATGTCACCTCTACTCAGCCAGCAGAAGGCAGAAAGAGCAAGCAGACCTGCTTTAGGATTCAATGTGGCAGAGTGCTAACCTTGAGCTGTAGAGCTGAGGGACAGCACTCAGGCCCCAATTTCAAGTCCAGCAACCAACTAAGGGAATTGCCAATGAGGCATTGTTTCCAGTGTGGAGAAGACACTCCTTGGACGAAAGTAATAGAGGAGCAGCATCCAGAGACCGTAAGCCACTGCTTAGAAGGCAGAAATAATGTCAGATCCTTGAGTCATTTGTGCATGGCCCTTCAAAAATTGGTCAGACCCAGAAGGTCATGGGAAGATAGTTTGTAAGCATGTCTATGACTGAAAGGGACAGGAACTTGTCAGTCATCTGTGATATTAGTAAAAAGCTAAGGTTGCAAAATGTGGAGGATAGTTTAAATCCCAACCCCTGTATGTGCCAAAAGCTCTAATTGGCAGTAACTTTTGAGCTGACACCACCTACATGAAATTCATCTTCTCAGGAAAAGTTTGTAAACCTGAGAGTGTGTTTCTATTGATATCTGTCTGAAGGCCTGCATAGGTATCTCAGACATTGTTAGGATTACTAGAGATCACGTTCCAAAGCCATTCATAAAGATCCTTTTGCAAACCAGAAGACTAAAGAAGCTCCACTGCTGTAGCCAGAAAAATGGTCTGTGCATTTGTCAAAAGTTAAAATATTGTTCTTAACCTCTTTGTAAAATAGGCTAAGTTTATAGGTTCCTGGCTAGGTAGGATCAACACTCCTGAGTCAGCTTCAAGAAGTGACAGAAGATGAATCTTTGCCCATCATCCCTTATTATGAACAAGGGAAAATATTCACTTTTTAAAAAATGTGGCAAAGTAGACAGAAGGAAAAGGCATGGGAAATAATAATACAGGCCTGAGTCCTCTATATCTGCTTAGAAAATCCTAGCTTTATTAAAAGATCTATTTGTTTAAAAAGTTGTCATCTTGGTAAATTGTCCTGGGCTATTGTGTAAATTGTCTTTAAAACTAGTGGAGTCACAGCCTGCCAAACATATGCAATGTATCCTTACCAGTCTATGTAGGAATTTGCAGTCCAGCACGAGATGTGACAGCCCCTTGGAGCCACTGAGAGACCCTGCTGCTGCTGTTGCACATCCTAATGGGTAAAGTTCAACAACAGCCTGACAGTTACCTGGAGGAAATCTACATCATCACTCAGATCACCTCCACCGTGGTAAAGGTAGACTGCACTCCTGACTGATTCCATCACCTGAAAATGCTTCCCGGTTGAAAGCTGCTACAACTAAGATCGTGTGGGATATTCTCTTGGTAATATGCAGTAATTCTCTATACTCCCACAGTAGATATTGGGAACAAGGATATCACTGGCTTGCCTTAGCCTTTGGAGTCTAAAAGCCACACAAATACATTAGTTTTTATTCATCCTAACTTCAATTCAACTCATCTTTCTAAAAATAGTTTTTAGTTTCACTCATTATCTTGTCTTTATTGTAAACCTAACCCTAACCCTCACCGTAATCATACTCTAATCTTAATATTATTAGCAGTTTTCTATTTCACATTAATCCTAATTCTAACTCTACTTGTTATTCGAAGATTTACTTTGTTTGACCCTAAATTTTCCGTTTCCCTAATGCTTACACTAAGCCTAGCTGGAACTAAAACCTAACTTTCACCCTAATGATAATCCAATTCTAATGTTTAAGAAAAATACACTAGCTTTTAATCATTCTAATAAATACTCCAGTTTTCACTCTGGAAATGAGTTTCAGTTTGCCCTAATTCTCACAAATTTTCTGACTCTACCTCGAAAGTTATCTTTTTCCCTAACAGGAGACATTATATTACTTTTCCTCACATTCTCTTACCAGGAAAAATACCGTAGTTTCCATTGATTCTGCCTTTTTCTGAACCACTGTATCTGAAAAGAGTTTCAGATTTACTTACCATCTAGTCCATTACTTAACGCTAACTCTCAACCTAAACCTGTCTGGAAAACTCTCATTAATCACTACAAGAATGATCACTGAGAAATAAATATAATGATAATGTTCTAGTTACTATTCAGCCTCATATATATGCTTCTACTTGTTAGCGAACACAATTTTATACTAAAAGCTTTATTATTCGTAACAGTAAATATAATCAGAAGAAAATACTGACCCTAATCTTAATCCAAATTATATGACAATACTAACACTAACACAAGTACACTAGTTTTCACTCATCCTTCCAAACATAGGTTTCAATTTTTCCAATATCTTAGTCATTTTCTAACCCTAAACGTAATCTTTCTTAACTGGAACATTGAGAATAACCATCAGCCTAATTGTGAGTAGATTCTAATATTAATAGCAATACTCTAGTTTACATTCATTCTAATTCTTACCAGGCTTATATTAAAATTTACCTTCAATTAGACCCTCATTTTTTTTTCTCCTTCACACTAAGCCTAACCATTGCTGGAATCCTAACTAACCATTACCTTGACACTAATCCTATCCCAATTCTAAAATTTATGAAAAATGCTCATTTTGTGCAATCCTAACTGAAATTCCATTGGTAATTCTTGAAATAAATTGTAGGTTTTCTGTAAACCCTAAAGATTTTTCACTCTTAACTCTGAATGTATTTTGTTCCATAACAGGCATCATTATACCCACTGATCTCAAATCTTGATTTTATGAAATACATTGTACTTCCATTATCCCAGCTTTTCCTGAATTCCTAGAACCTAAAAAAAGGTTCAGCTTTACTTAATATTTAACATTTCTTTTTTTATTTTTTCCTTTTTGTCAGTCGTGGGGCTTGCACTCTGGGCCAGGGCATAATCCCTGAGTTCTTTAGCCCAAGGTGTGTATTTAACCAATTGAGCCACAGCACCGCTTTTATGTTTTATAGTGGTTAATTTGAGATAAAAGTCTCATGGACTTTCCTGCCTGGGCTACCTTTGAACTGCGATCCTCAGAAAATAGCTTCCTGAGTAGCTAGGATAATAGGCCTGAGCCACTAGTTTAACCCATTTCTTTACTCTATCCTCAACTCCAGTTAACCAGAAACCTAATCTAAATCACATTCTGATTTAACACCAAATGGTTAATGTAAGGAAAATTGTCTAGATTCTATTCAATCACACATTTTTTTGGCTTCTAATTCTAATTGGAAAACTGAAATTCACCTTAAAGCTTATCCTTCCCTAACCCTAACCGGAACAAAAATGTATCTCACACTTTAAACCAAATTATATCTGAATGTTTAAAGTAACACAGACTGGTTTTCATTCATTCTTCTTAAAATATGTGGCAGTTTTACACAATGTCTTACATGTTTTTCTCATCTTAACCCCATTCTAACTGGCACACCTTTCCTAATCCTAAACCTACGTATAACCGAATCATCATGTTAGTAGCAAGCCACTTTTTTCATATTTATCCTAACTCTTGCTCAGCGTGTAGGTCTAACTTTTACTTGCATTTTGAACATAAATTTTTAACTGTTTTTCTATGTCCTGTCAGGTTTTATTTTACATTATTTTTAAAATTTTTATTTTGTTGAAAAGATGCTTTAAAGAGGGATTAGTTACATATATAAGGTAAGGAATACGTTTCTTGTTGAGCATTGTTACCCCTTTCTTTCTTGTTCTCTCACTATCCCATCCCTCCCCACTTCTCATACCTTTCCCTTCCCATGGTATAAACTTCATTTTCAACATAGTGTCTTGTGAGTATCATTGTTGCAATGGTTCATCCTGTGATGAACCTAAATTTTCTATTTCTCTAACCCTAATTCTAATTCTGTCAGAGATCCTAACCCTAAAAATAATAATAATGATAGCTCAATTCAAAAGTTAACAAAAGATATTCAGGTTTTTATTTATTCTATTAATTCACTGTACATCTTGAATTAACTTGCAGTTTAGCTTAAATCTTCCAAATTAGTTTATATGTGCATATATAAAGATGTAATTTTATGTGAAAAACAGAAGATCTTTGGAGGAAGGAGTAATGAGAAAGAAATAGAGGGAGTATAATCAAATACCGTTAAAGATCTTATGGAATTGTCACTTCTGACAATTAATATCTATTAACAAAATAACTAAAAATTAATAAAGAACACACTGCCTTCTAATGTTCTTTAAGAGAGCCATGATCTATCTTCTGAAAAAAAAAAAAAAAACTCGTGTTAGATAAACTTTGTCCATGCATAATTTATATTGTTTGCCAATTATTTAACTTAATGAATAAAAATTTATCAAATAAGATTCCATGACAAAAATATAAAACGGTTACTTAGCAATTGTTTGAGAAAAAGTTATTGTCATGAGTTTTAAGAAATGGAATTGCTATTTCCCTGCAAAGCAATGACTTAGGTTTACTAATCTAGTATTTGTAGTAAGTTTAGAGAACATAATTGGCATGAAAAACAACTAACTGTACATCTTGTTTCTTGAATGAGTGATATTTTAAACATTGTCTTTTATTCAAATAAATACTTAGGTTTACATTTCAAAATAATTTCAATTTTATCTCCTTTCAGAACAAGTACTTACCCTGCAATTAAATGTACTAGCATATTCAGGTATTTAGAAGCTAAATTTTCTATGTTTTACATGAAGCTCTACATATTCAGGATGACATGATTTTTTTATTCATAAATGTCTAACGTCAGATTTTTGCTTCATCAATAAAAATTGGCTCATGAGGTTGTAGTGAAGGCTCCAGTAACCAGAGTGGTCAACACCATCTCCTGAATTCTAAATTTTAAATCAAATCATTTTTAAGCTTTGATAATATCATTTATTGTCTCTTCAGAGCAATTAATCTAAAACAAATACTACTTTTAAACATTTCACTCACATTGTAAAGAATATTAACATAGGTCAAAAAGAGACTAATTATTCCAGACTCATCATATTTGGTGATCTTAGTGTGAAGAATGCAGAGAGTAGAAGGTCCTTATACTCAATAAATAGTTTTGGTTAAATTAAGTCATATATCTGGATTTCTAATTTGGAGGTTAATCACATGGAAACAGGAAAACAATAAAAAAAGTACTTTGGAATCAACAGAAAAAGATATTTGTGCATGTACCACAGTTGCTTTATTTGTTTGTAGGTGAACACTGGACTTCGATTTCTATCTTAGCTGTTGTTGTGAATAATGTGAATAACAATGAATTACAGATATATTTATGAGTTACCCAGAGAGAAATAATCACACGATTGGTGGGACAGATGATATTTCAACTTTGGATTTCTTTAGAAAACTGCATACTACTTTCTACAACGAGAACACTAACCTGTATTTTGACCAAGAGTGTTGAAAATTTCCTTTTCTCCACACTGTCGCCAGCCAACATTATTACATTTTTGAGTTTTTTTAAAGGGCAGGTTTTTACTGTGTGCAGTACCCAAGACTGGCCTTAAACTCAAATCCTTTTACTCTACCCTCCAATCACTTGGAATTACCAGCCTTTACCTCCACACCTGGTTCCTTGGATATTTTTTATAAGAGTTATATTAGTTAAGAAGTAGCATCAAAGTAATTTTGAATTGCATTTCTCTAATGACTTCTGCTCACAAAGCATTAAGCTAGCACAGAAGTTGCATTAAATACAAATTTGTAAATCCGCAGGCAATTTTCAGGGCTTTTTGGAAAACATGTCTATTCAGAACTTTTGTCCATTTTTAATCAAGTTTCTTGTTAATCCCATCTTTAATCTCTCTATAGAAAATCAATAATTAATTCAAGGTAGTAGAAAGGAAAAAAATTAAGCAGCTCCTAAAATTTTTAAATTTTTAATAACATGATATTGCTTAAATCATTTTCTGTTAACGCTTGAGACTATGTAACTCAATTTAGTTAGACCTTTTACAAGGCTTTATATATTTTATTTATTTTACTTTGATTGTTCTTTCCAAAGCCTGTACGGCTAATTTCACTTTCTTTCTTTCAGTCTCATGTAGTTCAGATTTCAAACTGAAGAATAAATGGAAGGAAGCAAACAAAAAATACAGTTCCCCTCATCTGATGATGCCTCTACAAGAATGAGGAAAGTGTTCATCCTTCTAAGGACCTATGATAAAATATCAAAAAGACATTTTATTCTTCTAGATCTTCCTTATCATTGCTATGTAACTTAAATGAAGTAAAACACAGTATACTGCTCCGATACTTTTATGTTTTTTCAAGTTTGCACATTTTTATATGGCTTTCACCTCAGTCTACAACATTCCTTCATTGTTCTGTCTCTGATATTTTTACACTATCACGACATAAGATAACCAGTTTGATTTACAGCATGAGAAGTTATCCACCTGGCTTACTTGGAAGCTGAGCATGGTCAATAGATATTACTTCTGGTTGCTAACACTACATGTAATGATTTCTGTACTACTTATCATATTCTATTTAATATTTAAAAAAGAATGCTGGCTAAACTCAAAGGTCATTCATAGGTTTATGTTAAGTGTTTCACAACTTTTATTCTCTTACTTCTTAAGATAACATTTGGTATAATGCTAATGTTATTACCATTGTAGTGTTGGGAAAAATTGTAGTAAAAAACTGTAAGTGCATGGCCCAAAGATACACACAGTGAGGAAGGAAATGAGTCAGTTTCCAAAAGTCTTTCAGCAATGCCAAAAAGGTGGGTAAAATCTCTCCATTCTCTTATACTCTCAATTCAATATTCATATTGTCCAAGAAATAATAGCATAGCAAATATTTCCCATGGTGATTGTTTTCTGTCACATTTTGTCTTCAACACAGAGTGTGTTGGTGACCTTAGGTTATCATGCACAGAGCTGAGCTTACAAATTGAGGTCCGAAGACAGCCAAATTTCTTCTGTCCCACAGTTCCAGTTTCTTTTTTAAAAAGTACTAAAACTTTTAAATATCATCACTTACTATCTTTTAACAATCCCCAAACGAATTAAATTGACATATAATCACTCAAAAGGCTTTCAAATTCGGTGATGATAAAACAGGCCCCCATGAAGTAAATTTTCTTTTACTTTTAAAATTGTTCTAAAAGCCTTGTGCTGGCTGGTCTCACCTATAATCCTATCTACTCTGAATATTTTCTCAGGAGACTGAGATCTGTGGATAACACTTGGGAGCCAATCAGGACCAAAAATAAAACTTCATGAAATTATTTTTCAAAATGTTTAATGAACTAGCAAAGAGCCAAGAATTGCTTATATCGTAGCTTATATCGTAGCTCACCAATCTAGATAGGAAAGGCCTAGTAAGGCCTTGAAGCCCTGATTTAAATTCTGAGCATTCCAATATACATGCAAGGTGTTTGTTCTCATGCACGTGCGTGTATGCTTGCGCGCTGCCGCACTCACACACACAATTTATTCAAATTACCTTCATATCAGTGTTCTGAATTAATTTCTTTATTAACAATATTATATGGGTAAAATAGAGGAAATAAACTCTTCCACCTAAGAAAATTTTTATATGTTTTTTTATGGTAATAATACTGTGCAGAGGGGTCACATTTACATGAACATGGAAACTAGTAAGTTTCCTAACAAGCATTGTTACCTCCTCCTTTATATTTCCCCTACCATCCCTTCCCTCCCACCTCCACAAGTACACTCCCCTCCCCCTTCCTTCCTCCGCCTAAATTGTAAAGTTCATTTTTCAACATAGTGTCTTGTGCATCTCATTGTTACAATGGGTCAACCTGTATCACTATTTGAGCATTTTTTCCCTTCCCCTCCCCAAATTAGAGAAGCATACATACAAGATGTAAGTGTACCAACTTCAAATACAGAGAAAACAGGGGTTATAGTGTGGGGAGAAACATACAAAAAACAAAAAAAATGACATCACACATTATAAGTACGTTAGAAACAATAGCAAGAAACAAAAACCCACTTGTGTCCCTATCATGGGGTTCAATTTCTTTAACATCATCTTATCTGGTTATATGCACATATCTTTTGAACTTTTCTGCTTATCCCAGACATACATTCGTTATTGAAAATAAGGGAAATCATGGGACCTATATTTCTTTGGACTTGGCTTACTTCACTCAGTAAATTTTTTCCAAGTCTTTCCATTTCCTAACAAATTGGGCGATATCATTCTTTCTGATGGAGGCAAAGAATTCCATTGTGTATATATAACACATTTTCTTGATCCATTCATCTAATGGGGGCATCTGTGTTGGTTCCATATCTTAGCTATCGTAAATAATGTTGCAATAACCATAGTTGTGCTGGTAGTTTTAGTATGGTCTTTTTTATGATCATTTGGATGAATCCCCAAAAGTGGGATTACTGTGTTATAGGGGAGTTTTATGTGGAGTCTTCTGAGGCACCTCCATACTGCTTTCCAAAGTAGTTGAACAAATTTACACTCCCACCAAGAATGCAGTACCGTTCCCTTGTGGCCACATACGTTTCAGCATCTGTTGCTGTAAATATATGGAACGCTCCAAGACTTTGTATGTCATCCTTGCGCAGGGTGCATGCTAATCTTCTCTGTATCGTTCCAATGTTAGGGTATGTGATGCTAAATTGAGCACAGAACAGTTTTTATATATAAAGTATAATGTTTAATTGATTTTATTAAGCTAGGCAATTCAACAAAAAGTAAGTTCAAAAGAATTGTTGTGAAATTATAGAATCATGTATTTCTTACATAAGCACACAATTAAGAATAAAATCAAGATAGACATGCCAAAAACAAAATAATTCCAGATATTTGTAGTTCAAGAGATGTGTAGGAGGAGAAATTCAATTATTCTATACAAGGCACCTGTCAAAATGAACATTGCAGCAAGTGTTAAGGTTTGTTAAAAGTTTTAATGTTTTAAATATGCTTAATTTTGAGATTTTGCTTATATATGCCAAAAATAGGACTGTTTGGCAGGTATAAAACTTTTCTGTAAAGTATTTAAGATTTATGATAACAGACATTAAGTACTAAGTATGTACATTTCAGAGTTTATGGAAACTTTATTAATGAGAAGTTGCAGTCTTTGTGTAAAGGAGCAGAGTGAAGAGTTACGACTTAAACTACAAAGTTTCTGTTAAAAGTTTAGTGATTCCTTACTTTATTTGTTAGCAAGGAATAAATGATGATATAAGCCATAATGTACACATGTATGTTACTATTCACACACATACATATTCTCATGTATACATGCACCCATGGAGAAAGACACATAATTACAGCCAACACAAGTTTCACCAGTTGTTGAATATGCCTTAAAAGGAATAATTGGAACAATATATGTTGAAGATGTATTTGTCCCTAAGAGTTCATTTTCCACTCTTCTTATCTCTTAAAACTGGTAGTTTTAGAGAGATTTGACTTTCAAAATGCAGTACAAGTGATAGCAAGTCACTTGGAAACCTCAGTAAGTATAAGTCTTATGGTATCTCCCTGCTCCTCACGGAATGCTTACTCTTGTAGACATTCTCAACAACCAAAGTAGCAGGAGAATACCCTGGTAAAGAGTAAAGTTATAAGGCTTTAAATGGCATCCTTACTTGAGCTCTTTTTCCAACAACCAGCATGAATTCCTAGGCAGATGAGTGAGTCCTCAGAAAACTGGACTCTACATATACATTTAACTAACCCATGTGAAAATTCCTAGGCGAGAAATGCTGGCTGAGGTCTTGCTGATTTCCTGGCGAAGAAAATAAGAAAAAAAGAAAGTATTTTTAATGTTTTAATGTTTAAGAATAATTTGTAACCTGTCAATAAATGTGTAGAACACAAATACCAACTGACAAAAAAATGATGGCATTTCATTTATGTGCTCTTGGACTTGGGCAGTGATTTTAGATGTGTCTACACAAGTAGAATCAGCATAAATCAAGCGAGCATTTCTTCATTTAAGATATAAGTAAAGGATACTGGTTGACCCATTGTAACAATGAAATATACAAGACATTCTAACAGAGGATGGGTGAAGGGGGGAGGTGGAGAGGTGTGAAGGGAAGGGATGGTAGGGGAAAAACAAAGGAGGGGGTAACAATGCTCAATAAGAAATGTACTCATTACCTTACTTATGTAAATGTAACCCCTCTGTACAGTATTTATAATAAAAATATATGTTAAAAAGATACAAGGAAAACTTCTGTACTTTTATGAAGTTGTATTTGTCACTCAATATAAGTAAGGTATTGGTTTTAGGACCACAGGCTTATTACTTTGGATTTTCAAAATCTCTACATGAACACAGTATATTATTTACATCAGAATCTGCCCACAATCTAGCGCAGTATAATTTTTATGAGAATTTTTACTACATTCCATATTTGTAATGAAAAATAAAAGTATATGCAATATAAACAGATACAAATTTTTTCAGATAAATTTTGTATGCAGTTTGTGGATGGAATTTGGAGAGCAATTTTGAAAAGCACAAATTTCATCAAAAAGATCAGTCTGAAAATTGTAACAAGGAGCTAATACAGCATCATTGAATAGTATGGAACTCCAAGGAGAAGTATTTGAATTGAGACAATATCAGAAAGTGTAACAACCCAAGGTCTTTTTAGAAATGCAGCTGCTAGATTTCTCATGTAGAGCTTTCATAACAGTTTGTGAAGCACAAATTAGAACCTCACTGAAGTGTAGATGGTTTTCTCTCAAATTTCTGTCATGATCAGTCATTATTAATCAACATATAGCTAATCTTGAATAATCTTCTAATAAAATGTTGATGGAGTGTTTATATGCAAAAACCTCAGAAGGCTAACTTTTTCAATTAGGACAGTCTGTATTCTATGATCCAGCCGAGAGAAAACTAGGTAAGCATCCATTTACAACCTTCTGAATAATTCTGATTCTGCCCACATCACTTATCTATCCATACCTGTGCACGAGTGAAACAATTTTAAAAGAATTTATCATTTAAAATTTAAATTTATGGTTCCGGGAAGATAGCAAAGGAGAAGCTGGAAGCTTAACTAAGCCAAAGAATCACACCAAATGTGCCATCACAGTACAGAGAGTTAGGCCAGAGAGGGAAAATCCAGGCAAGTAGACAAATCTGAGCACTTGCCAGCGGCCATGGTTGCAGCTATGGGGGGGGCGGTGGTGGCCGTAACCACCATACCTGCAACACAGAGAGTCTAGGACAAAGGCGCCAGATGCAGCAGGTGAGAGGATTCTACTCAACACCAGCAAGAACTGACAAGGAGCAGACATCTTCATCCTTCATATCGCAGATCAGAGATCACCCAGGAACCAGACTCCTGTGTGAGTAGAAGCCTGATTTCCTCACTCCTTCTCAGGGAGCAGAGAAGGGAACGCCACCTCTCCCTGCCCACTACCGGAGATCTCCATCTTTGATACTGGCAAAGGCCTGGCTGAGCAGCTAGCTCCAACTCAGTCCTTGGATGAAAACAAACAGTCATTTAACAGGTCACAGGAACCTAACCTGACCTGCCAGGCTCAGCTCCACTCAGGGAAAATTCACCCATCCCGGGCCTGCACCAGCCCCAGGAGTGGCTTTCTTCATTGAGTAAACAGAGCCAGAGGCTGATCCTCCCTAGACAATCAATTGAAATTCAGTAACAATAAACCCTGAGAACGGCTGCTGGCTAGGCTCTGTGACTGCCTCAGAAGCTAGGCCTCAGGGAAAAGCTACTGTTTGCTGAAAGGCCTCAACTCTACCCAGAACCTAGCCCCATCACAGCATCTCCAAACTAGAAGAAACAGCCATCTTTTGTGATACTCAAAGCAGATCTCCCTCCCATTGAACTAGCCTGGGAGGAGGATGACAAAATCCTGGGTAAATCAAAGCATTTTTCTGCCTGCTCAAACAAACTGACTTAAAAAAAAAAACCAAGCTACAGGAAAATCAAATACCACAAGCAGACCAGAGACTCCAACAAGAGACTGATTATGGACACAAGGGAGATACAGGATCTTCCCTTCTCATCCCCAAAAAGCAAAGAACTCTTTTATGTCACCTTTTATTAAAATTGTTTTAACATTTTTAATTTTTAACGTTAAAAATTGTTTTCTATTAACTTTTTTCTTCCTCTTATAATTTTTATTTTACAGGTATACATGTGTGTGTGTGTGTGTGTGTGTGTGTGTGTGTGTGTGTGTGTGTGCTTTTTTCCATTTTTGTTTAGCACTACTGACCTTTTGATCCTTTTTTCCTTTCTTTCTCATTCTTTTCACTTTTTTTCTCTTTCGTTCTTCTTTGCGTGATTTAGTCGCATTTCTGCTCATTCTCAGATATACCTGTAGTCGATTATTAGACCTTATCCCCGATTATATACACACTTAATCCAGAAATTTATTAATGAATAAAAAACCTCTTAGACTTAACTTCTTTAATAGCTGTACTACCTCTATATACCTATATAAAATTTTAAGCATTTTTATTTTTTATTTTTTGGTGTCTCCTTTCTATTCCTTCCCTTCTCTTATCATGTTCCCATCCTTCTCTGAATATTAAGTTCTTAATCTGCATAATTTTAAGTGTTTCACTTTTTAATTTTTATTTTACTATTTTTCCTTGTCTTTTTTTTCTCTTTCTTTTTCCCCGTTGTCTATTATCATTCTATCGAATCTATTTCCTGCTTTGAGATTAGGACTAAGTTAGCTCTGCCTCTCTCTTTCCACATCCCTCTATTCCTATTTATACCCACATCTCTCACTAAACCTAATAATTTCTTGTTTGCCAAATTCTTCTTTGCGGTTCATAGCCTATTAATACATAGTTGGTTGATGTTGAAAATGTATCTGTTGAACTAGATTATATCTGCAGGCTTTTGTAATATTTATTTATTTATTTTTATTGTGAAAATACTGTACAGAGTGGTTACAATTACATGGGCAAAATATTTGCTGCCTTCAGGAGTCACACCTTGCCCGTAAAAACAAACACATTTTCAATGCTAAAGGCTGGAACAAAATCTACCAAGCAAATGGCTCCCATAAACAGGCTGGAGTTGCAATCCTAATATCAGATAAAATAGACTTCAAATTAAAATTTGTGAGAAGAGATTAAGAAAGTCGCTACATACTAATCAAGGGATCTCTCCTTCAGGAGGATCTGCAGGCTTTTGACTGTGCAACTACAGACTTTGTTGATGCTTCCCTTAAGATAGTTTGGAAGCACAAAATTGGTGTTACTCTCATGCCAAATGGGCAGAATAAGCCGGAAAAACACAAGAAAAATGGCAAGTCCGGGTATCTCAACTCCCACTCATGATAATCAGTGGACAGAACAGATAATGAATAATCCAGAGGAGAGCTTCCAAAAAGATCTAAAAACACTAATATTAATCATGGTAAATAAAAAGATTGAAAACCTTCAAAGGACTCTGTGTGAGCATGATATATAGAGAGAGGAGGCAAACAAATGTCAAAACAGGAAGCTCATAGGTGTGAGGAAGCTACTCAAAGATAGATAAAAGAATTGCATGAGCAGCTTGTGAACACTCAAAGAGAAATAAAGGAATTGTGTGAGTAGGCTGAGATTAGTCAAAGAGAACTACAGGAATTGCATGAACGTGAGGAAGCTGATCAAAGAGTAATACAGGAATTTCAAGAGCGGGATGAGCATAGACAAAGATCACTAGAGGCATTCATGGAATCCATATACAGAGAGCTGAAAGAAGTCAGGGAGTCCACAAAGGGAATGCTGAATGGATCCCAACAGAAGTAATGGGAGTCCAAGGAAACCATAACTAATCAACCAAGTGATTTGAGAATAAACACTTGACACTAAATTAAGGAAGTAAAGAATTTCATACAAGATCTAAAACAAAGATCCAACAAAGAATTAGAAGCCATAAAAACCGACCAACTAGAAGGAAAAGAAAAAAAAAATAGAAAGTCTCTATAGTAGGATAGGTCATGCAGAAGATTGAAGCCTGAGGATTGAAGACAGCCTAGATATTATAGAGAAAGAATATACAACCATCAAAGACAAATCCAAGAAATATGATAGATCTATTCAACATTCAAGCCTTGGAAGACCCCACTAGAAGGCCTAATCTGAGGATAATGGGTGTAGAGGAGCACCTAGAGCCAGAAGTCAATGGTCTACGAAATTTGTTTAACAGGATCCTAGCAGAGAACTTCCCAAACATGCAAAAAGATAGGTTTATTCAGATACAAGAAGCTTTTAGAACTCCCAATAGACTAGACCAGAAGAGGATATCCCATTGTCACATTATAATACTCACAGGATCAATTCAGAACAAGGAAAAGATCCTTAAAGTTGTCTTGGAGCAAAGATCAAACACCTATAAAGGGAAACCAACTAGAATCACCTCAGATTTCTCAGCAGAAACAATCAAAGCAAGAAGAGCCTAGAATGATGTAATCTATGCCCTAAAGACAAACAACTATCAACCAAGAATACTTTACCCAGCTATACTCTCCTTAATAATCGGAGGTCAAATAAAACCCTTCCATAGCAAAGAAAAATTGAAACAATATATCTCCACCAAACCAGCCCTACAAAAGAATCTTAAAGATGTCCTACACAGAGAAAACCAACAAGACCACAATAAAGGCCAAGAAATATCACCCAAACTGAGAATCCAAGAACCATAGGAAGAACACAGTTGCCACAGCCCTGAAGTAGTTGGATAAAATGGCAGGAACTCCCAAATACCTCTCAGTTCTATCTCTCAACATTAACGGACTTAACTCACCAATTAAGTGACAGTCTGTCTACTTGGATTAAAAAGCAAGATCCTTTTATCTGCTGGCTTCAGGAGTCACATCTTGCCCACAAAAACAAACACATTTTCAATTTTAAAGGCTTAAACAGAATCTACCAAGCAAACGGCTCCCATAAACAGGACGGAGTTGCAATCCTAATATCAGATAAAATAGACTTTTAATTAAAATTAGTGAAAAGGTCGGTACATACTAATTAAGGGATCACTCCTTCAGGAGGATATTACAATTCTAAATATCTATTTGCCAAACAGCAGAGCACCCTAATTCATCCAAGAACCTCTACTTTCCCTCAAATCCCACATAGATCCATAAACATTAATTGTTGGGGACTTTAACACACAACTTTCCCCACTAGATAAATGAACTTCACAAAAACTCAACAGAGAAACCGCAGATATAAACAACTGCACAGACCAACTAGATTTAACACACATCTACTGAATATTTCACCCAGCAGCATTAGACAATACATTTTTCTCAGCAGCACATGGAACATTTTCCAAAATAGACCACATTTTAGGCCGCAAAGCAAACGTCCAAATTCAGAAACATTGAAGTTATACCTTGCATTCTCTCAGACCACAAGGGAATATATTTAGAACTCAACACCAAAAGCAACCAAAGAAAGTCATGTAACACATTTGATCCTGAACAACACACTGCTGAATCACGAGTGGGTCATGGAAGAGATTAGAAAGGAAATTCAAATGTTCATGATATTCAACAAAACTGAACACACCAATTACTAGCTCCTCTGGGACACAGCAAACACAGTATTCAGAGGCAAGTTTATAGCTCTGTGCTCCTATATCAACAAATTGGAGAGATCTGAAAACAACAATTTAATGAGACATCTGAACCTCCTTGAAAAAAAGCAGCAAGATAAACCCCAATCCTGTAGACAGAAAGAAATAATTAAAATTAAATCAGAATTAAATTAATTAGAATGCAAAAAAAACTATACAAAGAATCAACAAAACTAAGAGTTGGTTCTTTGAAAAAATTAACAAAATTGACAGACCCTTAGCAAATCTTATCAGAAAAAGAAGAGAACACACCCAAATAAAGTCAGAGATGAGAATGGAAACATCATCACAGAAACAACTAATATTCAGAACATTATAAGGGAATGCTTCTAAAACCTGTATACTAATAAGTTTGAGAACTTGGCAGAAATGGACCTTATTCTAGAAAATACTGACATGCCGAAACTAAGCCAAGATGAGTCAAACTATCTTAAAAGGCCTATATCAAGCACTGAAACAGAAAGAGCAATAAGAGACCTCCAATCTAAGAAAAGCCCAGGCCAAATGGTTTTACAGCGGAATTCTATTAAGCCTTCAAAGCAGACATCACACCAATACTCCTCCAACTCTTCAATGAAACTGAAAAAGAAAGTTCACTACTGAAATTATTCTATGAGGCCATCATAACACACATCCCAAAACCAGGAAGGGACTCATCAAGGAAAGAGAACTATAGATCCATTTCTTTGATGAACTTTGATGCAAAACTTCTCAACAAAATTTTGGCCAATCGACTTCAACAATTCATCCAAAAAATCATACACCACGATCAAACAGGATTCATTTCAGGGATGCAAAGCTGGTTTAAGATACACAAATCAAATAATATAATTTATCACATCCACAGAAGCAAGGATAAGAACCACATGGTTATCTCAATAGATGCAGAAAAAGCAATTGACAAGATCCAACATCCCTTTTTATGAAGTTTCTGGAAAAATGAGGAATCCATGGAACATTCCTCAATACATTAAAGGTTTTATATGACAAACCTATAGCCAGCATTATACTTAATGGTAAAAAACTAAAGCTATTTCCTCAACTCAGGAATGAGACAGGATGCCCACTCTCTCCACTTCTCTTCAATCTAGTATTGGAATGCCTAAATAGAGTAATAAGACTAGATGCAAGTATAAGAAGGATCCTAATAGGGAAAGAAGAAGTAAAACTCTCCCTTTTTGCAGATGACATGATCTTGTATTTAAAGAATTGCACAGAGTCCACTCCAAAATTACTCAAGCTGATTCAAAACTCTGGCAAAGTATCATGGTATAAAATTAACCCTCAAAAATCGATGGATTTTTCTGTATGCCAACAATAAGAAAAGAGTGGCTGAAATTAGGAAAGCAACTCCATTTGTAATAGCCCCACAAAAAATAAAATACCTAGGATTTAACTTAACCAAAAAAGTGAAGGACCTCTATGATGAAAACTTTAAAAAACTGAAAAAGGAAATCAAAACTGAACTTAGAAAGTGGCAAAAACTCCCATGCTCCTGGATTGGGAAAGATCAACATAGTGAAAAAGGCAATACTTCCCAAGGCTATCTACAAATTCAATGCGATATCTATCAACATTCTAACCTCATTCTTCAAGGAAATAGAAGAGGCAATCAAAAAATTCATATGGAACAATAAAAGACCCTGAATAGCAAAAATGATCCTTAACAGAAAGAACAGAGCTGGAAGAATATCAATACCAAATTCAAATTCAACCTCAAAGCCATAGTAATCAAAACAGTTTGGTACTGACACAAGAACAGACCTCAGGACCAATGGAATAGAATTGAAACCCAGAAATGAACCTACAGACCTATAGCCATCTAATCTTCTGTAAGGGAGTTAAAAAATAGAATGGAAGAAAGACAGCCTCTTCAGTAAATGGTGCTGGCAAAATTGGTTAACAACTTGTAGAACACTAAAGCTAGATCCTTATATATCACCCTGTACCAGAATCAACTCTAAATAGATCAAAGACCTTGGAGTCAAACCAGATACTCTGAAAACATTAAAGAGTGGAATAGGAGAAACCCTCGGTCTTGTTGGCACAGGCCGAAATTTTCTTAATAGAGACCCATAAACACAACAAATCAAAGAAAGGTTGGACAAATGGGATTGCATAAAATTGCAGAGCTTCTGCATGGCAAAGGACATAGCTAGCAAGATCAATAGAAAGCGCACAGATTAGGAGAAGATCTTCACTAGCCATAAAATGGACAAGGGTCTCATATCTAAAATATACATGTAACTCAAAAATTTAAATCCCCCAACAAATCTTCAAAGAAACAACTGCCCAATAAATAAGTGGGTTAAAGACTTAAAGAGAAACTTCTCTGAAGAGGAAAGAAGGATGGCCAATAGACACATGAAGAAATGCTCAACCTCCCTAGTCATAAAAGAAATGCAAATCAAAACAACATTGAGATACCACCTCACCACAGTTAGAATGGCTATAATCAAGAACTCTAATAACACCAGATGCTGGAGGGGATATGGACAGAACGGAACATTACTGTATTGTGGACGGGAGTATAAACTTGTTCAACCAGTTTGGAAATCAGTATTGAGGTTCCTGAAAAGTCTCCACATAGAGCTCCCCTATGACCCAGAATCCCACTTTGGGTATTTATCCAAATGTTCACATACAAGGCCACAGTAGAGCTTCCAGCACAACTATGTTTATTGCATCATTATTTACCATAGCTAATATATGGAACCAACCCAGATGCCCCTTAGTAGATGAGTAGATCAAGAAAATGTGGTATATATACACACTGGAATTCTATGCCTCCATCAGAAAGCATGACATTGGCTCCATTTGTTAGGAAATGGAAAGACTTGGAAAAAATATATTAAGTGACGTAAGCCAGGCCCAAAGAAACATTAGTGCCATGATTTCCCTTATTTGCCATAACTAGTATGTGTCTGAGACAAACAGAAACTGTCAGACAAGTTGATGTTAGGGAAATGAGCCCTAAGCTATATATTCAAATGTTTTTCCCTTTCATGGGATTGTTTCTAACACATTTATAAGAATATTTCTTTTTTGCTTTGTATGTCCCTCCCCCACTGTACAAACCCTGCATTCACTGAACTTGATGTTGTTATAATTTGAGGAAGGTAAGGGAAAAAACAAATCGTTTGTATAATAGGGATACAGTTGGACCATTAAAACAATGAGATGTACAAGCCATTATGTTGAAAACAAACTTTAAAATTTTGGTGGGGGGAGGACTGGGTGGGAAGTGGGGAGAGGACGGGAAGTTATGGGAAGGGGAAACAAAGGAGGAGGCTACAATGCTTGATAGGAAATATACTCATTATCTTGTCCATGTAATTGAAACCCCTTTGTACAGTATTTTCACAACAACAACAAAAAATAAATTTAAATATGGAATGAAATTAGTTCCAATAATGCATTGCATTTAGGTATTTAGAAATAACTGAGAAACTTAAAGGTGCATATGATTTTTTTTTTGGAAATGAAGGGATATTGGAATTTGGTTCTCTACATTTTAAGCAATTTGCTTAAAAGAATAGGCAAAATAAAATTTATATTTGCAGCAGACTTCACACATTAAATTTTGTATAGTGAAAGGGAAACAAGCCTCAACAATATGTCAATTCTCTCTTCTTATTTATCTCTAAAGGTTTGTGTTTCTGGTCTCTGAATATTAAAACTTCAAAAAAATTATGTTTAGCTAGTTGTGCAAAGGGGTTTTGCTTCATCATGTCAGTGTTGAATAGAGTGTGTGTGCATTTCAATATACAGTGCATTTTTCTTCCTTCCCTTACCCCACCCCCACCTATCCCTTCATGTTTCCTACTTATATTCTGACATGTGTACATTGAATGGTATGACTGTATTAGTCCACCATTTCCCTCTCCATTCTTCTACCCTACTCCCTTTTAGCCCAGATCTCCTTTTAAGACTTGTTTCAACTTCATGGTATTTTGTTAAATATCTCTACTTTGGCATTTGGCTATGGGCTTGCACATCCTCTCTTCCATGTTTGACATACATAAATGAGTATATTTCTCCACATTTCTAATCTCAGATTGGCTAAGATAGATCTTCTTTACTATTCACCTTCTGTCCTAAATTTAGAATTGGATTTTCAGGGCCATCCAATAGAGCATTTTTATTCTCTACTCACTGAAGATGGAAGGGAAATAATTTCCATGCTGTCAGCATTATGTTATCCATCATGAATTCCCATCGCTTATCACTTCAGCAGTCTAAATTTAAAGTCATATTTTCTGCATTATATTCACACAGTATAAGTGAATATCAAGAATAATTTACCTAGTATTGGACGTTTAGGGACAATCTTCAATTTCTGATGATAGAGGCAGGAATCAGTTTCAATTTTCAGATTCCACTATGTAGTGAGCTGTGTAGTCTTCTAAATTTTCGATAAATTTCGAGTTACTTTTTGTTAATAATTTAAAAAGTTTTATTTCAGTATTTGAAATGCTGCTCCAATTATTTTAAAAGTTTCACAATAAGTTAGACTGAACTTTTTCCTCCCATGTTCCCCACTAGTTCAGGTTAATTCTCCTTTCGCTTTATATTTTGAGAGACCAAGGGATGAGGGTAAACAGAGAGATGATCATTACTCACATATCTCCTTCCCTCCTGTTTCTGCTGTTCTTGTTGAGAGGAAGACTGGAGCAGGGAACAAGAGTGAAGCTTGACTTCACCATACAAGGGAGCATTCCTGGCATGTCAATTATTGTTTCTCAGAATCACTTAAATTGCTTACTCTTGCCTTCTCTCTGATAGTAACCTAACTGTGGCTTCCTTGGTGCAGAAGGAAGCACACTAACAGGTTATTACCTGTAAATTGGTATTTTATATCTCAGCTTACTACTACCAAAAATAAAAAACTTTGGCTACATAAATGCAAAGGTACTGATTGTCCAACAAAACCTTAATGAGGAGTAGACAATTCTACTCAGCTATGCCCTCCTCTTGTATCCTTCCTTCCACTCCCCTCCCCTCTTTTAATCTCCCTTCCTTTCTTCTTTCTTTGTGGCTCTCTCCTGCATATTCATGTCTATCTTCTCTCTTTTTCTTTTCCAGTAGCAAGTGCTTTGGTTTATCAGACAACACATAAATAATTGAACAAATATTTTTTCTCCTCTTTTTGTGATTTTTTTATTCTTAAGAAGTGAGTTCTAGCACAGCATCAGTGGCTTACATCTAGATAGTCGGTAGGTTCAAATTTGACAATTGAATTTCGAAGCTATTCCAAGTGGATAAACCTAAGAGATTCTTTTCTCCACTTGTGGTAAATGGAAGAAGTGAAGGTGTGGCTCAGGCGGTATAGAGCAAACATTGAGAATTAAAGCCCAAATATAGCTCAAGTCCAGGAGTTCAAACCCCAGTACCAGCACAATATTAAAAAAATGAGTCCTTTGTCTTTGAAAAGGGATATTTCTCCAAAAATTCATACAAAGGACAGTTTCCAAGGTCCAAGACTCTTTCTAAGGCTCTTTCACATCTTAAACTGATTCCTCTGCTTGATTCATATTGAGGAAAATAGGAGTCACACTTCATATTAAAAAGTATGCAGATTACTGAACAGTTCTTACCATTTTTAATGTAAAGGAAGCATGAGAGAAGAATTCACCTCACTTGGGTGAGTTAGGTTTGATCCACTGACAGACTTTTGCAAGTAAATGAGGGTCTGTTTACATGTAAAGAAGTCTATATAGATGCTTTCTAGGAGAGAGAACAAGCTACCTGTTTCCAAGTTTGAATCAGATTAAGTTTATTCCTATGAAATGGTAAAGAGAAGCTCATCTCATACAACATTATGCAGACAGCAATTTCAAAAATATTAAAAACCCATGTCTATGTTTTGAACAGCTAAGTTTTCACAAACAAAAAACAGTTTACTGAACCAAGAAAATATAAGTTAGAGCAGTAGGAACTATGTGAAATATAGTTAATGGCTGAGTGATATGTGTAAAAGAGTTCTGTAATCACAACTAAACTATAAATTTTTTCATCATGTCCCTAACAAGAATGTCTAAGATAGGCCTTGCTAAATCTGCCATAGAGGGTGGCGTTTATGCAATTGTCAGGTTTGTTTAGGGTCCAATATCTCCCACAGTCACTTGGGTTGCAAACTGCTCACACCACATGCGGTGTATGGAAACACATGCTGTCTTGCTAGGCACCTAAGGAATCTTTGTGCCACTGTGAATAGTTATTGTTTTCTTCTTGTAATTATACCTGTCAGTGTGAAGTCCTTTCCTGATAAGAATAATAGTTTCTGTATCATTTGTTCCACTAACAAATCTCAGATATAAGTATAGTCGGGTGCCCATGGCTCATGCCTATAGTCCTAGCTACTCAGGAGGCTGAGATCTGAGGATCACAGTTCAATGCCAGCTCAGGCAGGAAATTCCATGAAATTCTTTTCTCCAATAAACTACCAGAAAACTGGAAGTGGCACTAGGTCTCAAGCTGTAGAGCTCTTGCCTTGAGCAGAAGAGCACTTGGACAGCACCTAAGCCCAGAGTTCAAGCCTCACGACTGACCAAAAAAAAATCTATCTATCTACCTACCTATCTACCTACCTATCTACCTACCTATCTACCTACCTATCTATCTACCTATCTACCTATCTATCTACCTATCTATCTATCTATCTATCTATCTATCTATCTATCTATCTATCTATCTATCTATCTATCTATCTATCTATCTATCTATCTATCTATCTATCTATCTATCTATCTATCTATCTATCTATCTATCTATCTATCTATCTATCATCTATCTAATCTGTCTGTCTGTCTGTCCGTCCGTCCGTCTGTCTGTCTGTCTGTCTATGTATCTATGATGAGATGAATTACATTTAAATATAAATCAATATTTGTGATACACATTTAAAATATAAGTAAATATATGATGTATTTATAATATATACATATATAAGATCATATTATATCTGTACGTTTATAAATATAATTCTAATTTATATCCAAAGACTACATCTGAAGATTTTGGGGAAAATGTAGAGTGTCTAAAGGCTTACTACTGACCCACCATACTTTCAATCATTTTTTCCACTTATTGCAATGTCTGGATTACTAAGACTGAATGATTATGAAACAGAGTTGTTGTGTTAATCCTTACAATTTTGGATTAGAAACATCTACTTACTTGGTATAAAACCTACCAAAATGTGATCTTGAAATCACACTCCACAAACTGGACATATATATCAATTTAACAACTTACAGGTCTTAAACTTTTATTTGAATCCTGTATCTCACATACATTCAGTTTCCTTCGAGTCAGCTACATGTACAAACATGCCTAGATTTTCATGCTCACATACATCCCCATACTCACATTACATACTAAATGTAACATTGTAATAAAAAATAACATATATACTGAAAAAGAACACCTTTGCAAATGTAATTAAATTTTATTTTTAAACACAATGCATTATTGAAATACTGATGAAAGAGCAGTGGAGAGATGTTTCAAATAGTAGATTGCCTGCCTAAAGAGCATGTTTCTTATTCCAAACATCATTATTTCCATCCTTTCTTCTCCCACATAAAAAAGCATAAATAACTACAGAATTAACTGCATGTTCCTTAATCACTCATTGAAGAAACTGTTTTATATATATATATATATATATATATATATATATATATGTATATATATGTATATGTATATATACACACAATGATATACTATTTAGCCACGCATAATTATGAAATCACATCATCTTCAAGAAAATAGAATTGGAAACCTTCATATTAAAGCAATTAGTGATACTGTGAAAAACAATTATTAGATTTCTCATATGCAAATGTTAGACCCAGAAAATAAAATGAATGACCCAGGTGTGAAAGATGGAACTGATTAAGTTTGGAAAAAAGTAAGAGAGGAGATGAAGAGAAATATTGTGGAGTAAATATGTTCAAATATTTCATAAGTTCGTATGATGACATAATAAAATATAAGTATAAAAATAGGATAATGAAATTAATAAAAGGAATAAAATTTAACAAACTACATTATGTGGATATATGTGTATAACACAATAAAATACTTTTGTGAAATTGATATTTGCTAAAAAAAAAGTAAAATTCATTCCAGTTTTTATAGATTCATAGGTTAATTTCCATTTTTAGCTGAGATATTTCCCTGATAAAGTAAAAGGAGAAATTTGTTTTGCTCATTTAGAAAGACAATCTTGTCCAATTAGCATTAAAGTATTCTAGATAATTACTGTCAATGTGAAATTGTTCAGGTTATTATATTAGAATATTTCCAATTGACTCTTCAAAGTATTACCCTATAGGTATATACTTTTTGCTACTAATTGAATATCTTTCTACTCAATTACTATATAACTTTTTCTGAATGAAGTTTGGTAAATGTAACTAGGATATATTATACCTGACCAGGAAATCAATTATTCAAACAGTTTTTATCAAAAATGCCTATAATGAAATAAAGATATAAATCCAAATTATGTATATTTGAAGACAATACTTGCTTAGTCCTCGTCTCGTATTCTTCATTCCCTTCTTGAGAATAATACACATTGTAAGGGAATGCTTAACATGTTTCAGAGAAATAGATTGACTTTAGTCAAATGAGTTACTCTATGCTTCATTTTGGTTTACTTTACATCCAGAAGAGCTAAATTCTTACCTTATGATTTTCCTTAGATTTTATACTCAGGTTTAAGCTCTGATGGGTGACAGATAAAGGTACACATTTTTTAACAGTGGCTAAATTTAGGCTGAGGAATCTAGGTACAACTTTACTCATGCAGATAGGCCTGATCAGTCATGAGACCACGATATCAAAATGTTAACCTATGCTTCCTGAAATCATGCTTATGAGATTTTGTGTATTATAAACAGAGGTTATTAGAATTTGTTTTGTAAACAACATCATTTCATGGGTTAGGAGCTGAATTGAGATATTATATCCAGAACAAAATTTAAGGAGGCATCCAAAATTAGTTACCAAGATATAAATCATTTAACACAACGTTTTAAAAATGCAAGACAAAGGAAATAATTTATGAAAAAAGCCAACGTTTAAAATAAATACAGAATCAGTATGACTGATTTTTTCTTTTTATCCCAGTTGCAATACGTATTGCATGATGACTTTTCTAGTTATATGTTTAGTTAGGTCTTGATATTTAGTTGGAGAAGTTATGTTCTTTCATATATTCATTTGTCAGATCAAAGAGGAAATGAATTCCATGCCAGAGTCAATCTCAATAATAATGTTACTGATGTATTCTACTACTTTGCCAGTTTCAAATCAGCTCGAGTAACTTCGGTCTTCTTTGGATCTAACTAATTAGGTATACAATTTAGTCAGTACTGGATTTTGACCACCATTTATTAAAGTATTATTTTCCAGAAACTACTACTATTCTCTCTTTTCATGAAATTTTTAATTTCATTTATATAATGTGCTGATGTTTTCCTTTAGATAATCCACATTCAGTCTTCTAAAAACTGTATAATTTGGAGTATTTTTAAATTATGTACACTCATGTACACTGCTCAGATTCTATTATTTGCACATTTTGTTCTTGTTAACTCAGTAGTATTTAGTTCTCAGTATGGATATTTTGGAATTACTAATTGCATTTCAGAAATTTTAAGAATGTTATGATTTTTGTGATTTCATACTGTAGCATTTTTTCTTTTAAGTAAGTGCAGATCTTTCTTTACATACAGTTACAATTGTTTTAAACAATTTGATCCATTCAAGGGATTTTCTATATTAGGTTGATCCAGATGAATTTAATTACAAATTAACACAACCTTATTTCTGAGAGACAGTTATGCTTATAGCTCTACTTAAATTAACATGTGTTTGAAAGTTTTGTAGTTTAAAAAATAAACTGGGCACAACATGTTTTTGTTCCTGGGGAAGTTCCAATTTGTTGGTTGTTTTTCCAGCTGTAATGACTTCAAAATATGTGTGCATTTTATTTCAATTGTTTTGTGCCTATATTTTGTTTCATATAACAGAAAATACAAAAAGAATCAGTGATTTAGAACTTTTCCAAATAGAATTCAAGAGAGACACTTGAAGTTTTGTGACAACTGGGAAAAGGGTGTTTCTTAGTGGAGTGGTTAGCAGAATAACAGAGACATTGTTTGATGAGATTTGAATTCTGCCACTTCCTGCCTCACTATTTCCAATGGTATTACTTCAACGTATTTAGTGGAAAGAAAATAATTTTGTCTGTATGAATTCACAATTTTTGGTTTAATTGGGCCACACTACACATTCATATTTGATTTTACCTCTAAAATCTTTTCTCCTTAGTTTAAAACCACAGATGTGAATTTATAATGTAAAATAGCACCTAGAATTTATATGAAATGGTCCAAGCTATTTGGAATGTAATGAATATAGTGTGTGAGATAGTATGTAATAATTGATTTTGGAGAAAGTCAATTACAGTGGATTTTTGTGAAATACTGAGTAATAGAATTATATTTGATTCTATAAAAAATTCACGGTTACATCTAAAAATAACTCAATTATAAGCTAATTCTGAAAAAATAAGATTGTTTACTGGAAAAAGCTAGAAGTTTCAATAAGCTTGCTTTTTAAAAATTGACTTGGATCTGGACTTTGATGGCTCATGCCTGTAATCCTCGCTACTCAGGAGTCTGAGATATGAGGATAGTGGTTGAAAGCCAGCCTGGGCAGAAAAGTCTGTGAGACTCTTATCTCCAATAAACCACCTTAAAACCAGAAATGGCACTGTGGCTCAGATGGTACAGTGGTAGCCTTGAGATGAAGAGCTGATGCACAGTGCCCAGGCCCAGAGTTCAAGGCACACAACCAACAAAAAAATTGACATGGAGTTTTACTATATTATTTCATGATATTTTAATGAGTGGTTGTTCAGTGAAAATGTCATTGGTTTTTATATTTTGTGTTGGCATAAAATGAGCCTAGTATTGTCTTAAATTAATAAAAAAATTTCTTATTCTATGACTGCATACATTTTGTGGGTAATGGTTAAAACCAAGTTGCCTCTTTAAAATATAAAATATTTATATCATCCCCCAAAAAAGAGGAACAAAATAAAATATATGCCAGAAATTTACTGTGTAAATCTTCATGGACTAATAGCCTGTCAGTTTGTTTTAACTTTTAATAAAAAATTAAAGTAATACTGGATAATATGAACGCATTTAAATTTCTTCATCCTTGTCATTTAAGATTCACTTTAAAAAGAAGTTCAACAGGTGAGTGTTTTTTCCTTACTTTTCCGAAGAAATGATCATTTCCTCATTATAGTGTATAGCCCAATATACCCAGAAAGCATTTCTTAAAGAAAAAGATTTTTTCCCATTCTTTGGTTTGCTTCAGTCTGTATTTAAACTGCATACCACAACTTACCCACCCTATTGTCTGTCTTTTCATTTGAAACATTTCAAAAGTTTTCCTTCCCTGGTGTGTCAGCCAGCAAAGTTTTACAAAACAGCACGCTTTCATTCATTTGCTTTCTAAAATATATCTCACAAATGCAAACAATGAAACAATCTGAAACATCTGTGGACTTTTCTACTTATAGTGGAAAAATCACTTTCCATACTCCTTAGAACCAGCTGTTTACAGGCATTAATTGCTGCCAGTTCCATGCTTTAGAACAGCTGCATTTGACAATGGCATACACGGTAATTTGTTTACCACATCTGGTTTGTTTTCAGGAAGGACTGTGTTCATAGAAGATGGTAATAGATGAGTTTTGAAATTATGTAGTTTAATAGGGCTCTGAGTTGTGGATATAGAACATCCATTTCAGTGACTAAATTTTAAATTAAATCCTATAAAGTATATTCCTTCAATTTTCTGGGTAAAGTGTTCTACAGTCTAGGTATTGTTAAGGAAATATTATATGTTGTTTCCTTAGTGACAACATAATTGAAGGACTTAAAATTTTATATACCATGGCCATCTTAAATGCAGTAGATGTACTTGGGTTGGCATGCAAAACTTTTGGTAAGTAAGGTAAGTGCTCTACCACTGAGCCACCTTCCCAGCCCTTCATGCATGCAAAACTTTTGGGACAGTATTACTGTTTGAATCTTGGATAGGATTTGATTGGGAATTGTGGCAGACCTTCATAGTATAAGAAGAAAAACGAAAGGCCATACTAATTTTTTTTTGGGTCCGGTTGTGGGGCCTGAACTCTGGGCTTGGGCATTGTCACTCAGCTATTCAGATCAAGGTTAGCGCTCTACCACTTGAGCCACAGCGCCAGTTTTTTCTTTTTGTTTATGTGGTGCTGAGGAAGCGAACCAAGGGCCTCATGCATGCAAGGCAAGGGCTCCACAACTAAGACACTTTCCCAGCCCCACTAATACTTTTCTCTGCTACATTGTTACATTAGTTTATTCAACACACACATACACACATACAAACACACAGATACACACATTTGTATTATAAAGACCCACTCCGTCTGCAAGAAAATATTTTAATAGGAATTCCATAAAATATTTATTCTGCTGAGTTATGATTAGAATTTACAGAAATATCTACTTGCTTCTTCCCCTGGACAAGTCATTATCATTTGTGAAGGTGTTGCCAATTGAATTTAGAATTCCCCAGAAAGATCTATGAGTTAAAGAAAAGTGACTTCCTATTTCCTCCCAGACTGTGGAGAATATCTGAATAGTTCTGGAGATTAAGTTCTTCAGCGTGAAAACTATGAGAACATAGACTCTCAACTACTTTCTTATTTTATCTTTTAATCAGTGTAGGTTAAAAAAAAATTTTCTCTTTGACATACTCACCACCTTGCCATTGTCTTCTCACAGGCTCCCAAAGCAATAAAACCAACTGAACATATACTGAAACCTTCAAACTTGGAAATCTGAATAAGCATTTCTGTTTAATAAGTCGACAACATCACTTATTATGGTAGGTTATAAAGCTAACACATAAGTCTAGTCTTTCTAACAATGTAGAGTATATTAAATTATGTTTCATTATAAAATATCTAACTCCATGTTTTATTTTATATTTTTGTTTCTGTTGATCCCAGGGCTTAAACTCAGGGCCTGAATGGTGTTTTTGTGTTCTAAGCCAGTGCTTGACATACAATCTGAACTGGAACTCCATTTGCCCTGGTGGTTAATTGGAGATAAGAATCTAATGAACTTTCTTATGCAGGTTGGTTTTGAACTCTGATCTTCAGATCTTAGCCTCTCAACTAGCGAAGATTACATCCTTGAGCCACCAGTGCCTACCCATGTTGCATATTTTGTGTACTTCAAATTTTCAGCATTATATAGATACTCCTAGTACAATAAAAAAAAAACAACAACAACCTAATTTTCACTGTATTTGATGTTGGTATAATTTGTGGAGGGTAAGGGAAAAACCAAATTGTTTAAATAGGGATACAGGTCGACCCAGTGCAACAATGAGATGTACAAGATGTTATGTAGAAAAATGAAATTTACAACTTTGGCTCAAGATGGGAGAGAGGGTCGGGAAGGGGAGATGGAAAGAGATGATAAAGGGATAGAAAGGAGGAGGTAACAATGCTTGATGAGAAATATACTCATTACATTGTCCCTGTAATTGTAACCCATTTGTATGGTATTTTCACAAAAAAAACTTAAAACATAATAAGGATATTTGTAAAGTATATAATGAAGGAAGAATTTTTATCCTTTACAAAATCTATGCTAAACTATCTATATTTTACTGTACCTTTCCTGCAACCAGTTTGATATAGTTTAATACCTGTCACTCCAAGTTTCTCTATATTCTACTGGAGATTTAATTTTTCGTGTATGTATGTATATGCATATGTATATGTATATGTATATATCTATCTATCTGTATATGTTCCAATGTGGATCATCAAACTTGAAACTTTGCTTTTTTTTGGCTGTTCAGCAGTTAACCTGGTCGGCTCAATCTGTGACAATATCTGTGCTCATTCTGATCATTCCTTTATTTACCAAACCACCAGCCTTTAAAATCAGCTTTATTTCTTGAGATGATTACCAATCAGTCCAAGCAATATACACCCAGAGGGTTTTAATAAAACAAGCTTTAAGGAAGGAAGATAAAATGAAATGAAAACTACAAAATTTCTACAGAGACCTGACATCGTTCACATTTCTGCCTTCCTCCTGATACTTAAGCAAGAATTGACTAACACTATAAATAATACTGCAATTGTAACTTAAAGATCAGTGTTTTTTCGAACCTGAAGCCTTCTTTCCATGATTTTTGACATAAACTTTTGTGAGACTTTTTTTATTGTGATGGCATTCCATCCAAAACAAAGCCATGTATATCAAGAAAGCCAATGGTTTCAACTCAGAGTACTAAACAAAAGAGGGAGAAAATTAAGGTTAGCTATATATGTTAAGCACAAATATAGGCAATACCAAGATATTTTGAAATTGTATACTTTTACTGGATAAAGTGGCTCAAATCTATAATATTATCTACTTGGGAAACAGAACTTAGAGAATTCCAGTTCCAGGCAAAATGTTTTGTGCTTGTGTTAGGAGGACCTCAGTCCAAGCAGGCCCAGGCATAGTGATACTACCTCAAATTAAGCAATCAAATTATAATCTGCAGGTATGGTAGTGTCAGAGATGCTGTTTCACAAGTATAGGTTTTGAGTTCAATTTTCCAATAGAACTGGGAATTTAAATGTGGCATGTCTAAGGTCAAGACTTCATACTTGTCTTACAAGCTCTAATAAAACCTTTACCTCTTTTGCTACTTTTTAAAAGTATAACCATAACTTCCATGTCCCAAACAAATAATTTCATATTAGAGATTTTCTTCTATCTATTAAGTAATATGTTATGTCCCACTGAAATCAGACTAAAGATAAAAAACCCATTGTTTTACAAAGTGATTGCATATGGGGAAACAGAATCTCAAAGGTAGCATTTAAGTTGAAGTCTACTCCAAGAGAAGCAGAATGCCTTGAATATGCCAAGGAAAGAGGAATCAGAAGCCAACTCTAATCTTGGAGTTCTAATTCCACCAACTCAGAGACAATGTATTTACAATATTAGTGCTACCCAATCTGTGGTAGTTTATTATTGCAATTACTAGCAAACATGTGGAAGCTATAAGACACGAAAAGTCATTGACACTTCGGATCCAAGACTCATCTCTATAATCCTAGTGATTAAGAAGTACGAGACTTGGGGGATAATGGTTTTCAGGCTAGTAGGAAAGTTCATGAGGTTCTATCTCAAATTAACTACAAAAATTTCTGGGCTGGGCATGGTTCAAATAGTAGACTGACCACTGTTAGCAAAAAACAAAAAACAAAAAACAAAAAAACTGAGAGCATGATGTATGTTCAAGCCCCAAACTGGCAGAAAGAAAAAGTCCTTAGAAGAATACTATGAGAAGAATTATGAATAGGAAAGCAGAAACAAAAGAAATAAACTTATTGATATAAACAAACCTTCTCATTGTGAAATATGGCACAAACTGTAATATTTAGGGTTTACCTTCCTATACAGTAGAAATAAATGGCATTTTTACTTGACAAAACTAAAATATAAAACTGTGTATGCAATAAATAATCACATTACTGTTATCTTTCCATAATTTAACTTGTTTTACTAAATATTTCTCAAATAGTGTAGCTTTTGAAAACCAATAAATGTTGCATTTTCATATATGATTGCATATCCTTCCAAGTGTTGTCTAAAATTTATCTACACTGAAATGATTGCTATTGGCATCTTTCTGAAGATATTTATACTTTCAGCTGACCTTCCACAAAACTCATACCCAAAATATAACTTTTTAGTTTGTTCATGCAAACATAGGAACATAAACATAATTACTTTTATCTGCTGTCATTAATGAAGTATAACTAATAGAATTAAGTATATACCCTGAGGGAAATAAGGTACTTCCTTCTAAATACAGACTTGGAGGCATCACACAATCACACACGCACACATATATATTTACCACTCTGACTCAGGTTAGATTCCTGACATTGGGTGTCAGCAGTGATCTAATAATCAAATTTTCCAGCCCAGACATTAAATACATTCATAATTCCACACAGACAAAAACACCAGATCATTCAAAATAATGAGAATATTTAACAGAACCAACCAGCACTGAGCCATCTACTCCCTGATTCCATTCATTCATGATGATGCATTTTTCATATCATAATTAAAAATATTTTTGTCTCTGGTTAGCAGAAAATATATGCTATCATATAATAGAAATTGTAGGTAAAATTACTTGTAATCTTTAGTAGATCTCATCAAAGACTTCTGTTTCCTTCTTGCAGAGTGTTTCGGGCATTTTGCCCTAATGTCTATAATTAAATTACAAAGGACATGCCATATACCTTAATTCACTTTTCCTAAATATGATGCTATGGTGTTGAATCTAATTTGTTTGCTTATTCTAAATTAAATATTCTCAACAACTTGGGATTATTGTTTATGTTACTCCTAATCCATTTGAAATATCAAATAGAACTGGAAATTCCCCTCGGCAATGATTTGTGAATGTCATTAATGGTTGTGGAGGGATGAAGGACTGAATTATCTAGAATGCATTAAAAAGGGCACTGTTATTCAAAGGGCTGATCATTTAGTCAGCTTTTAAAGTATGGTGTTCTTATTTCATCTAAGAAGATAACACTATGATTTCCATCACATTCTTGCCTGCAGAGAAGTAGAATTATTTCCTTTGTACAGTTGATGTCCAGCTGCGACTTTTAGTGAAACCTACAAACAACTGCACAGGTGTATTAGCTGCTCTAGATTTTGAAATTTTCTTCCTGTAGCCCTTGTGATTTGAGCCCAGATTCATGGGAGAGTCACATAATCCACAGTAACAAAGCACCACAATATACAAAGACCACGTGCAAAATGAGGTTCAATTTTTTCTTTGTTGTTTCCTTTTTTTATTGATTGTCTTTTAAGGAGCTAAGGGTGTTTATTTTTCATTATTTTTGATGTGACTTAAATAAATTTTCCAGATTTTTCAAATAAAATAAAGAGATATAAAAGAGACCTATTTAGTCACAAAATACAGCTAACCATTTGCGTGATTCTTTTATTCTAATCCTGTTCTCAGTTATCTTCAAATAACGTTGAGATGAGCCTAGCATATGTGTAAATTGACATGTATAAAGCACACAGAATTCTAGAATCTTTGGACTGTGATTTCTATATAACTTCACTTAGAAAAGAAAATTATCACTTGGTTCATGTCTGTAGTAATCTACTTAGAACAAGTTTTATTAAGTTTATTAATAGATGTCATAATCTATGGTACGGATGAATTGCGTAAGTATTTGATTCCTTATGTCCACTGAATTAACATTACATTTATTTTAATTTTTACACATGAAATAATGACATTCATGAGGATAAAACATGCCTTTTTTTAATTTTGGTTGCCAAAAGGGAATTATTAGACATTTGGAACATCGAAATATGAACTTTCAAATTTCACTAGGACTTGAATTGTGTTACTTACAACTTTAATATTAAAATTAAAAGCATTATTAAATAGAAAGCAATATTATTTTATTACACCTTAATCCCTGAATTGACTTCATGATAAAAAACAATTAGATTTATATAACAACATATACATACTCAAATGAACTATGAGATACAGAAACACAAAACTTCTTTTTTGTTTTGTGTTTGTAGTTGTTTATAGTTTGTGATAATTCTGTCTTTTTTACCTTATGCCTGGTATATTCATTGTGTGTCTTCAGGAAGGTGAGGGGGGGGCACAGAGCTTTAGGGAAAAGAGTGAAAAATTGCAGCAGTGGAGTTCATTGAACATTGATGAAAGTGAACTATTTAACACATGGGTGGGGACAGAAGGGTGGGACTGGGAACAAATGAGGGAACTGAAGACATTTCACAAAAGGAAATGTACTCATTACCCGATCCTTGTAATGAGAATCCATCTATAAATCACCTTAATAATAACAACAGAGAATTTTTTAAAGTCAAACAGAATGTTGCTTGTTAGAATTCTAGATTTTTTTTGTTCACTGGTTTGAGCTTGTTGAGTCTATCTCTGAAAATAGCTACATTGACATTCATTGGGTGAATTTTTGAGCTACTAATAGAAAGAAAATTATGATTGTATGTTTTTTGAGACTGATTCATTTATTTTTTAATCTAATTTGTATTATTTCTGTCTAGTGGTTTTTGGTTTTGTTTTTCCTGTTTTGTCAGAGACTTAGTGGTGCATCATTAGTGCTGATTTAAGATTGTTCTAATTTGTTGATGTACATACTCAAAGCTATAAATATTCCTCTGAGTATTGTCTGTGCTGCTGCTGTGTCCCAGAGGAGGTAGTATTTTGTGTGTTCATTTCCACTGAATTTCATAAACGTTGGAACTTTCCTGTATATCTCTTCAGTGACTCACTGATGATTTAACAATGTGTTATTCAATCTCTGTTGCTTTCAGAATGTTATGTGATGCCTTTTGATGTCGAGATCTAATTTGGTACCATCATGGTCTGACAGGATACAAAGAGTAGTTTCGTTTTTATTTTTGAATTATGAAAGATTTTCCTTGTGATATAAGATATGATCTAATTTGGAGAACATTCCTTGGGCTGCTGAGTGGAATATATATTGTGACACTGGTAGGTGAAATACTCTGTAGATATCTGTTAGGTATACCTTGTCAGTACAATTATTTAGCTCTAAAAATTTTTGCTAAGTTTTCACCTGGATGGCCTGTCCAGGTTTGTTCAAGCAACCAACAATTTATTTGGATATATGCATGTTTTTAGGGTAAGTAGTATTCCTCTGATGAATTTCTCTAGGATTCAGGACATTGATATTTAGAATTTTTATATCCTTCTGATGGAGAGTTTTCTTTGTCAATATTTAATATCCTTCTTTGTCTCTTTTTACTTTCATACTACTTTTATTTTAAAGCCATTTTAATCTAATATTTGTATAGCTACTCGCCTGTTTATGAGGCCCATTTTTAATTTGTAAAGATGACTTACAGATGGGTTACAATTACATAAGTCAGATGATGAGCACATTTCTTTTTGAACAGTGTCACCTCTTCACACATATTCTCCCAGTTTTCCCCTTTCAAACTCCCTCTCACATAAGTTGTATAGTTCATTTACAATGTAATGTCTATTGAGTAGCACTGCTGCATTTAAGCCTTTGTCCCACCATTTCTGTATTCCCCCTTGCCCTATCCAAAAGTACATATAAGATCAAAGGTGCAGAAATTTTAAAAAAATAGCATCAGAACACTGAAGGAAAGAGCAAAATAATAAAGAAACTCTCATAATCATTTCTTGGAGATCATTTTAATGAACATTATTTTATATGATAATATTCGTACAGCTATTGATCCTTTGTGATCCTCTCCAAAGGTCATCCTCCTTTGATCTCACTGTATAAATGTTTAGAATCCCATACAATTTATCACGTCCAAGTGTAATGTTTTCTCTTTTACCATCCAATTGTGTTTACTTGAAGAATTAGAGGCACATTCTACTACAACAAATGAGGGAAATTAGACAACCCATGTTTCTTTGAGTCTGTCTTTCTTCACTTAATATAAGTTTGTTCCAAGTCTTTCCATTTCCTTATGAATGGTGTAATATCATTCTTTCTGGATCAATAGAATCGCATCATACTGAAGAGTTTCTAACTGGCAACGGAAAAAGTTAGCAGGATATATAGAAAGAGAACAGAATGGAAGAAGATTTTTATTAGCTAAGCATTAGACAAGTGTTTTCATAACTAATCCATATTTAGAGATCAAAAAGTTAAACCCAACAAAAATAAACCCTCAAATAAACAAGAACCCAATTAATATATGGGATAAAGACTTAAAGATAACTTCTTAGAAGAAGTAAGAATAACAAATAGCTGCATCTCTCTCCATAAAAGAAATGCAAATCCAAACAACACTGAGATTTATCTCACCCTTCTTACAATGTCACTATGAAAAAACGAACAATCACAGATACTGATAGGGATGTGGCCCAAAGGAAACTCTATTACACTGTTGGTGGGAATGTAATCTTGTTCAATCACTTTGGAAAACAGTATGGAAATTGCTCACAGAACTGAATAGAGAGCTACCAACCGGTCATTTATCCAATAGAGCAGAAACAAGGCCCCACTGAAGCTACCAGCATAATCATGTTCATTATCGCATTATTTTCTGTAGCCAACATATGGAATCAGCCCAGATGCCTCTCATTGTTAAAAGAGATCAAGAAATATATATGTATATATCTAATTTTATTGGTCCCAATTTACAAGTATATATGTACGTATATAAATGTATGTATACAAACATATATGCATATATATATATATATTATATATATATATATATATACAAACATATAAATACATACATAATGGAATTCTGTTCATTCATCAGAAAGAATAACATTGCACCATTCTAAAGGAAAAATGAAACACTTAGAAATAATATTAAGTGAAATAAAGCAGACCCAGAGAAACTTATTTTGCATGACTTTCCTCACTTGTGGTAGATAGGATTGTCTATAAATGTAAAAGTAAACACATTGGATGGTATGCAAGGAGGTACAAATGAATTAGCTGAAGTGTCAGAGTCCATGGAGAGTGAAAATACTATAATTCTCTTAAAAGGCTAAGTGAAAGCCAACAAAATGAATACCAGTAAATATGTAGTGCAAGAGAGGATAGTGGGGGGCAATGTGAGAGGGGTAGGAAATTGAAGGGGAAAAGGATAGAATACAGGCAAGAATCCATTGTACACTTCCCAGAATTGAAATATACAAAGCAAGGGGTAGTTTGAAATGAGGTTGAAGATGTTGAAGTGGTGACACAATTCCAGGTGCATTGTACACCTAAACTGCTTTGTTAAATGGCAAGAAATTCCATAATATAATATTGAGATACATAAGGATTGGATGAGAGTGTTGAAAGGGGTGACATTGATCAAGATGCACTGTATCCATATACTGTTTCAGTGAATGGCAACCCCTTTGTACAACTAAAGAAAATAAAAATATTCAAAAAATTAATTATGATAGTTGAATAGAGAGTTGAACCTCAATTCAATTCCCATTTAAAACCCGAAGACTTGGAGAATAAAATTCAAATAATAAAACCTTATGAATCTTTTTAATCAGAATTTGTGAAATTTAAATCAAAACTTTGCTTTTTGTCAGCCATTGGGCTGTTAAAATATTTCAAAGTAAGTGGCTTAAAAATATCAGGAGTATATTATCCATACTCCAGAAGCTTAAACATTGATTTTAAAAATGGTTATTCAAAGCAATTTTTTGTCATATGGTGGTCTACTTTCTGATTCATAATAATCTATTTGCTGGGCGTTCACATGGCAGAGTAATTATATTGGGCTTCTTTCCTCAGAATCATTATTGCAGGGTCATTTCTGAAAGGTAGATTCTAATGTCACCAGACAGGAGAATAGAATTTTAACATGTGTATCTGGAAGGAGTTACATCGTCCAAAACACTTTGCTACTTTTTCTTTAACTCAGTGTGGTGTACTTTTGGATATTATTTCATAGAACATAATAACTTAAGGACAAGATTATATCATGTAAATTATGAGAATTATTCTTCTTACAATGGGAATAATTATAGTGATGGCAAAATGAAGTATGATTGTTTAGTGGCTCTTGAATCACATCATAGGTAACCATGTTAACGTGGTACAGCCTTTCTAAGGCCCTTCTGATGTATTTGAACAATCTCCAATGAGTTAATTGCTTTCAGAAATATTCATTTGTGCCAACAAATACAGATCTCCTTTCATTTTAATTAGAGTATGCTAATTTCTCTGATAAAACACATAATAAAATTGTTACAATTAATATAACATAAAGACTAATATTAATAGCATTATAATTACTAGTATTCACATTATAAAATATATTGACATCCCTTGGTTACTTGAATTTTTAGAATATTTATAACTAAACGTAAATTGTTTGCAAATAATTATTTGATGATGTATGGAAAATGAGAAAAATATTTGCATACATATTTACTACAGATGCAAACAGATTCACCTGGTTATTTCTGAACCTTCATTTGTTGGTTTCATTCATGCATTAGGAACATGCAGAAAAATGAAAATTGCAAACTTGCATTTACTAAAAGGTTAATTACAAGTTTATGTTGGGCTAAATAGCACATTTTATAAATTAAATTGTTTTTGTCCCTTCCTTCCTCCCTCCCTTCCTTCGTTTCTTTGTGCCTTAATTCCTTCCTTTTTTCCTTCCTTCCTTCTTTTCTTCTTTCCTTCCTCCCTCCTTCCCTTCATCCCTACTCCTCTCTCTCTTTCTCTCTTCCTTCCTTTTCTTTCCTTCTTTCTTTCCTTCTTTTTCTTCCTTTCTTTCTTTTACTCAGACTATCTCTTATGGCTATAGAAAAAATACCAACTCTTATACTCCAAGGTGTTATGAGTAATTATAAATATACTATATTAACATTAATTTTAATAACCTAAGTTGTATCTTAAGACAAATGATAATAAAAACAACTTCACAAAATTTCAGGATATGTAACAAATATTACTTTCCATGATATTGTTTATTTCTTTAAACTAAAATAAGAATTTATACATAATATTGTGTGTGTGTTGTTCTTGTGATTTGAACTCTAGACCTATCCCTTGATTTTTTACCTAGCAAGGACATTGCTCTAACATTTGAGCCACAACTCCACTTCTGGCTTTGTGTGTGTGTGTGTGTGTGTTCTGATGTGTGTGTGATTAATTGAGATGCGACTCACAAACTCTTGGCAAGTCTGGCCTTTTTATATTTTTATTTTTTTATTGTGAAAATACTTTACAGAGGGGTTATAATTACATGAGCAAGGTAATGAGTACATTTCTTATCAAGCATTGTTGCCTCCTCCTTTGTTTCCCCCTCCCAAACCTTCCCATCTACCCCTGCTCCGCCTCTCACCCGGCCAAAGTTGTAAAGTTCATTTTACAACATAACGACTTTTACACCTCATAGTTTTAATGGGTCCACCTTTATCCTTATTTAAACCATTTGTTTTTTCCCTTCCACTCCACAAATTGTACCAACATCAAATACAATGAAAGCAGTGGGGGAGGGACATATCTGAGACAAGCAGCAAAGGTCAGATAAGTTGATGTTAGGTGAAATGGACCCCAAAATAAGTATTCAAATGTTTTTTTCTTGTAATTGTTTCTAACATATTTATAAGATGATATCATTGTTGTCAAGGCTGGCTTTGAACCCCAGCTTCCTGAGTAGTGAGGATTACAAGCTTGAGATACCCATATTCAGCACTGATATAATATATGTAAGAATAAAATAAATTTCTTATTATTTGAATTCTAGAGGCTCAATTTAACAAATTAATATTTAGATATTTATTTAGTTAGTGAATCTGAACCTGCAGAGTGAAAAAAAAGTTTTCATCTTTATGAAAAAATATACACTCAAAGGTTTAAATGACAGAATCTTTGCACAAATTGAAATACTCTAATATTCAAAAGTGATGAAGGGATCGTTAATCAAATTTCTCATGTAAGCTAAAAGCAATAGGCTCTGTTAGGGTGAATGAAGTAATTTTTCATTAAATTAAATATTATCTACTGTGGTCACATGATTTTCCCTTCTTTTAAACCAAAACGTTTTTCGACATAAAATATAGATTCATACATTTTTGGAGTATATAAAAATCTTAATTACTAGTTATTTATTTCTGAGGTTTGAGTACCGAGACATTTCAGAGAAACACTGAATTTCATGTATTTTATGTCAACAGTGATTTTTAGAAATTGAATCAGTCTCCATATGAAATAAAGTAAGATATTCCATTACATGGAATTATTCCTATAGACTTGAATATAACTTATTTTTGAATGGTAGGAAATTCATATTATTCCTACTCTATGGAATAATTAAGAAATAAGTGATTGTGATAGTATTTATTTTTCCTTCAACTAGAAAGAAACAATCTAACAATAGATGACAAAAACTTGAACAGAAATGTCATAAAATTATGAAAAATTAAAGTCATTATGAGTTAGATGAAATAGTCATTTTTGAAGGTCACCAAATGAAATCTCTGAAGCTTCCTTATCTGTTAAATAAAATGTATTTGCACTCAACATGTTTCTCCAGCAATGGTATAACCAAACCACCTCCATGCCAAATAGCTTCTTTGATTAATTCAAGTAAATATTTAGGAACAGAAGTTATCACAATGTATAGAATATCTACCCAACACTCTAGAAATTAAATCTGAAATCATAAAGGATTGAGATTAATAATTAGCTTTCACTAAGTTGCCATAAAGAGGTGAAACCTTTCATGTGGGCATAGTTGTAGAGATTTGGTCGCTGAGAACTTGTGATCAAAGGTGTTCAGATCAAAGTCCTTTCCTCCTCCTCCTTCTTTTCCTTCTCCCTCTCTCTCTTCCCTCCTCCTCCTTTGCCCTCTCCCACTCCTATTCCTGTCTTCCACGAATACACATATTCCAACACATATTCCTGACATGGGGTACTGTGCCACCACCAACCCAAGTCAATGAAGATAAGAAACATAATCTGAAATGTATAAAATCAGAAGTCAAGTTTAATCTTTCCCCCTTGTAAGTTAATTTTATAAAGTATTTTTTCATATTAATAGGAGACTGTCACAGCATGCTCTCATTTATTATAGGGGATAAGATTTACTGGAAAAAATCTAACCAACATCACCCTAATGAAATGATTGATTAAATTAATATTATATTAGGACAAATCTACTTTAAAATATCAGATATAGTTCAATACAAGGCAAAATATCACCTCTATGATTTCATATAAAAGACAGCAGCATACAATCTGTTCCTCAAGGAAATTGACCTATAATTGGCAGTATTGTCAATTTCATAAATGATTTAAGAAGACTATAGAACAAATTTCAACTCAAACTGCATGATATAATATTTACTTTTTCCCCTGTATACCATCTTTGTCTGGTTCCCAAAATGACTTGTATTTTATCATATTTTTAATTAACTTTAAGTAGTTGTGTGGGACTTGCTGTTTGACAAAGCAGTATATTAACAGTGTATAGTGAGTTTTTTTTTCTTTTTCCTCTCCTGAGGTTTGAACTCTGGGTCTGGGGCTGTCCCCGAGCTCCTTTGGATGAATAATAGAACTCTATCACTTGAGGCACAGCAGCACTTTCTGATTTTTCTGAGATTTAATTGGAAATAAGAATATCACAGACATTCTTGCCTGGACTGGCTTCAAACCTCAATTTTCTGCCTCCTGATTATCTGGGATTACAGCCGTGAGCCACTAGGGCCCGGCTTAATAAAATGCACTTTTTTTTTTTGCCTAGTCCTGGGGCTTGAATTCATGCCTTGGCAACGTCCTTGAGTTTTTTTCCTCATGCTAGTACTCTATGAATTGTGTGATAGTGCCAATTCCTGCTTTTTTGTTTATGTAGTACTGGGAAATCAAACCCAGGGCTTCACACATGCAAGTCAAGCATCTACCACTAGGCCACATTCCATGGCCAATACAATGCATCTTATGATCATTATCCCTCATCCTTCTCAATCCTATCTCATAGCTCAATTTACATGAATTTGTAGAATACTCACTGTCTCTTAATGTCATATATAGGCACTCAGAGGGCATATCACAGACCATATTTTCTTGATAGTCTTATACATCAACATACTAAAGTTGTGCATTATAGAATTCTGTGATTTTAAATTCTAAATTTTCACTCAGTTTAACCCACTACTACTCTAAAAATTTTCCTAAGGTTAATGCAAATGCAATCTGTGATTCTTCGATAAAGTCCAATGCTTCTTAGAATGTTAAAGAGTTGGAGTAAGAACATCACCTTCAGTTCAGGAACATTTTATCATTACTACCCTCTCAAAATACTCAAATATTTATTAATAGTCATTTCCTGTCATCATTTCAACCTACTCTCCCTTTGAGCAGCTATTATTTCATATTCTACCTCTACAGATGTGCCAATTTTAAAAACCTCATATAATTAGAAAATGTAGTCTATTTTATCCATTTCTCCCATGTAATATCACTGTTTCCAAAGTAAGTCCCTGTAAATTTTTCTCATAGATAGAGCATATTTTTTTGTATGCATGTGTATATTGGAATAACATCCTCAATGAGCATTTCCATGTTTTATTATATGATATTATGAAGGGTTTTGCTATGTATATTCTTGTACGTGTGTCTCATTGGACATATGTTGTAACCTATTTTGTATATAAAATTATAATTCAAAATACTGGATCATAGAGACAATTCTATGTGTAATGTCTTAAAGATTTCCAGTATATTTAAGAAACTGAATATATCATTTTAAGTGCCAAGCACCAATGTATAAGGATTGCAATTTCTACATAATGGTTGTGCAGGGCTATCTTATTCTTTCTATTTCCACTAATCTCTATATGTATGTAATGTCTAGGTATGTTATGATCTTTGCATATGTTCCTTGATTGTTGTTATATTACTATAGAGATATGTATTTGGATTTTTGGATAACTTATTCAGGATGGTTAAAGTATTTCATTGTCATTAATATGCTCTTAATATATTTCTGATTCAAGTCTATTTAAATAAATATATATGTGTACACACTATATGTACATATGCATATAGTCATACTTATATGTGTATATATTCAAATACCTATATATGTATACATATATAAGAATATACAGATGTGTACATATATGTATATATAGCGATACATATATTATAATTTTTATTTGTTTGTAAGTTATTGGCTCATGCTTGTAATCCTAGGCACTCAGGAGACTGAGATCTGAGCATCATGGTTCAAAGCCAGCCTGTGCAGGAAAAGTCGATGAGACTTTTATCTCCAATAAACCACCAGAAAGCCGGAGGTGATACTATGGCTCAAGTGGTAGAGCTCTAGCCTTGAGTGGAAGAGCTGAGGGACAGAGCCCAGGCCCAGGGTTCAAGGCCCAGAACCACCACCACAACCAGCAACAAGGAAAAGATTACTGACTCAAAAAGCAATAGTATTAAGCAGTCTTAAAGATAGGATCAAGTCTAACATTTTAGAATTATCTTAGATACCAGCAACTTTCGAGTCCAATGAGCCATGAGCCCTCAGCATGTTGACTGAATTTCTTAGTTTATTTACACAATCATTATAAGTATCCATTTTCTCATCTATCTTTCTTTCATTTCACCACAGAATGTGTATTTATCCTTTATGTCATACTTGAATACCAAAGCCTTTGGAAGATAGTTATTAATTGGTGCATATTAATTATATGAAGATATCTTATTGCAATATCTTACATTCTCACATATTGATGAAGGGCCTGATTAACCCGTTTCTGGCTTTCTCCATTTCCATTGCCCTTTATATTTCAACTGTTTTCTTTGAATTTCTTTATGCTACCTTCACACATTGTCAAAATGTATTAAAGTGCTATTTACTTACCATCATTGAAAATTATACAATGCTGAATATAAAAGCAAACATCTAAATAAATGGAGACATAATTTTTGTCGATTGGAGGATACAATTGAGAAAAGATATAAATTGTCTCTTCCCCTTTTTTTGGTCATTCATGGGGCTTGAAATCTGGTCCTGGCGCTGTCCTTCTGCTATTCATTTCAAAGTGAATGCTCTACTCATTGAGCAACTGTGCCACTTCTGGTTTTCTGGTGGTTAATAGGACATAACAGTCTTACAGATATTCCCATTCCAACTAAATTTCAACCACAATCCTCAGATCTCAGCCTCCTATGCAGCTAGGATTACAAGCATAAGCCAACAGCAATCAGCTTCATAGTTTTATTTATGTTTATGACAATTTCTAAGAACACCTGACTTGCACTCTTTGAGTCATTGACAAAGAAAAATAATCTGGAATATATTTCTCTGTCAAATATTAAAGCTATTAGTGTAAAATTGTTATATTTGTAGAGGAAAGATTATCCAGCTCAATGGGTCTGTAGGGCACCAGATTAGATCCACATAAATATTATCAAGGAATATTTAATAAGGGGTAAAACCAAACATTTGTGGAATGATGTTCTGTTTAATAAGTGGTGATACATTAGGCAGTATTTGGGAAAATTAAAAAGTTACCATTGACTTAAACATAACAATTTATTCAAATGTTAACTTCAAGCAGGATTAAAACGTGGCATATAAAACAAAAAGAGAGATGGAAATTTACAGCAACGGAAGACGTTTTGACAATTTTGGGATTTGGCATTAAAATTATAAGAAAGGAAAATGAAAGAGTTGAACTCATTGAAAGTGTAAAACAATTTAGCCTATGAAAATTCATATACAAGTGGTGAGCAGGTGGCTCATGTATCTCATCCTAGCTACTTGGGAGGCTGTGATTTGAGTTTTGCTGTTTGAAGGCAGCCCACAAAATAAACTCCCTGATAATCTTATCTCTGATTAATCAGCAAAAAAGCCAGAAGTGAGGCATGACTGAAATGGTAAATTGTTAAAAAATTGCAACAAATCTCAGGGACCCTGAGTTCAAGCCCCAGGACCAAACAAGTTTGAATCAACTTGATATAATGTAACGGTTATAAATTTTAACAATTAAATCAATGAATATTACACATTCCCACAGAAATATAATTGGAAACAAAAGGCATAATTGTTTTCTTAAAACAAGTAATGGAACCATGAATTTCTTTCACTTTACAATTCATGTTTTATGTCACTTTAATTAGCAGACTTCCAGGACTAAAACTAAATATATTAATTGTATACCACAAGAAGAAAAGTGATTATAGTTAAGAATAGATATTTCATCCTAGCCAGAAGATAAGTTTTTGAGCATTCTCCCTAAAAAGAAATTTTACATGCAGAAATTAATGGATATGATGTAGCTTTATTATTACACAACATATAAATGAATGGGATTATCAAGCAATATTTCATAGCTATGTAAAAAATAATTGTGTAGCTAGGAGTCAGTGGCTCATGCTTATAACCCTAGCTACTAAGAAGGCTGAGAGCTGAGACTCAAGGTTCAAAGCCAGCTTAGGCAGGAAAGTCCGTGAGACTCTTATTTCCAATGGGCCACCAGAAAACTGGCAGTGGCTCAAGTGGTAGAGCACTAGTCTTGAGCTGAAGAGCTGAGGGACAATGTCCAGGCCCAGATTTCAATCCCCACTACCAACAAAAATTAAAAATAAACAGTTACAAATAAACAAATATTTTGAAATAAATGTGAAAAATATATTCTAACAATTTTTAAATCCTTACCAGGTATACTAGTTTATATAAATATAAAGAATTGCTTTCTGGATTAGTTGTCATTGAGTCAAATTTGTAAATCACACATTTGTCACTCAATTCATATTTGTATATTTCTATACTTATATACTTTAAGTATAATTAAGTGATAAGTGAAAGGCAATACTGTTTTAGGAAACTCCCTTGGCTTTCTATAATTAAGCTCCTACCCTAAAATCAATATGCCCTCCAAAATAGTCAGACGTTTCATCTCACTGGAGAAGAAAAGTATAAGCCATAATCATTGCTAGAACAAGTAACATTTCACATGTATGTCACTTAGTTTAAGAACCAAAACATGCAAATCATCTTAATAATGCCAGTAATAGCAAAATGTCTTCTGAGTTTTTGTCTTTAAGGAGATGAAAATCTTTAATTATACATCTATTTTTTTCTACATAACATCCTATATCTTAGGAAGATATTTTTTGGTAACCCTCTGTTCCTGATTAGAAGACCGGAACAAAGGCAATAATGAAAATAGCCAAGGAAAATACTTGAAAACTATTAAAAAAGCAATCACAGACACTCTTGTTTTCATCAATTTCAATGAGAATGTACGTAAAAGTATCACGTTTTGTTGCATTTAAAGAGCAATAATTAAACTTTAATTAGCAGTGAAGAAGGGAACAGAAAACTTTGTTTGAAAACAGCTTGACTTTGAACAATTCAACACAAGCATAATGGATTTATCTTGTTTTTCTATGCAGTTGCCAAAATAATAGAGAACAACACCCAAAGGCAGGAAAACACCTAAGTCAAAGCAGTAAACTTTTGTCTATAAAATAGTTTTGAGGGTCTGACTCTTTCAAAGTCAGGCTTGCAAAGAGGAAAGTGTATTTGCTTTGGAGTGAACAATAAAAATATAAAAACCCTCTATTAATGTTTATCATATTTTGATTAGGACTTCTTGTGTTGGAGAAGAGTAAAGTTATGAAAAAGTTCAAGATTATTTGACTATTCCCCAATATCATTATTATTCATCAGCTATAACTATGGAAGTAGCCTTGATTACTCTTAATATCATTCTTCTTTACATTTAGAAGTATTGTTTGTTTCTGGGTTATAAGCTGCTAACACTTGAGTGTTAATAAAGGGTCATTTCTTAAGAGTGGAAAGATGCTGTGCATACAAACCTAAAATATCAAAGACTTAGAATAGTGGAAACTATTTTCTAGCTATATCACAATCTGTAGATGTAGATTTTGTTTCAAATTGTTCCAGGGGAATCATTTTTGTTATCTTCTTTTTGACCATCTAGTGATCCTATACCATCCTATACCATCCTGGGATGGCTGTACATTTACTGGATTCTCTAATTGCTGTTGGAAAGTTAGGAGGGATAGAAAATTGAGTTTTTGTATCTGTTTTACCTTATTTTTTTATTACTTTAAAAACTGTAACTCAAAATGACATAAATTATCTTTATAATGTTAGGAGACAGATTTCATTTCCATATTCTTACCCTAGCCTTCTACATAATTTTGGTATTTAGTGATCCCCAAATGTGAAAATAAAGATAGGAAATCTCTTATTTAAATATTATTTAGAATTTCAAGTTTTCTTTATGTAAGGCCCGTAAGTAGTATTCACATCATACATGTGTACAAAGCCAGTGGCAACATTTTCTCATATTCTCAAAAACTAAGAAATGTGGTGTCCCTGTAGTTGCATCAGGAAAAGGCTGTAGTTGAATTAGTTTACTAATCTAAATCTGCTGTAAAATATTTCTACACGTTAGTTGGCTTGAATAATCCGTATTTATCATTTTGCAGTTCTAAAGGACAGAAATTTAAAAGAAGTCTCACTAGATTAAAATCGAGCCACCTAGAGAGCTAAAATATTTTTCAAATGATTCTAGTGGAAAAAGCATTGACTTGCTGTTCTGCTTTCCAGAAATTCAGAATCTGGGTTGTTGTTGTTTTCTTTATTTTCTAATGTAGCATCTTTACATGTCTCTGATGGTTGAAACCTCATCATGTCCTTTCGAACTACACCTGGGACTTTAAAGTACCCATTTGAATATATTTCCCCTATCTGATAATTCTTCATATTTGTGTTCATTGGATTATGAGAGGTGATTATTTTACAAACTTATATACATATAATGCAAATGTACATTTGAGGGATTAGTTATTTGGGGAAGACAGATATTATGGAAAGGTATTTTGCTATGTAAAATGAGTGTATAGCATTCTTTCTACTATAAACTGTTATCCTTTCATTAATTTTGAACAACATATTTCTTCAATGAAATATAACTAGAAAAAAATTAGTCCCTGAAAGCAACTAATCATGATTAAAACCTTGTCATGTACTAGAAATCCTAAATGCCAGAGAGCAGCTCCTGAAGTAGTTGTGGAACTATCACTTTTTGTATATTCTGCTTACAATCTTCTCTTTTCAAGAGCATTTGATTGTTATTATTTTGGAATTATGGTTAATATTTATTTGACTGCTATTTTTAAAAATGCATTACCCAATACTGGTTCTCTTTTTCTAACTTTTTTGGGTCTATTCTATTTCGGGAAGAAACACATCCATTTGAATTACATTAACTGCTTATTGAAGTTGAATCATCATGGAGAGGAAAAGAAGAAAAAAATATGTCTCTGTGGGTATGTCAAGGTAAAAATGTATCTACAGGCTATTTATCTTAAAATCATCTAATTTTCATTATGTTTGGATTCTGATAAAATTAAACCTCTCAACTCACACAATGTTAATGCAGTCTTATTTCATGCCTCCCAAAAGCAAACAACAAATTACTATTTATTTTAAAATTATTTTTAATTTTTTTTAGTTATCTTTTTTTAAAAAAACTATGTTTTTAAAAAGTTAGCCAAGGCAAATGGTTCACTAGCTATTTAGAGTCATGTTCAGAGTCTATGGTGAAATCCAGAAAGGGAAAAAAAAAATCATGTTTTTATTCTTCCTTGAGCCACTCTGATTTACTTCATCTATTTCTGAAAGAATAAAATTCTGGTTTTGAAGCCTTTTGCTTCATATCCACAATGTGTCATTCTTCCTTAATTAATAGGAGAATTTGGAGAAAAGATGAGAATCCACAATAGAAAAAGGAGAAGAGGAAAAGAAAAGGAGAAATCTAGATATTTTTTTCTTCCTCATCTCAATCACAAGATCTGGATAATGATTGTGGATATTAGATCCAGTGCTCTAGTGTGATTAAACACATCTATAGAAATAGATAACCCCACAAGTGATCACATGGAGAATGCTTATTTATAAAAAAATTGTAATATCGCTCTCTGCTCTTTTCTAGCTCTTTCTGCTGTCTCTCTGCTCTAGCTTTCTCTGCTCTCTATGCTCTTTTCTAGCTCTTTCTGCTCTCTGCTCTCTCTCTGCTCTCTCTCTGTTATTTTCTAGCTCTTCTCTCTCTCTTTCCCAGCTCTCTCTCTTTCCCAGCTCTCCCAGCTCTCTTTCCCAGGCCTTTCCCCACCGCACTGAGTACCAAAATGGCCTGGTGCCTCCTGGAATGCTCTATGTAGTACCTGCGTTACCTAGGCAACTTGGACACCTGGAAGAGGTCACATCTGAATTTGATGTGGCCATACCTTTCTCCACAGTTCAGGCCCAGACGCCCTCTCTCTGCTCTTTTCTAGCTCTCTGTGCTCTCTGCTCTCTCTCTGCACAACCTCTGCTCTTTCTGCTCTTTTCTAGCTCTCTCTGCTCTCTCTGCTCTTTTCTAGCTCTTTCCTCTCTTTGTTCTAGCTCCCTTCTCTTTCCTAGTTCTCTCTCTTTCCCACTTTTCCCAGACACGCTCTCTCTCTGCTATTTTATCTCTTTTTCCTCTCTCTTTCCTCTCTTTCCCAGCTCTCGCTCTTTCCCAGGCCTTTCCCAGCCACGTGGAGTGCCAACCTTGCCTGGTCCCAGCAGGTCTAATAGGAAATGTTATCAATTTGTTTAGTTCTTGTTTAGGATTTGTTGAATTCTGGTGTGCTATAGCCAGCTATTTTATATATATATATATATATATATATATATATATATATATATATATATATATATATATATAAAAAAGAATGGTAAGAAACTAGCATCTTAATATATTCTAATATTAGCTTAGTTCTGCCTGTGTTATATGTATGAGGCTGTGTTTGAGTTTTGCCTCAATTTCACATGCTACACTCTTCCAACACATAAGTTGAAAGAAGACTCCCTCTGTAAATATGCTATTTTTATAGCTAAGGAGAAAAAGACACAGATAATGAGATAGAAATCTTCCCCTAGAAATAGCCTTTCACCACTTCTGGTTCACTTTTGTAAGCTGAAGTAAGTCACATGACCCATCTTGACACTGCAGAGTAGAGGTAAATCTCACCTACAGGAAGCTGATTCAGGACATAGAGTAATATGCCAAGATATGCAACACTTGAGATAAAGAGGGAAAAAAAGAGAACCATAATACAATCAATCATACTTGCCATCACATGTGTCTGCAGGAAGGATGCTATTACGTTCCTTATTTTCTGAAACTACTGATATCTTCAAATCATGTCTTTTATGTTTGGATGTTACAGAAATTAGAGAACATTTTGATACTGAAACAGCATAAAATTTCAAAGAAAGTTGGAGTAATCACTTCAATACTACCTTTTGTTCTCCAAAAAAAAGAAACCATTTTATAGACAAAAATTTGTAATTTCTTACCTAGTATCTTATTTTTCCAGAAATGGATTTTGTTAATATATGTGACTATCCACCAGAATAAATGTCTTTATTTATCTGCATCTTGTGCAAACAGCAAGTCAATTAGATGTAAGTGGGAGTTCATCAGTAGCACTTTTTAAAAATGCAAAAATGTGGACAGGGAGCCAATATACATATTTTTCCACCATCACTTACTTCATCCTCCTTCTTCCTTCCTAAGAAACACACCCAATCAATAAAAAGGCATACATATTTGGTTCTTGACCTGGAAAGTGGAAGCAGAATGTTATGGATGTCTGGGATGACAGTTAATAGTGTTTTACATAATAATATCACATACAACAGCCCTAAGAGTCCAGCAGGTCTTAACACTACTTCCTTAGTGATGTGATCGGAATGTCAGCCTTACTGGACTTAGTATTGTTTTTCACTTCCTTTTCTACCACTTGGCCAAAATTGTAATACATATTAACCGAATGAAAAAGTAATGTCATCTTAAGAAATTCTTATTGCAACAAGACATTATGTCGAAAAAACAACTTTACAACTTTGGCGGTGGTTGGGGGGGAATCAGAGGGCAGGGATGGTAAGGGGAAACAAAGGAGGAGGCAAAAATGTTTGATAAGAAATGTACTCATTACCTTGCTCATGTAATTATAACCTCTCTGTACTGTATTTTCACACAAAAAACTTATGAATATAAAAAAAGAAAGTCATTTAGGGCTCTGGGAATGTGGTTTCATGGAACAGTTATTGCTTAGCATGCATGAAACCACATAAACAGAAAAAGAAACACTGGAAGTGGTGTTTTGCCTCAAGTGGTATAATGCTAGCCTCGATAAAAAAAAAAAAAGAAGCTCAAGAACAGATCCCTGGCCCTGAGTTCAAGCCCCAGGACTGTCAAAAGAGTCAGTTAGCTAGGAAATGCAAAATAAAGAACCCATACTTGGAATATATAATTGCTCCTTCCAACTGATACCTATCAATAGTCCTTAATTCATGTACTTTACCTATATTAGAATACTGTGTTGAACAAAAAAAAACGTTTTGTTAATAGGTCATGGCAATTAATACCAAGAATGTGCTTAGATATCAGTGAAGATTAATCCTGGAAATTTAAAGATTCCAGGCTCTTGAGTGGCCACTGCTAATCACAATCAGAAGGGTAGTATAAGTGAGATTTGAAAATCTTTTTGGTAAGTTATGGCACCAAAAAGGCAGAGGTTAATTGATAGTTTTGACAGAAGGAATAACTCCAGATGGAAGGAATAAATGATAATAATAACTAAGTTGTACCATAAACTGTTCTAGAGAACCATTTTTGATTATAAATAATCAAATAACTTAGGCTAGTTCGTAATCTCTGTGTGATAAGTTGTATATACTTCTATGCTGCTCTTTCATACTTGATCTCCTTTGCTTTCTACAAATCTGTCTTTCTCTATTTCTCTATGAACAATTTCTCATACTAAGTCCACATATGCAGACAACAGAGGATGCTAATGTAAGAGTCCCATAGGTCATGAGTCATTAATGTAAGAACATGGAAAAAGAGGACATATTTTTTGCTACCTTCATTTTATTGAAAAGCTGCAATGTCACACCATTTGATTCAAATTTCCATTCTTTGTCAACATAGTGTCATTAAGTGTACATAAATGCAAATATGAGCTGGGTGCTGGTGACTCACACTTGTAATACTAGCTACTCAGGAGGTTGAAACCAGAGGATTGTGGTTCAAAGCCAGCCTGGTCAGGAAAATCCATGAGAATCTTATCTTCAATTACCACCAGAAATCTGGAAGTGGTGCTGTAACTAAAGTGGTAGAGCCCTCAACTTGAGCTGAAATGCTGAGGGACAGTGCCCAGGATCAGAGTTCAAGCCCCATGACCAACAGAAAAAGTTCCTCAAAAGGCACGACGAAGTCAATACTAATCTTCCCAAGCAGAGAACATAATTCCAAAATAATTCAGTGCACCTACTTTTGCTGAGTTAAGTTATGGTTTCTTTGCTGAACATATCTCTTCTTTTAAAAATTTGTCGAATACTAGCTTTATAATAAACTTCATCTAACATGTCTTGGTTCAAAAGAGAAATCCATACAGTTGATCTCACTTGGATTTATTACAGTCTCAAAGCCAACAGACAGAAGAGTCTGTCAAACTCTTATCTTTAATTAAACACCAAAAAAGCCAGAAGTGGAGTTTTGGCTCAAGCAGTAGTGTACTAGCTATGGTGGCAGGAGGGCAGGAAGGACAACTGTTCAGGGACAGGGTCCAGACTCTGAGTTCAAGCCCCAGAACCAGCACAAACTAAACAAACAAGCAAGCAAAAAACGTCCACATATTTATTTTGGACCATCCTTAAAGCACTGGTTTGAAAAGAGGCTCCTTTTGCTGATCATACTCACTGGATCCTGCTTTTTGGAATCCTTATTGCTATGGTGAACTCAGGACCAGATTAAAGTAATGGATAACTGACTCCTGCAACAAGACAATCATGTCAGGAGTGAAATATCTAGGCACAAGTTACCTTTAAACCTACATGTCTTTGTTTCTTTGCAGCAGAACACTTTTAAAACAACGTTATTTCCTTTTTACTATGTTGGCCTTCAAATGACATATTGTTTCCTTTTGTAATACTCTCAACTAGAAATTTACAGACAAGTTTTATGTGAGTAAAAAACACACTCGAAAAAGTCAGGGACAGAGTTTCCTTCAAGCTTTGAATTCTTTTCTTGTACAGTAAAGCGAGCACACAAATTAAGTTGAACTTGTCATTGCTCTATGTTCAATTCCTCTCTTGGAATCAGTTTCCACTTCCAGTAACAGTTCCTTCCAGTTACTTCAAGTAACAATCTATGGTGCTGCTCCAGGTAAAATGAACGTTTTGTGGCTTCATTGAAATAGCACAAGTACATCTTTGTACATGAGATAAAGTGCTTCAGAAACAACTTAGTCATGAGAAAATACGGAATTTAAATCACTTATAAAACATTGTACATGTACATATAGCCATATAAAATGATGTTAAGTGAAATGGACTCCAAGATAGGACACAACTTGATTTTTCTTTATTGTTACCTAACAGGTACTATGTGATTTTTTTTCTCTTCTATTTTCTACCACCATGGTATAACCCCTGTTTTTACTGTATTTGATGTCAGTGATCTGCATCTTGCATATGCCTTTTTCTAATGTGTGTGGGGGGGAAGGGAAATAATAAAATGCTGAAACAAGGGTACAGTATGACCCATTGTAACAATGAGTTCTACAAGACACTATGTAGAAAATGAACTTTATAACTTGGGGAGGGGAAGGGGGATTTGGGGCGGCGAGGAGGAAAGGGAAGACGGGAAAAACAAAAGAAGAGGTAACAATTCTTGATAGATTATGTACTAATTAACTTACATATATAATTCTAACCCTTCTGAACAACATTTTTACAATAAAAAACATGAAAAACCATTATCCTGGAGTACATTAAGTTCAAATTTCCTAAGTGCTCTATAAATTAAGACCAATTTTAAGTGAGAAGAAGGTTCTCAGAAATATGTGTGTGTGTTGTACATTTTTTCACAAGTGTACATAAGTTAACAGTAGGAGAAACAATATGAATAATAGGAGAAAAAGAAGTTCTGTGTTTAAGTATGGTTGTTCAATACAGTATAGAAGACTCTGCAAATAAGACAAATTTGAAACAATAAAGCCAAGGCTAGTATGTATATCTATGGGAGTGATGTAGAGAAAGCATTACTACTCAGTGGAACATGAAGGATGAGGCCACTCTGTTTCTTCTTCTATCTTTAAATCATGGCAAATAATCATGCAAATTTGTAAAAACTAGAAAGGAAGAATAATTCTAGTTTCAAAGCAAGTCATATATAAGAGCATGGACTTAACTGGAAAAAGAAAGCCATGTGGAGAGAGCAGGAATTATACTAGCAATGAACTGGTGGCTAAGTTCACATATCTTTTATTTCTTTACTTTTCTTTTTCTTTGGTATTTGTGGGGCTTGAAGTCTGGGCCTGGGCACACTTCCTCTACTCTTCACCTTAAGGCTAGCAGTCTACCGCTTGATCCACAGTGCCACTTCCAGTTTTCTGGTGGTTAATTGGAGATAAGTGCTAGAAACGTTCCTACTTGTGCTTGATTTGAATTGCAATCCTCAGATCTCAGCCTCCTGAGTAGCTAGGATTATAGGCGTGAGCCACTGTCATCCGGCTTAAGATCACATATCTAGCAGTGTACACTCAATGTATGTAATGTGTATGGTCATCTATCTTTATATGAATTCTTAAGTTAAAAATCTGGGCTACAGGTTACACTTTACACTCACAAAACTGTTTCAAGTTTAAAAAATGATACTCCTGGAAAGATAAAACCTAAGAATGTAAAGGATTCTGGGAAGTTCAGTTTGCATCCAGCCTGGGAAAAAAAAGTATTTGCCACAATACCTATAATTAACCAGCCTAAACCTGCATTGTAAGAATGGCTGAAGTGATGGAATACTAGGTAGGAGCAAGACTGCTGAATAAGAGCTTGAGGTTTTGGCGTACATACACGCAAGCATGCACATACACAGAGGCACTTATATGTGTAAACACACATATGAAACAACTCTCAGAATGTGTAGAAAAAGTTGGAAAATAACAGTAAATATGTCCCGAGTAAGACTAAGACAAGTGATAATTTTAAATATTAGAAAGTCCTCAAGTGAACTTTCCCCCAAAAAGCTTGAGAATATTACAAAGATAGGGACCAGAGATATTAAGAAAGTCAAGTAATCATTATTAAAGGGATCAGATCCATGGAGGAATGAATCAGAGAACCCTGTAGGTGCCTCTGAAAATGTTCATATCCTGTGTCAAATGTTAGAACATCTTTGAAAATTGTACATAAACAGTCAAAGCAGTCAGTGTAGTGGATAAGATCATCGGAGAAGTTCAGAATTGCTAGCCTGTTTCTAGATTAAATAAACCAACAAACTATGGCAGGGCAATGTGATACAAGCCTGGAATTCTAGCACTCAGACTAAGATAGGAGATTAGAGAGTGGAATTACATAGAGATACCTTCCCTGGACCAGGTAGTATAATTTGTCTCAATAAAACAAGCCAAACAACAAGAAAGGAATACCCAGTTGGAAGTTTCGGCTAATTTTTTCACTATGTTTTGATAAGTCAAGTTTCCTAGTGAAATGCAACTCATATATCATCCTCACTTCTGTTTTACATGCTCTCTTCATTACAGAACATTGCTAGATGCAAAATAGCTCATGATTCCCAATCAAAGATTTGAGAAAGTAAGCACCATTCTGTTGGATTCTAAAGAAATGATGAAGGATTACAAAAGCTTAAGCCTGGAGAAATAGCAAAGTTCATCTAATGTAGGACTTTGGAGACCTGCCTAAATTAGAATTTAGATTTGAAATAAATGCTTTTTGTTTGTAATTTCATATTCTCTAGGATACTACAAAAATGTTTTCAAGTAGAAGATTTAATTTAGAAATTCACAAATGATTCTGGCATTCTAATTACCTAGAATATTCTTTCAAGTGAGATATAATTAGAAATTAGTTAATACATAATTCCAACAGTTCATGTATAACATGATAATCTGAATAATCTAGACAAAGTTGCCAACAAATGGATGCTATTAATATATAAATTTAGAAAAAGAGCAATTTTTTGAGGCTTTGGTGTAACATTGTATGAAGAGAGTAATTGTATGACATTTTTTTTCTTCTACCTATACATAACACAGGAAGAAATTTCCTTAAGTACCTCTTAATTACTCATACAATGAGGGAAAAAAGCTAGGTTTAATGCTTGTTTATATTTTGTTTTTGTTGTTTAGTTTATGCTAGGGCTTGACCTCTAGGTCTGGGCAGTGTCCCTGAGCCTGTTTTTGCTCATGGCTACTGCTCTACCACTTGAACTTCAGTGCCACTTGTGTCTGGCTATTCCTTATGAGTTTATTGGAAATAAGAATCTAAGGAAACTTGCTACCTAGGTGGGTTTGATCCATAATCTTCAGATCTTAGTGTTCAGATATTCTGATCTCCTGAATATCTATGATAGATAAAAATAATACATAATAAAATTAATATAAAATAATAATATAAATACTATTTGCAAGTGTTCTGATCTCAAGAATACCACTGGAGGGAAAATCATGCAGAAAAGTTTAGTGTAGTGTTCTTTGCACAATTGGGAGGGCATCACAGCAGAAGTGTAGTATTTTTTTCACAATAGTGATAAGCTAGTCATGATGTGAATTTAGGCAATTTTAAGGTGCGCCTTACAAGTTGCAAACTGTTGGGCTAGGATAAAAACTTGGGATTGATTGTCATAGAAACAATAGCATATTCTGATGAACAAATGTTTACTCTTCAGGAATTAATTATTATAGATAGGTCATAGTTTTATCTTCTACCAGAATGTGGCTATTTTTTCTATTCACTTTTACATATGTAACATCACATTGGAAATTTCATCTATTGCAGAATTAATTAAAATGCAAACAGATACTGTTTTAAATGTCTCTGGCATGGCATGATCAGAATTTGAAAATGATTAGTTAGTAGTCATCTGAATTTTGAAGAATACGTATATTCTGTCGTCGTAACAATTATTCAGTTTTAAAAGTTAGGAGTTTCCGTAGAATTAAACTTTTCTGCTTTAGTGTGAGGTAATGGTTTTTTCAACATAAAGGCAAATATATTGTGAAGATATTGTATAGTTTGATAACATTCAAGTTGATGACCCTCTGATAAAGAAAGGGGGAATAGAATGGTATTTACTGTACCAATACAGTGAAATTATATTTTATGTAAGTTATTTTTTAATTTAATTTTATTGTCATGGTGATATATAGAAGAGGTTGCCGTAATTGTAAGATGGTGAATACATAACATGTAGGACTTTTTATCCACTACCTCACTTTTCTAACAGTTTTCCTTCACCCCAATACCCTTCACAAGTTGTAATGTAAATTTCCATTATGTTGTCTTGTGAGCATTGCTATTACATTGGTTTATACTTTGTCCTTTGTCACACCATGTTGTTGTTCCTCTTCCCTTCCCTAATTAAGATAAATATATATACAATAACACATGATACTGAAATCAAATACAGCAGGGGACAAACCATAGGGGAAAACACAAAAGAAAAAAGAATCACAGAGTACATTAAAAACAACAACCACGAAGAAAACCTTTTTTTCCATATGTAGGAGTTCATTTTGTTCATCATCATCTTATACATAGCTACTAAGCCATTCTCCTCATCTGCTAGGATTATCCTAGATATTTCCTACTTGGTGCAAATTAGGGAAACCATGGAATCTCTTTCTTTGTGTCTTGTTTATTTTACTTAGTAGGATTTTTCCATTTCCATATGATATATTTACCACATTTTGTCAATTCGTTCATCTCCTGAGAGGCATATTGATTTAAAACATGATTGCATGTAAGTATCACTTAGGGTCATTCAAAAATGACTGATGCCACCTCCTCAGATATTCTAAAATCATGATTTTTATGAAGATAGGATTTCATGGTGGTACAAGTGTTGAGATATCTGGATGAGTCTAATGTATATCTTGCACTGAATTATGCAGGAAGATATCCAATATCATATGGGTTAAAATGGTAGTGACAAAATATTCCCTTGAGAAAGATAGAGGAGGCTTCCAGAAGTATGAATTAGTTCAGATAATTTTGAAGGATTTAGAAATGCAAGCTCAAGTATGTCTCTTGAAATAAAAATTATGTAATTGTTAGGGCAAAAGATGGGGAGGGGAAAGAAAACGACTGAGAGTAGATCATTTTCCCAAGTTAGAGTATAAAAAGACGTAATCTACAACTTCCCATTTAAAAAGAGAGTAATATACTATGTCCCACTTAATTTAGGTACATGCAAAAAATTTACTTGGGTTTTTCCTACTTTAACCCACCAAAATAAGTGAAGTCTTATAAGAAAAATTATGTTATTTCCATTACTTCAACCTGAACACTAACTGTGATGAGCCCTCTTTTTCTCACTTTGCACTTGGAAAATAGTCCCTAAGTTGATGATGATGTGGCTGATTAGAGTCAGAGTTAGGGGCTTCTACTTGTACAATTATCCCCGAAGATTTTAAAGCAGTTTTTCCCCAAGATACCCAACTACATTTTCTTAAGCTGTACTTTGAACACACCCTCACACCTGAGCACATAATTTGAAATTATAATTCAGCATTTCCTTGGCACATTCTACTTTGTGCCTTTCGCTTTTTTGCACATTCCTTTTGAGTTCATAGTTGCTCTTTCCATTTCATCTATACAAACTGCTAAGAACATTGTTCAACTACCACTTCTTGTTTGCACAAGACCAGTCTATGTATGAAAGTACTTTGTCCATATTAAGCAATAGGGTAGTACTCACTCTTTGAGGAGAAAAGTTCCACAGTGTAACCCTATGCCCACATTAGAGAATGTAGAATTTAAAGCATTTTGAGAAAAACTGATATTAGAATTGAAAATCTCCTTAGGTCAATTTCCATGGGGCTCATTATGTTTCCCATGAGAAATATAAATAGCCACAAAATCTAAAGCTAATTAGTAAGTATCCGAATTAACACTAGATCCAAGATGTTGTGTTAGTACAAGTCAGCATTGTAGGTGAATCCTTCCCTACTTGCCAATGGGTATGAGAAAATGAAAGGAAGGCATTACAGCAAAATGTCTTACCTTTTTAGGCATTCAGTCGTACTGGTGAGGGTAAAGTCTGAACTCTCCAATTCAATAAAAGCTTGAAGTTTATAAAAGCATTCCCTACATATAAGAATTTGTGGCAGGATGATTGACAGGGTTATTTCACCATGGAGATATTCCTAACAAGAACTAGAGTTAAATGGAGCATATGGCAGTTATGATGTGTCAATGACTATTGAGGCATTTTCTATTCTAAAGAAGAATCAATTCGAGGAGTCTTCAGTCACATTAGTAATGCTGTTTGTTCAACCTAATACTTAGTGTTACTTGGCTTACATTTATAACGAATAGGCTGATAAGACATCCAAACATATCTAAAAATATTTCAATAAAATCCAAAACTGATGTGGATACATGGGCCACACATTGGAACTGTAGGACAAATTAGGCTTGTCTGTGCTGTAGTTCAATCTACAATCTCCTGAATAAACAAAGTCTTCAAAAATGTTCACACAATACCTATGAGTAAAGTTCATGACAGTTATATCTGTATAATTTTTCTAAGTTCAGGATAAAAGCATTGGTTCTAAACATTTAAAATCAACAGGATCTGTTGAATTTATGGATCCAGAATTTTATGGCTTCATATTCATATCCCAAAATTTTATCAATATGACTTTCACCAAAACAATGATCTTATTGAACTTGTCTATGTCCTTTTACTTTTCAAATCCAAACAGCATATTTCTTTCTATATCTTCTTGCAAATTCCTTCCTTTACTTTTGTAAATCTGTGTTTGTTACTTTTTTATTTCCTTATTTATCTCTTTCTTCCAATCTTGTCTACAGTGTTGCCCACATTGCTCACACCTGTGTCAGAACTTTCCTTTTCCTTTTCCTTTCAATAATGCCCCCAATTTTATTATTCTTTTTCATATTCATGGTCGTGGATATTTTGATGATGTCTAAACTGACCCATCTTTGCAACTAAACTTTAGAACTATCAGATTTTTTTCCCTTAAATCCATCATTTCCACCTGTGGTCCTTATAACTAAGAGTATCACTAACAGAGTTGCCAGCCAAACGTGTGGAAGCACATTAGATTTCTTCTTACCCTTCTAGTCCCTCCCATTAGATAAGATGAATGATACAGATTTTCTCAGTTTCTGTCACTGAAATGATTTCTATTTTTTGGGTGGGTGCATTCGTGGGGCCTGACCTCTGGGCCTGGGCGCTGTCCCTAAGTTCTTCAGCTCAAGACTAGCACTCTTACCACTTGAGCCACAGCACCACTTCTGGCTTTTTTCTCTGCTTATGTGGTGCTGAGAAATCGAATCCAGGACCTCATGCATGCAAGGCAAGCGCTTTACTACTGAGCCACCTTCCCAGCCCCCACTCAAATGATTTCTATATACTACTTTTTATGCCCCTGACACCAGCCTGTTTCATTTACTCAACACTGTCACCTATGCCTAAAACAACCATATCCAAAGTATGCTTTTTCCCCATAGTCTTTTCATATTGGTCCCCTCCATCACCAAATTACTCTCTCTGTAAGCACACAGAGTGAAGAACTCAGACACAAATTCTAGTATCATTATTTACTCACTACATTGACTGTTGGCCTTACATTTCTCATCTATAAATGGATGTAATCTACCAGAAATAATGAATATATGGGTTGACTTCTAGAGCAGGAAAAAAGAAAAGTGAAGAGTCCTTACATTTTCCACCTTACCTTACAAATAAGGAAAGACTCAAATTCAGTTTGTTGGTATAAAGTCACAAATTGTTTCCTGCAGAAATAAAAATAAATTTTACCTCCTGGCTCTAAGGTCTATGTCATTTTAAGGTAACTACAGATATGTAAGTGGTACTATGTAAAAATAAATAGTGTCATGTTTTTTCAGATGTATTGAAGAACATACCCTTAGTATATCATTGGAAACATTGGTTATTGAATAGTATCTATAGGAGAATGTTTTTGAACTAATCACACTAAGCAGAAAACTATACCTTAGTCCATCAAAATGTGGAAATAAATAATTTTATTTATAAGAAAATAATACCACCAAGAAAAGCGTGTATACATTAGAGAGACTTCAGGAATAACATTAGGGATTTACTGTCTCTACCCATTTATGTGATAGTATTTCTTGATATTGAAACTCTCTTCTTGTTATTCTTATTGTATGTAATGCAACGCTATTTTTTACTATATATTTAATATGGGAAATATAGCTTCAAAAATTTGTAAAGTTTTTTCCTTTTCAATCACAATATTGTCATTATCAGGGTACTCTGTGATCATCATTATCCTCATCAAAATTTTTATTAGAATCATAAGTGGTAACTATTGAAACTCTGATATGCATCTATGATTTTGCGATTATTCATTTTGTCTTTTGATTAATAATTTTAATGTTACCACTGTGCATGCATCCATATTAAAATTTTGAACAAAGAAACAAAAAAACTAAACTATAACAGGTAGCTTGGCTATGTGCTTATAACATATTATAGAATAGATTTTTGAGGTATTGCAATTTCCTAACAGGTATGAATTAACTTCCTCTCTCCTCACCACTACACACAAATATTTAAGAGTTTGAACAGAATTATTTCAAGTAATATACTACAATATCATGTGTATATCTAAAATTCCCTTAAAAGTAATAAACGCTATATTCTATTGAAATATTAGATATTTTATGCTAGGAAACTTTTGGAAAAACATACTGTATATCTTTGAAATAAAAAGGTAAAAAAATAGTAGCATAAGAAGTTTTAGAAAGAGTCTGTCTTCAGAAATGTATTTGTATATATATATATATATATATATATATATATATATATATTATGTGTAGAAAGACATACATTTTAAAGATTGTCATCAGAAATATATACATATATCTAAATTTATGTGTAGAACGATATACATTATAATGAAACAAAAATCTTGAAACATAATTAAAATTAAAAAATACATTAAACCAAGTGCCAGTGACTCACACCTATAATTCGAGCTATTCTGGGTAATGAGGTCTTAGAATTGTTTTTGAAACTAGCCCAGACAGAAAAGTACTTGTTAGATTCTCCAATTAACCACTAAAACCAGGAATTAGCTCTATATCTCAAGTTGTAGAGTGCTGGTTTTGAACACAAAATGGCTTAGGGACAATGCATAACCTTGCAAACAACATCTAGAAAAACAACAAAATATATCACATTAATTTCACAGAAGCATCTTTTACCTGCTGTAAACATTTCTTAGAAACATGAATACAAGCCCATGGAAAATGTTAGGTAAAAAGTATAGAATATTTACGTCTATGTTAAAGACATGACTATTTAGATTGTTTAAGATATTTAGGAAATGATTAAAATTAAGAATAATGATAATATATTGGGACTGTCTTTTATTCTATTTTACATTAGTAATAAAATATTTGTAATTATTCTGTAAAATTACTCTTGCTTGGTATTTGAATTATAATAAGTGATAAACATTTTTAAATGATTTCCATAGGAAAGGATAATTTTAATGGTATTCTTTTGTAATTTCAAAACAATTAGGAAAATTATTCCAAGGCTGGTTTTCTCTAAAACTATATTTGTTTTCTTATTCTAATTTTCATATGTTCGTAGAAATTAAAATTTCAAAAATTCAATGGATGTTGGCATTCAGGATCATCTTCATAGATACTAATAATGGAGTCGCTTAAGTGGAATTGTTTTATTTCATTTGTTTTTGTCACAAATAAATCAAGATGACTGCATGTTTTATTTCTTTTCACGTTATTGGCTCTTATCCTGAGAATACTTTTTTTCTAGCAAAGTAGAGAAAAGCAATTGGATTGAGCAAGTAACTTATGGCTATCAAAAAATGCAGATGCATAGATTTGTGTTTTCTATCATTTGCTAAAAGTTTCTTCCAGAAAAGGTTATCAATTACGTATAAGTGACGTATAATTCCTAGATATTCCAGTTATCACATACATTTTTTGATTGGGTTATCTCTGCATAAAGTATAAAAACAGACAAAAAAACTCAAAATAAACAGAAATCACATCTTTGTTTTAGAAACTGCAGTTTACAAAGAATTTTTAGCCAACACCAAAAACATTAGGTATTTTGCATTTTGTAGGAAGAAATTTTAACTATAGTTTTATTTTTTTGCTGACATGAAATTCACATACAATATATTATCTCCTTTCATTGTATACATTTTAGTGCTTTGGAAGTGAATTGTACACTCATAGATATTCCAAGCCTAATTTTCACAAACTTGGATTTCTTCAAATAGAAATGCTATAAATTTTAGAACAGATATTAAAATAGATATAAAATTGAGTTACAAGAATTTGTCGCGCATACATCTTCTATAGGGTGTCTTTTCAAAATTTGTTTTGAGGAATTATTTCAGGTTCTCACTCATACTGTCCAAGTGCACAGTCAATGAACTACATTCCCGATCCATACAAGTTTTTTACTTCTCTTTAATACATACATAGAAGTGTAATTGCTAGAACATATACAATTCTCTTTGACCTTTTGAAGACTTGAAAAATTGCTTAATAAAATGACTGCAGTATTACACAAATCATTCTACTATGCGAAGTATATCAATTTCTCCACAAATGCATTACTATATTTTGTGTCATCTTTTTATATTATGGTCATACTACTGAATTTTCTTTTTCTTATTTCTTAGATACTAAAGAGGAGTTTAATTCATATGCTCCTCCTATTGACTATTAATTTACATATGTTCTTTATAGAAATACCCTGTTCGGGAAAAATTTATACAGAATTAGAAGATATAATAGTACTTAAGATTCAGGATCACTGTAGCATTAACATTGTAGCATTAACAAATATGTGCCCTCTATCTGTTGGATATGTTTTCACTACTTTCATAGAATTAAGAAAGATCATCAGTTGATATTAGTTAATTCTTGCTTTTCTTTAGCCACTAATGCTTTCCATGTCAAATTTTTGGAAACCGTTACTGATCCATGGTCATAAATTTTTACATGTATGTTTTGTAAGATTTTACAACTCACATTTAGTTTGATAATCATTTTTCATTTAAAAATTTTTGTATAAGGTTTGAGGTAGTAGTCTAAGATCATTCTTTAAAACTAGAGAGGCAGTAGTGCCAATATACCCATTTAATATTCTATTTTTATTTCATTAAGTCATGGCATCCTTTTCAAATCTATTGACAATAAAACTAAGAATTTATTTTTGATAAATCTGTTACATTCTTCTATGTGTCGGTTCTTTCACTAATAAACATGGTAATAAGATTCAAATCTAGTTAGAGTGCTCAAGCTACACCATTTTACAAGATTGTTCTGATTGACCTGTATTCCTTGAATTTACATACAAGTTTATTGAGCAGGTGGACCAACATTCTATAGATATCTAGATTTTTGATAGTCACTCATATTTGCACCTTGTGAAAACACAAGACCCCAGATATTATATAGTGAAAAACGTCTTTAGAGAATGCTTCAAACAACTAAAATTAATTTAGGAATGAGTTAAGATTTAGATAACACTATAGAATAATATAGTTGAATGATAACGACTACAGAGAAGAGTGAAAGGGGATAGAATGATGGACCATCTAGGAGCTGTATGTCATTGTTATTGTGTTTCAAAAACAGAAAGACTTCAGAGAAGAGAAGGAGGAAAATAATCAAAGGGTCCTTAATCAAGTTCTTTTTAATCCACCTAATAGTGTGGACTGAGAGTAAGAGAAGATAGGAAAAATAAAATAGAAACTAAAGCATTATATAGACCTCTTACAATGTAAATAAATTGTAATAGCAATATGATAATTAATTTCCAAAGAAATAAAGGAAACAATAGCTAAACTCTAAAGGCAAAAAAATGAAGAGAGAAAAGAAGCAAAGTAAAACCTTTATCAATAACAAACACAAGAATTTGGAAGTGAAAAAGCAGTGGAAATAACAATACAAATTGCTAACGTGGATAGAAAATGTATCACATTTAATCATATACAATTTTGAAAAAACATACTAGGAATGAAAATTTTAAAGTCATAATTTAAAACATTATTTACATTATAACTACACAGTATAGTTCAGTGGTAAAATCTTGACCTAACATATGTGAAATAATGGTGTGATCTCCCAAGCATTACAAAGGTACACACAAAGCACACACACACAAAAACCATATAAACACACACACACACACACACACACACACATACACACACATACCACATACACACATTTGGAATATTGATATTATAATATTAAATAGAGGAAATATCACAAATATTAAAAATTGATTAACATATGAAATCATAATATTGCTCATACTATTTAAACATTTAGTAGAAATCAAATAATCACAATATACTTGGATTCTTGTAGATTAAGTAAATGGAAAATTAAGAAATAGAAGATATGAGAACCTTTGTAAATAAGTTTTAAATAATAAACATTTTGAAACATGTATCCTTTAATTTTGACAAAAGATTAATGTTACTGGTGTTTAAGTCTCAAGATTTAGAATATGATAAGCAGGTGCTCTATATCTCGCTATGGGTGGCTATATCTCAAATCATTTCACTCTGGATATTTTTATGATAAAGTCTCATAGTTTCTCAGGCTCTCCCGAATTAGAAACCCTATTCACAGTTCCTACCATAGGTAGAAAATGGAAGACCCAAATCACCATGCCCAGCTCAAACTTTTTTTTTTTAATTCAAGTACAAATATTTACAAAAAAGTGACCAGGAAATGAAGCCTTTCTTAATATAGTATGTGAGTCTTGAAAACACAGTAATTATTTGTTACCTGGAAAAATATGTTTAGAACTATAATAAAACCAATTTATGTAAATTCACCAACCATATAATAATTAAGAAAATAATATTAAATATTCACATGTTAAATGTTTTAAAAGTAACATATATGTGAATAATTCACATGTGTAAAAATCATGCAAAATTAAATGAACTAATCCTACAACTCTGAAAAAAGAATTATCTTAAAAAACAAGAAAATAATTAATTAAGACCAAAATTTGAAATATAGAAAATAAAATGAAGTGTACCTTTTAGTTGACTTAAGTAACTGTAAGCCCTTTTTATATCAATTTTATAATAAAAAAGTATGAACAAAGAAAGCAAAAGTACATTTGAACAATACCAACAGCAAAAGCATCAGTAATTGAGTGTCCAAAAAAAATCGATGGAGGAGATAACAATATTCCTTCCAAAAGAAATGTACTCATTACCTTAATTATGTACCAGTAACCCCTCTGTACATTACCTTTAAATAAAATTATATTGAAATTAAAAATAAAACAGATAATATAGCAATTAAGAATTCTTAGAAGCCATTAGTTAAAAACTTTATAAAAAACTGCCCCAAGTAACCAAGGAATATATTTTGATGATACTATTTAAATACTTCAACGTCAGCACAAAAGCAAAATGTTTAAAATCTTTTACAAATAAAGTAATAAATCAGAATATATTACTATAATAATCATTGAATGGATTTTTAGTGGCAGTCAAATATGTAAGAATGAGGCAATATGCCATTCGTTTGCACTTAATAAGTGAGAAAGAATTTTTTAGGTCTTTTAAAATATATCATAAGTTTAATGAAGAAGCTATTCTGTCACATCATATGATAATTAGATAAAGATGATATTGGAGCAAAGAACAGATTGTACTAAGTTTTGGGATGTTAATGTATGTACTTATTTTGGTTTTGGAAAATTGTGAGGATTTCAACTTGTTCTTGTGGAAAGGGAACCCCTATCCTAAAATTAACCACTGATATAATTCCAGCCTAACAAGAACAATAATGCTAGGCTTGCATTATATCAGTGGTTAATTTTAGGATAGGGGTTCCCTTTCCACAAGGACATGCACCTGATGCATCAATGGCATCCGAGTTGCACACCAACTTGTCTAGTTTCCTGGATCCTGCAGTCCTTCCAATTTTAGTCTCTAGATGGTGCAGGATGGTGGAAATGATCCAATGCACCCAGGTATAGATTGGGAAGGAACTCCCCTAAAATTTGTCCTGCTTTTTGTTCTCAAGCCTCCTAAGTAGTTAAGAGTATAGATTGGAGCCCCTGGTGCCAAGCAGTAACAGTATTTTTAAAGCAATTAGACACATAGATGACAGGCTTGTGATTACCTCAGGAAAAGGATAAAAAAGCAGTGAAGCATAGAGGACAAACAGAATTTTAACTAGCTACTCAGAGGGTGAATTAGCTTAGCTAGCTACTCGGGAGGCCGATATCTGTAGACCACTGTTCAAAGCCAGTCCAATCATGAAAAAACATGTGATTATCTCCAAAAAACCAGAAGTGCAGCAGTGGCTCAAGTGGTAGACCACTATCCTGGGGCACAGATGCTTAGAGCAGGAATGATGAATGCATGCATGAGCACATGAACATGCACGTGTGTGTACACACACAAATGAGTATTTCAATGTAGAGTTCTTTATTTTTTTTTACCTTGCTGTACTTTATTTCCCTGTATTAGTTCACAAATTAAGAAAATTAGCAAAGCAACTATTTACATACAACTCATCATGTTTCTCTAAAGTCTACTCTCTTCATGGCAGCCTGCTTTTATTTGACCCAAAAGTAAATTATTCAGGAGATCAATTCATCTCCCTCAACTCTGTAATGTTGGATGATTGTTTAAGTTCTTCCTAGTAATGTAGTTTTGTGAATTCCTGCATCAAGTGGCATATTTCTTTCATGAACAGGGAAGCCTCTGGGAAAAAAAGTAACTATAGGTTTTACTCCTCCTGGCAAGCATCTGGAAATTTATTATCTTCATATAACCCATGATCTGTCTGTGTATGCCAAAGACGGCTGTGAATATAAAAAGACCCTTCTAAGCACATAGAATTCATATACCATTAATAGGTATGAAGGGTTTTTTTTATTATTCTGAAAATACCATACAGAGGAGTTACAATTACATGGGCAAGATAATGAGTACATTTCTTATCTAGCATTGTTGCCTCCTCCTTTGTTTCCCCTTTCTATCCCTTGCCATCTCACCCCTTCTGCCCCTCCCCGTTATTCCCCGCCTTGCAAAAGTTTTAAAGTTCGTTTTTCGACATAACATCTTGTAAATCTCATTGTTACAATGGGTCCAACTCTATTCCTTCTTAAACGATTTTTTTCCCCTTCCCCTCCACAAATTATACCAACATAAAATACAGTGAAAACAGGAGTTATATCGTGGGGGAGGGACATACAAAGCAACAAAAATTCATCTTATAAATATATCACAAACAATCGCATGAAAGAAAAAAATATTTGAATAATTATGTTGGGGTACATTTCACATAACATCAATGAATCTTACCTTTTCTGCTTGTCTCAGACATATACTATTTACTACCAATAAGGGAAACTATGGCGCCTATGTGCATTTGGGCCTGGCTTACTTCACTTAATATAATTTTTTCCTAGACTTTCATTTTCCTGACAATGGGGAAATATCATTCTTTCTGATGGAGGCAAAGAGTTCCATTGTGTATATATACCACAATTACTTGATCCATTCATCTACTGAGGGGCATTTGGGTTGGTTCTAAGCTTAGCTATGGTAAATAATGTTGCCATAAACATAGCTGTGCTGGGAGCTTTAGCGTGGTCTTCTTTGTGATCATTTGGGTAAATGCCCAAAAGTAGGATTGCTCGGTCATAGGGGAGCTCTATGTAGAGTCTTTTGAGGAACCTCCATACCACTTGCCAAAGTTGTTGACCAAGTTTACACTACCACCAACAATGCAGTAGGGTTCCCCTATCCACATCTCCTCCTGAATCTGTTGTTATTACAGTTCTTGATTTTAGCCATTCTAACTGAGGTGAGGTGGTATCTCAATGCTGTTTTGATTTGCATTTTCTATGGCTAGGGAGGTTGAGCATTTCTTCATGTGTCTATTGGCCATCCTTCTTTCTTCTTCAGAGAAGTTTCTCTTTAGCCCACTTATTTATTGGGCAGTTGTTTCTTTTAGGATTTGTTGTTGGGGGATTTAATTTTTTGGAGTTCCAAGTATATTTTAGATATGAGACCCTTGTCCGTTGTATGGATAGTGAAGATCTTCTCCCAATCCGTAGGCTTTCTATTGATCTTGCTAGCTTTGTCTTTGCCATGCATAAGCTCTGCAACTTCATGCAATCCCATTTGTCCAACCTTTCTATGATTTGTTGTTTCCGGGTCTCTATTAAGAAAATTTCGTCCTTTGCCAAGGAGAGCTAGGGTTTCTCCTATTCCATCCTGTAAAGTTTTCAGAGTGTCTGTTTTGACTCCGAGGACTTTGATCCATTTAGAGTTGATTCTGGTGCAGGGTGATATATAAGGATCTAGCTTTAGTTTTCTACAAGTAGTTAACCAATTTTTCCAGCACCATTTACTGAAGAGACTGTCTTCCTTCCATTCTATTTTTTTTAGCTGCCTTATCAAGATAAGATGTCTGTAGTTCTTTAGGTTCATTTCTGGGTTTTCAATTCTATTCCATTGTTCCTGAGGTCTGTTCTTGTGCACTGGCACAAGTACCAAGCTGTTTTGATTACTATGGCTTTCTAGAAGAGTTTGAAATTTGTTATTGATTTTCATCCAGCACTGTTCTTTCTGTTAAGGATCGTTTTTGCTATACGTGGTCTTTTATTGTTCCATATATATTTTTGGATTGCCTTTTCTATTTCCTTGAAGAATGAGGTTGGAATATTGATAGGTATCACATTCAATTTATAGATAGCATTGGGAAGTATTGCCATTTTTATGGTGTTGATCTTTCCAATCTAAGAACATAGGGTTTTTTTTGCCACTTTCTAAGTCTGTTTTGATTTCCTTTTTTAGGTATTTAAAGTTTTCATCATAGAGGTCCTTCACTCATTTGGTTAAGTTAATTCCTAGGTATTTCATTTTTTTGTGGGGCTATTAGGAATAGAGTTGCTTTCCTAATTTCAGCCACAATTTTCTCGTTGTTGGCATACAGAAAAGCCATTAATTTTTGAGGATTAATTTCATACACTGCTACTTTGCCAAAGATTTGTATCACCTTGAGTAACTTGGGAGTGGATTCTTTAAATACAAGATCATGTCATCTGCAAAGAGGGGGAGTTTTACTTCTTCTTACCCTATTGGGATCCCCTTTATGTTCGCATCTTGTCTTATTGGTGTAGATAGGCATTCTAAAACTAGATTGAAGAGCAGAAGAGAGAGTGGGCATCCTTGTCTCATTCCTGAGTTTAGAGGAAATAGCTTTGTTTTTCACCATTGAGTACAATGCTTTCTGTAGTCTTGTCATACACAGCCTTTATTGTATTGAGGAATGTTCCATGGTTTCCTAATTTTTCCAGGACCTTCACCATAAAGGGGTGTTGGATCTTGTCAAAAGCTTTTTCTGCATCTATTGAGATAACCCTGTGGTTCTTATCCTTGCTCTTTTTGATGTGATGAATTATGTTAATTGATTTGCGTATATTGAAGCAGCTTTGTATCGCTGAAATGAATCCTGTTTGCTCGTGGTGTATGATTTTTTGGATGAATTGTTGAAATCGATTAGCCAAAATTTTGTTGAGAGGCTTTGCATCTATGTTCATGAAAGAAATGGGTCTATAGTGCTCTTTCTTTGATGAGGGTTTTGGTATGAGGGTAATGATGGCTTCATAGAAAGCGTTCGCTTTATTGGGGAGTTACATCCGTTAATATTGAGAGATAAGACTGAGAGGTATTTGGATGTTCCTGCCATTTTATCCTCCTTCTTGGTAGCTACTCCTACTGGATTCTTCCTATGGTTCTTGGATTCTGTTTGCGTGTGGTTTCTTGGCCTTTATTGTGGTCTTGTGGTTTTCTATGTGTAGGACATTAAGAATCCTTTGTAGAGTTGATTTGATGGACATATATTGTTTGTTTTTCTTTGCTATGGAAGATTTTTATTTTACCTTCAGTTATGAAGGAGAGTTTAGCTGGGTACACTATTCTTGGTTGATAGTTGTTTGTCTTTAGGGCATGGCATACATCATTCCAGGCTCTTCTTGCTTTAATTGTCTCTGTTGAGAAATCTGAGGTGATTCTAATTGGTTTTCCTTTATAGGTGACTGATCTTTTCTCCTTGGCAGCTTTAAGGATCTTTTCCTTGATCTGAATTGATCCCGTGTGGATTATAATGTGATGATGGGATGTCCTGTCCTTGTCTGGTCTATTTGGAGTTCTAAAAGCTTCTTGTATCTGAATATGCCTATCTTTTTGCGTGTTGGGAAGTTTTCTGCTGGGATCCTGTTAAACAAATTTTCTAGACCATTAACTTCTGTCTCTATGTGCTCCTCTACACCCATTTCCCTCAGATAAGACCTTCTGATGGTGTCTTCCAAGTGTTGAATAGATTTATCATATTTCTTGAATTTGTCTTGGATAGTTGTATGTTCTTTCTCTATAATACCTAGGCTATCTTCAATGCCGGAGATTCAATCTTCTGCATGGTCTAACCTACTGTCAAGACTTTCTACTACATTTTTTTCATTTCTTTTGCTTCTGATTGGTCGGTTTTTATGGCTTCAAAATCTTTGTTGGAGCTTTGTTTTAGATCTTGTATGAAATTCTTTCCTTCCTTAACTTGTGTTGTGTTTATTCTCAAATCACTTAGTTGAATGGTGATGGTTTCCTTGGACTCCCATTGCTTCTGTTGGGCTCCATTCAGCATTCTCTTTGTGGTCTCCCTGACTCCTTTCAGGTGCCTGTTTATGGATTCCATGAATGCCTTTATTGATCTTTGTCTATGCTCATCCCGCTCTTGCAATTCTTGTATTACTCTTTGATTAGATTTCTCACGTTCATGCAATTCCTGTAGTTCTCTTTGTCTGATCTCAGCCTGCTCATGCAATTCCTTTATTTCTCTTTGAGTATTCTCAACCTGCTCAGACAATTCCAGTATCAACCTTTTAGTATCTTCCTCAAGCCCATGAGCTTCCTGTTTTGATCTTTGGTTTGCCTCCTCTCTCTCCCTATCACGCTCACACTGAGTCCTTTGCAGGGTTTCAATCATTTCATTCACCATGTTTACCAGTAATGTTTGTAGAGCTTTTTGGGAACTCTCCTCTGGATTATTCATTATCTGTTCTATCACCTGATTATCTTGAGTGGGAATTGAGATACCCGGACTTGCCATTTTTCCTTGTGTTTTTCTGGTTTGTTCTGCCCATTTGGGATGAAAGTAATGCTAGTTTTGTGCTAGAACACCATTTTAAGGCAAGCATCAACCAAAGTCCTGTAATTGCATAGTCAAAATCTGCAGATACAATCTATTTCAAGAGATACAGTCTATTCAACATTAAACAACTATGTATTAATGGGGTAAGAATAGCAAAGAAGAATTTGACAAACCAGAAATTATTATGTTTAGGGAGAAAGGTGTGGAAAAATAGGGATAGAGGGATGTGGATAGGTAAAAGGAGAGTGAAATTAACCAAGTCCTACTCTCAAGAGGGAAATGGATTGGAAAGAATGAAAGGAGAGAGAGAAAAAAATTAAAAGAAGAGACAAGAAAAAAATGGAAAGACAAATATTTAAATTTAAAAAGGGAAACTCTTAAAAGTAATGAAAATTTAAAGAAGTGACATTGAGAGATGAATGGGGATAGGATGAGAGGAGGGGAGGGATAGAAAGGAGACCTGAAAAAATAAAAAAATAATTATTTGTGGAGGGGAAGAGGAAAAACAAGTCGTTTAAATAAGATACCCGTTGCAACAATGAGAAGTACAAGTTGTCATGTCGAAAACGAACTTTACAACTTTGGTAGGGGGGGGTTTAAATGGGGGGCAGTGGGAGGCTGGGAAGGAATGGGAAGGGGAAACAAAGGAGGAGGCTACAATGCTTGATAAGAAATGTTCTCATTATCTTGCCCATGTAATTTTAACCCATATGTACAGTATTTTCACAATAAAAAAATAAATTAAAAAATACTTCAAATATTGTATAGGTATAAATAGATAATACTGCTATTAAGGAATTTAATCCTAAGAAGTTTTGAATTGAGGAATACATTTATGAATTAAGTATGTACACAATGGGGGATAAGGTCTTATAATCAATGACAGGTATATATGAGGATAAGCAGAACAACAAATAATTCATGCAAAAAGAACAAAAGATGAAAAAGTAAAATCAATGAGAAAGAAAGAACAAAAAATACCTAAAGGTCAGTAGAGATTTTTTTTAAAAAGCACATATACACCTAAAATAGGAGTTATATGAGGAAGAAAAAAAGATTAATAAAAACAATTTTTTATAATTAAAAAGTAAATATTTTAAAAGATATAAAAAAAGACTTCTTTGATTTTGTTTTTGGGGTGTTGATGGGAAGATCCTGTATCTCCCTTGTGTCAGTAACCAGACTCTTGGTGGAGTCTCTGCTTTGCTTATGGTGTTTCGTTTTCTGTGGCTTGATTGGTTTTTTTAAGTCAGTTTGTTTGGGCAGGCAGAAAAAATTCTGTTGGTTTACCCAGAAGTTTGTGATCTTCCTCTGAGGCTAGTTCAGTGGGAGGGAGATCTGCTTTGAGTATCACAAAAGAGGGAGATGGCTGTTTCCTCTAGTTTGGAGTTGCTGTGAAAAGGCTGGGTTCTGGGAAAAGTTGAGGCCTTTCAGAAAACAGTAGCTTTTCCCTGAGGGGCTAGCTTCTGAGACATTCACAGAGCCCAGCCTGGAGCCATTCTCAGGGTTTATGTTTACTGAGTTTCAATTGATTGTCAGGGCTGCTGTAGAGAGGAGCAGCCTCTGGCTCTTTTTACCCAGTGAAGAAAGCCACTCCTTCATGGGTGTAGCTTTCTCTGCCTGGTTGTGGAGTTCAGAATGGCAGGTCAGGGTAGGTACTTGTGACTCGCTAAATGACTCTTTTGTTTTCATCAAAGGACTGAGTTGGAGCTAGCTGCTTAGCCAGGCCTTTGTCTGTATCAAAGATGGATATCTCCGCTGTTGGGGGGAGGAGTGGCCTTCCCTCCTCTGCTTCCTTTGAGAAGCAGTGAGAATGTCAGTTTTGTACTTACGAGGGAGTGTTGGTTCCTGGGTAGCCTATGTTCTGCTATCTGCAGGATGAAGATAACTGCTATTTGTCAGTTCTTGTTGGTGTTGAGTAAAATCTGCTCACCTGCTGCATCTGGCACATTTGTCCCAAAATCTCTGGGTTGTAGGTATGGTGGCTATGGACGCCACCACAGCCGCCACAGCCGCTGCAGCCATGGCTGCTGGAAAATGCTCACATCTGTCTCCTTACCTGGATTTTCCCTCTTTGGCCAAACTCTCTGTACTGTGATGCACACTTGGTGTGCCTAGGACTGTTCACTGGAACATTAGAACTGCTTTCTCTGCGAGAACTTGTTTAGCCACCAGGTTCTCCTCTGCCATCTTCTCGAAATTCCTGAAGGTGTTTAAATGTTACTGGAATTGTTTTGGAATAAATATTTTTTACCTTGACTATCTTGAGAAAGAAGATTTGGTTTCTCAGCACTATTGGTAAGAACTTGAGTGAAAGAAACAAAAGGAAAAATGAGGAACAACTCAACACATACATTCAAAAGAAACAAAACAACCCAAGCAAACCCAAATTAACTCAGTACTCAAGAATCTGCAGGAAATTCAAAGGTTTTTAAAAAATAGCTATGATAGGGGCTGGGAAGATGGCTCAGTGGTAGAGCGCTTGCCTTGCATGCATGAGGTCCTGGGTTCGATTCCTCAGCACTACATAAGCAAAAAGAAAAAAGCCGGAAGTGGCGCTATGGCTCAAGTGGTAGAGTGGTAACCTTGAGCTGAAGAGCTGAGGGACAGCGCCCAGGCCCAGAGTTCAGGCCCCACGACCGGACTCAAAAAAAATAGCTATGATAAGCTTATGAAAATCCTGACTACATGGGAGCCTACTGTGTTGAGGATAGTGGTTAAAGCTCAGACTGGACCGAAAGATCTGTACACAATGCCAGGAACCTGTTATTCTAAATTCCAGGAAGAATAACACGAAGTAGACTGAGCCCACGATCATACACAAGTAGGAAGCGATATTCAATCTGAAAGTTAATCAGGATAATTTAGGGCTGGGGGCATGCCAAAGTGGTAAGAACATCCATTTAGAAGACACAAGACACTCAATTGAAATTCTAATATTATGGGTATTAAAGAACAAAAGCTATGACTTTAAATAATTGGAATAATTGCAAGATTTGAATATTGAGTGGAGAAAAATCCATGAGAGAGATAGAGTTTACCCATGTTGCAATGCTTTCTACTTATGTGGTAATATTATGTGGTACTCCAGGTACAACAGAGTTACCTTGCAATGAGCATGGATGTGCATTTGGGTGAAAGAAATACTCTACTTACACAGGTGTAAATTGAATACATTTTGAGGGTAGATTTTAGTTCTTGAACTAAGAGCCTGGGTGATATCTCTGAGTCTTTTCTCTCAAGGCTATCACTCTACTACTTTGAGCCACAGTTCCAATTCTGATTTTCTGTTGGTTGTTTGGAGATAAGAGGCTCATGGACTTTCCTGCCCAGGATGGCTTCAAACCAAGATCGTCAGATCTCAGCCTCCTGAGTAACCAGGATTCCAGGCCTGAGTCGTCCATGTTTTTAATAATTTAGTAAATTGTAGTTACAGAAGTTAAAATGTATCATTATAACTTTTATAATATATGTGTGTATATTTATATCAATGCATACATATAGAAATATTTTAATGTGTTTTTGTATCTACAGTAGATTTATGAAATCATCCTTCATTACAAAATAACATGGAAACAAGTTTAATGAGGAGCAAAGCATAGGGAATAGTCACGTTTCTTGTTGAATGAAATATGAATTGTGAGAATCAGTTTGAGAAAACCATTTAACAAAATGGATAATGGCTATTAATTCCAATCCCTTTATTTGCCCATATTTTGCATCCTCACACATGAGTGTCAAAGTCAAACCACACATTTTTGCCTTTGTAGTTAAATCATGCTATAATTTAGGGGATAGGTGAAGTAATCAAATAAAAGATTAAAATAATAGTAAGTGATGCTATGAGAGCTGAAAATTATTTTAAATATGATAGGAGCTAATTAAATTCCATATCTCTTACTTTTACTCTATTGTCATATCCCTCATTACCACATTAGGAAAGTACATATAAGATTCTCACTAAATTATGTGTAAAATTATGAAAAATGTATTAAAAGAATATGGGCACATCGGGGCTAGGAAAGTGGCTCAGTGGTAGAGCTCTTGCCTTGCATGCATGAGGCCCTGGGTTTGATTCCTCAGCACCACATAAGCAAAAAGAAGAAAGCTGGAAGTGGCGCTGTGGCTCCAATGGTAGACTGCAAGCCTTGAGCAGAAAAGCTGAGGGCCAGCGCCCAGGCCGGGAGTTCAGGCCCCTCGTCTGGACAGAAAACAACAACAACAACAACAAGAATATGGGCACAGTGTGGTTTTAGCTGATTCAGACCTGTAGGGGGTAGAGTGTTTTTGAGAACTTGAAAAACCTTGTGATGGAGATGAAGGATGTGCTTATTCTGGAAAATTGGCTAGAGGGTTGCTCCCAGAAAAACAGTGGTGAATTCTTCCCAAAGGTTACAGTAAAATCAATCTCACAATTATGTTCTCTACTGCACTATTCACCATAGAGAACTTATGGAATCAGCCCAGATGCCCTTTAGCGGAGGGATGGTTGGAGAAAGTGTTGCACATATACACAATTGGATTGCACCCATCCATTATAAAGACCGTTACAGCATTTGCAAACAAATGGATAGATCTAAAATTATGTTAAGTAAACGACGTCAGAGCCAGACACACAAAGGACGCGTATTTGGAAGCCAGAATTTTATGCAAGTTAAACAACAGTATTAATCAAAGCATGCTATTTGCAGAGGAGTATTTAAAAGGTGTAATTTCTTATAAAATTGAACTTTTAATCCAACAAAATGAATACCAGGAAACTATCACTTGGAAAATGTGAGGGGAAGTCAAAAGGAAGGATTAAAGAGACTTAGGGAAGTAGAGAGTGAAGCCATAATATTCAATGCAGATAGTATGAAACTAGGAAAAAATGAAAGTGGGGTGAGGTTTGGAAGGATGTGAGAAATTTATGTAAAGATCCATCATACTTAAAAACTGATTCATTGAATGGAAAACCCTTCGTACAACTATTTACTAAAAATATAATGAAAAACAATGGAGACATCTGATCTTAACCCATGAGTCAATATGATAATTTTCTTCTCAGAAATTTTCTTTGCAGGTATTATCCTCATAATAACAGAAAAGTGAACAACGCAATGAATATCAATACATCACTTTGCCTATCCTAAATAGACACAATATAAAAATCACAGTACAAATATTTGAATATATCACATGATAAAATAACAAGTAGAAAATATCAAACTATGATTGTTTTTCCAAGTACTTTACCTTTGGTATCTAATTTAATCCTCACAATAATCCCATAAAGTAGAACTACTTCTATTTTTAATTCTAAGATGAGGATATGTAAGTCTTCTGAGTTGGAATTACTAGTACAACATTGTACACACGGTAAGTGTTAGGCTGCGGTCCATTCCCACCATATCAAATAACCTCATTCTATTTTATAACTAAATACCAGCACTCAGTCTACTAATTCTAGGAAAATTTCCCAAAATTATTGTGCACACTCTAATAATATTTCACTTTATCTTTGTTAGAAAATAGGTAACTAAGCCGGACACCGGTGGATCACCCCTGTAATACTAGCTACTCAGGAGGCTGAGATCTGCGGATTGTGGTTCAGAGCCAGCTCGGGCAGGACAGACTGTGAGACTCTTATCTCTAATAAACCACTAGTAAACTGGAAGTGGCACTGTGGTCCAAGTGGTAGAGACCAGGGACAACACCCAAGCCCAGAGGTCAAGCCCCATGACCAACAACAACAACAAAAGAAAATAAGTAACTGTAATATGAAAACTCCAAGTTCATAATCAATTTATACCTCCCTGGTGAAAGGAACTGCTAAACTATAACATTCTTGATTTCTAGCTCAAAATACTATAAATCATATTTTATCCCTTCACTCAACATTGCACTGCCTGGGGACCCCATCTCTGGTTAACACAGTCTTACTGAAAGAATGACCTGCCCAATTCCTGATGGAAACAGACTGCAGGTCTTTTGGAGCAATTGTTTCCATATTGTAGCTCACCTAAATTGTTTACCATTAGAAGTATTTTGATTGCTTTTGATACCCAACATTTTGAGAGAAATGTACTACTTTATAATGTTATTAAAGAAAGACTGATATAAAAATCACTTTTCACCCCAGATAAATATTTTACCTTTCATATACACAAAAATGCAGTCTGACATATTAATGTTAGGAATGAGAGGTTAAAAATCATAAGCACCAAGACCTAAGTATGAATTAAAGATTCTCCAACTTGTGAATACAATTGGTTTAAAAAGACATCAATACTACTGCATTTTTTAATTCCCTATGATAATGATAATGATTCCCTATGATAATGATAATGAAAATGATAAACTCTTAACACTTAAAAATAACTCATTTTCTTGGGAGTAGGACACATAACACAAGGTTAATTCTAATCATTTAAAAAGACCTTTATTTATACTAAACATTCACTCATAACTATAAAGATTCTAAAACTAACTGAAGTACAGAGACACAAAGGAAATAATTTAACTGCATCATGTACATTCAATGGACTGTTAATAGAAAACAAAGTTATACTAATAATTAGCTTACCCAATTCACTTACATTCTTTTATTCTATTCCATTTACTTTCATAAAAACTGGGTTTTCATAAAATGATGCATGAAAAAGCCTATATGCCCACTTACATTTTCAGATCTTAACAATATTTATTTCAGAAATTTTAGCTCTATAGTCAATGAACTGAAGTAATACTAAAATATTCAAAGGACTTTCAGAAATTGCAAGACTTCCTCTGGGATGTTATGTATATTGGAAAAGATATTCAAAAAGCCTTATTTGTTAAAGTTGCCATAGTTACTCCCACAAAAGAGCCATTGGTAAAGATCCCTGTGCATGTACAAAACACCTTCAAATGCATACACAATCTGGACATGACACATCCTTTTTGTTTGTTCGTTTTTGGAAGGAATATCTAACAAGCATATCGACAATACTTATTTTGTCAATAAGATGGGATATTCAAACGTAATATGGGTTTGATTAACTCTTAGTGCGAATAGATATGGTCTTGCAAAGAAAGTGATTTTCTACAGAAAACCGGAAAGAGTTTATCCAACTTGTGTTTCACAGGAATAACCAGAGAGTAACACCTGTTTGGTCATGTCGGTCCAAATCACTCCATGAGTGTATATTAAAAGTATAACCAATTTAAGAGGTCAAATATGAATTTTGTACTGACAATCATCTTACAGCAATATCTTACTACCTAATTATGTCTGTATCTTCTTACCTCACATACAATAAGAGCTGAAAGCGGTCTCTTTATCTAACTTAATGCTGTAAATGCTTTGATTATGATGACTTTTTTAGTAGACAAATAATATGTACAGAAGGGTGGTTCCACTGAAATGACATGACAGAACACTGATAAATAAAACATTGCAAGACAGTTAGCTCTTTTCAGCCTCACTCTGTCCAGATTGGCAAGCAACATTGCAACAGCACACGCACACATATACATGTATACACATGTTCGCACATGTACACACACATGTACATGCATGCTAAATTCAGGGTTTATTGTACAAAAAAGTTCAAATAAAATATTAGTGATTAGGACAAATGATAATATGCCTTATTACAAAATAATACATGAACCATCACCACCCATGTTACATTTTACCTGACTTTCCAAATGTGACCACTTAATTTATTTTTAATTAATTGATTACCTTATTAATTCGTTTGGTGCTAATACTAGGGCTTGAACTCAGAGCCTGGCTTTGTCCCAGAATTTATTTTTTGTTTCAGTTTTCTCAAGGCTAGCATTTTACTGCTTGTACCATAGCTCCATTTCTAGCTTTTTCTGGTTACTTTCAAATCAGAATCTAATGGACTTTTTTTTTCTTGGCCTGCTTTCAAACCACAATCCTCAGATTTCATCTTTCTGATTCACTACTACTAAAGACAGAAGACATCAGTGTGGCTTCTAATTTTTCCTCTGTAGTTATCAAATGCACATACTTAAATAGTAATTTAAAACTGAGAGTATAGAAGCAAGATGTACAGTGATGATACTGTCCTGTCAGAAATTCAAGTTAGTAATGTAAATTATTCTTAAGACCATACACAAAAAATATCATATTATAGTGTAAGAGAACTCACTATTGAACATATGAGCCTTAAGAGCTTTCTAATAGATCCATTATTTATTGTTATCCAACATTAGAAAAATGTATGAGGCACTGGTAAAATAGAAGTCCTTTGCATGACTACATATATTCCTTGTTTTTTTTTTTTTTAAAGACACTTGCTTTCATTTAAAAAGTAGGCCTGTCTATTGTCTTCATGTGATTTCAATAATTGAAAGTGCTTAGTGAGAAGGTCAAAATGTATTAGTAGTCCTTAACTATCAATTCTCATTTTTCTTCTTGGAGAATATAATGATCAAATCAATAATTCAGAATCAGAAATCAATATTTCAGAATCATGCTTCCAGTGCAAGTGGATCACCAGTAAGAAATCCTCAATACCAATTTCCACAAAGTTTTGTCACAGATACAATCTCCCTGCCTTCTGTAGCTGCTTTACTACCTTACTATTTCTTCATTATACAGGAAAAGTGTGATTCACCTGGTTTCAGTCAGATATGTTGCTAGAATTATCAAGGAATTAGTTTATTGTCTGTAATTTGGTCAAAGTTATGTCTCATTATGTAGGCTACTATAAATGTATTTACTAATTTCAAGTAAATACATAAATTCTATTCCCATCTTTTTTATAAAATAAAATTTTGTTTGCTCTATAAATTGATCAGAGGCATGGATTTTGTGGCTAGCTAGGTCATTGCACATCATCTGTCTCTCTCTCCCTTTCTTGGTTCTCATAGATAATATGATTGCTCCATAATTATCCTAATTTATTTTGCTTTCATATTTTTGGTTGCATCATTTCAGTTTTTGCTCTGCCATTTCCCAAATCATTTATATAGAAGGCGTTATTTCCTAATTTCTCATTCCTAGAATAAGCTGCACATGAAGACATCACTGGTCCTCATTTTCAGTGTGTACATTTGAATACGGAGGAACACCTTTCCTCTGCTCTCCATCAATTCCCTACTCTCCAGTGAGAATAATTTCGAATAGTAAAATTGGAAAAAGAGAAAATAATTCATGGTGAATAAACAGTTGCGGAAAATTCACTGGATATTTCTGACCAGTTCAACCAATGTGAACTATTAGGAAAATACATGGACACCTCATTCCCACTGGCACTCAAAGTTTCTGGTTAGGCAATTCTTAGGAATATGAAGAACAAGATGAAAAAATAAGGAATGATAACAATTGCAAGAAAAAAAATGAAGAAGGATCCAAGCAAATTTCTTCATTGGGCTGCCAAAAATATTCGACTTACTACAGTGCGGAGACTTCTTTCCCAAAAGGCCACTCATGTGAATAGTAGGGATGACGATGAGTATACCCATCTTCATCGAGAAGCGTACAGTGGACAATTAGACATTGTCAGTGAGTTGGTGTCTCAAGCGGCACATGCAATAACTGTAGATGACTGGACACCCCTGCACAGTGCATATACGTGGAATAATACCAGAGTGACTTCTTTATTACTTCATCATGATGCAGATACCAATGCCCAACTAAAGGCCACTTGTCCCCCTTACATCTTGCTGCTGAGAATTGAGCTAGCAAATATATGCTTGATTTCCTTCTGTTGAACCATTATATAAAACCAGGCCTGGAGAACAACATAGAAAAAATTGCATTTGATATTGCCAAAAGGATAAGTATGTATCACTACCTCTATGAAGTTGTGGAAGGCTGTACAAATTGTTCACCTATGTCCTAATGGTCGGGTTAAGTTTCTTAAATTTCAAAAATGCAAGTCGATCTTTTGTGTCCCTACAAAATATTTTCACAATCCAAATAAGAGCAATATATTCTATTTTGGTCTGTCATGGGGCTTGAACTCTGGGCCTGGGAGCTATTTCTGTGCTCTTCAGCTCAAGGTGAGTGCTCTACTACTTGAGTCTCAGCTCCACTTCCAGTTTTCTAGTGGTTTATTGGAGATAAGAGTACCACAGACTTTCCTTCCCAGGCTGCCTTGGAACCATGATCCTCAGATCTCAGCCTCTTGTGTAGCTAGCATTATAGGCATAAGCCACATGTGCCCAGCAACACCAATATTTTACTGTAAAAATTCATGGATTCCGCAGAATTCTTCCAAGTGAATTGCCTGCATTGGATGTCAAAATGTATTCAATAGTTTTTGTATACATGTATAATGATTTCTTCAGAGTTTGTGATTTTTTAATCAGAAACAATTTTAACTTACCTGTTGAAATGAGTAGTACAGAAACTAAAATATTTCTGGTGCTTGTCTGAAAAAGTATATTTTAAAATATTCTATATTCTATGTTTGCATAATGTTCATAATTTATTTTATTTTCTCCTAGATATACTTTGAATTCTACATTATTTTATAATATTGAGGTTCATTAATGTGTTCTTTCTGATTGTATTCCATATAGAAACAGTTTGATTCCTTTTTTTCTAGGTCTTAATATTATTTTGCTTTGGGATAAAATGACAATGTTGTCTAATTTGAAAAGTTTTGTAAAGTTTATCCTATGTAAACGCCTTTCTGAGGTGAATATTTAATACACTGATGTCAAACTGAATTTAATTATATGAATTACGTGTATTGTTACAGTTGTAATTTTGTTTTAATAACTGTTTTTCATTTCTTGCATCTGAAGAATGAAACATATGGAATACTTCTCAAATTTTCATGTTATCCTTGTGCAAGTGCCATGTTAATCTCTGCATTGTAATTTGAGTATTAGTGCTGCTGAAGCATGTAGTATCCTCTAAATTTAAGTAGTTAATGATGCAATCTTTATACAAGCCTATATCTATGGGTGCCTACTTGTAACAAGGAAACCGTATTGTTCCTAACAATGCTATCGATCTTATTTCCCTAAAATTCTGTGAATAGTAGAAAAAATTATATTGATCAATCAATTGCTCACATTTGCAAATTTTTTTGTCAATGACTATCTTAAGTCTTTTTATTTGGAATTTGATCATACTCTCAATTATTTATAGATAGGTCCAAAGGTGATGGCTTTTTCAAGTACTTATTTATTCAACTGTGTTAGCTATGTGGACCTAATGGATTCAAAGTAAGCATTGCTTAAGAGCTACTTCTAAACTTCTTCAGCTGATATTTTCCCAAATGAGGTGTTACTGGCACAAATGTCTACCTGAGCCTTTACCCTTCTTCCATGTGGGAACAGACCAACCAGAATATCTTACCCTGACAGCATAGATTGTCTTACTAGAACAAAACTAATCTTGGTTACAAGGGATCATAGAGAGATGAACAGTTCAAACAGAACTGTTCAGACTAGAATGTATTTTATCAAAATATAATTGTTTATTATACCTTCCATTTCAAAAGTAGCTAAAGCCAAGAAGGTGAAAAAATTGTTCATATGCATGATTACTTAATGTCCTGGCCTGTCTATCATCCAACCAGGCAGGAACTTACACTACTGCCTTTTTATCACCAAATATTTTCATAGTTGCGGGAGAAGTCCATATGTTTCTCCTAGTTATTAGGCATTAAATTGATACTGTTTTAATCACAGTGTTTCCTCTTGCCTCCATGCTGTAAATCTACAAATGGTAAATCTTTAGGTCTAACTCTATCAAACACTAAGGTAGAGATAATGGAATAATACTTTAAAACAGAGTTGCCTTTGATACAGTAACTAAAACAGAACAATGCAAACCTGTGCCTTTTAATTATATTATATATAATTATATATTTTATATTTATATGTGCTGATTTTATATTTCACACAGTAAAACTTACTAGAATTAGTTGACAATTTGACAAATAAATTGATATTTATTTATTCCAATAAATAGAATTGGAATATAAATAATTAGGTTTAAAATATATATTAGATATAAAAAGTATCAATGCAATGTCTTTAGTATAAACTTGTGATACATTCTAACTGTTCTTGGTCTTCTGAATCCACATGGTAAAAAACAATGTTTTCCTCTAATCTATAATGCATTTTACTCTGCTGCTCTGTTTATTGTTTTAACTGTCTTGTCCCAAACTGTTTTTCTCCATATTTCGGAAGCATTCCTATTGATTATACCCAAATTTTGCTAAGATGTCTAAAAAAACATTATCCTTCTGCAGTCCCCATGGGTCCTAGGATCCCAGGTCCCAGTTACCTGCATCATCAGATAACAGGGGCAAGACTTCTCACCAAGGCCCATGCAACATGTCAGCACATAGTAATTGAAGACCAACCTCAATTTCTCATTTCCTATATTTCAGGGTCCCAATTCCTTGAGATGCAGGTATTAGCAGTAAGCAACTGTGGAATGCAAGGCAACTTAAAATGAAGAATGAAATAAAAAAATTTGAGAGAAAGTACTGTAATTAAAACATTCAACTTATAGATGACCAGCCCATATGAGTGAACAAGTTCACAAAGTGTCATAAGATTATTTTTAATACCCCTCCCCTATGATTAATGAAAGATTTTATTCCAACATAAGTGGGCCAAAAAATAGTTCCTTGAAGGATAGATCCATAATTGGTCTACCAAAGCCCGGAAAACTTGACTTAGAGGTCAAATGTAATTCAGAAAAATATTTGAAGCACTAAGGAGTGCTTCAAAACACTGGGACTTCAGTACAACATGGTTCTGTGGTATAAAAATGTCACTCTCAAACCAATGATAATCTACATTTAATCTTCTGAAAGTGTATTCCTTTTCAAATAAACTTTTTAAAATCACATTCGTCAAAATGACATTTTACAAGTTGATGATACTTAGTGACATTACAAGATTTTTAAGTGTAGGGAGCAAGTTACAATAGAGTTGAATTATTTACACAGCACTAATGCCAAACACGTTCAACCATTCATTAAAGTGTAGAAATAGTACAACCCACAATTTGTGTTTTTCAGTAAGGGCCTTCCAGAAATGTGTTAAATAGGTTAGCCTCCTAAATTTCAAACCCAAACGTGAGCTAATAAATTTCATCATTTAATAAGGTACACTTTAAAAAGTCACAAATAGTTGCCTTATCATATGTTATTTTATGTTTTCCCTCTATCTAACATAGTAAGAAATATGACTTTAAGTCTTGAATATGGGTATTCATCAGAGATATGACAAACATAATATCTGTCTTCTATTTTTATCATATTCCTCTTTTGGAATAAATTTTAATTTTCTTCTTTTTCCAAAACTTATAGGCAGTAGAAAATATTATTCCATGTAAAATAAAAGAATCACTCCATTGTACAAAGCCATTTATAAAAATTCGTAGTTAGGAATACATTCTAAGCCATTTTTGTAACTTTCTTTTTGACTAAAGATTAATCTTCCAAATGGATGAGAATAAAATCTTGTTTAGGTGATTCACCTCTCCAGTCTCCAGCAAATTGTTGCTGCAGATGAATCAATTATGGAAATATAAGCTGACATCAGTTCAAGAATATGCAGGATTGAAAGTCCATGGAATGCATATAAACCATTCAAAGTATTAATAGACAGTTTAACACAATGACTATCAGGAAGTTGAAACCAGAGAGGAATTATAGTAAAGACATAGAATGAATGAAAAATGAACAAGGGGCAAGTACAGCTAGAATATTCAATGTACACATATGATAAAGGAAGTGGTAAATTGGAAATAAATCTTGAAGAAAGGGTTGGTTGAGAATGATGGAAGGAGTGACTCCGATCTAGGAGCATTGGACAATTAGATGGATATATTTAAT